>NC_060286.1:3708196-4008196 GCF_021613505.1 Equus quagga
ACTCTACCTCCCCTGAGCAGGGTGGATTCCTTTGGTCCCAGGAGCCTCTCACAGAACAGCCCTGTCCCAGCTCAGCCTCTCCAGGCACTTGCAGGACGGGCACCTACGGAATGGCTGGAGTCGGCGCTCAGGGCCGCTGCTGGGCTCCGAGGCCACACTGGGGCCGGGGTCGTGGGTTTCCAGGTGGGGATGAGCAGAGTGCCCAGCAGTATTTTTGTGAATGAGTACTCCATTCACTCACTTATCTTTGTATTCATTTAACCAAACATTTTCTGAGCTCCTACGATGGGCCAGGCCGGGACCTAGGCTTTGAGAGGGGGAGGGGAGCCAGCCAGAGCAGGGCCTGACCCCGACGCAGCTTCCATTCTAGGGGGAGAAAGCCAAAATGGAGGTCCTCAAAATCTGCCCCAGGGCCTTTCTCACCACCACGTCTAACCGCGCGGAGGAAATGGAAGCTGCCTCTGCTTGGGACGGCGCTCAGAAACGTCTGCCCCCCCCAAGCACGAGTCAGCCGGTTCCCACCGGGGCCTGCCTGCGTCTTTCTCGGGTGATCCAGAGCCCGCCGAAACACAAAGGGCTGCCAGACCCGCAGACCCGCGGCTCGCCCGCCCTTCAGGGCGCCCCTCTGTCCCCACGGGCCGCCTGCACGACAGCGCCGCCCTCGGCTCCTCCTCGCGGCCGCGGACCTCGGTGGCGCGGGGCTGCTGGCGCTCGCTGTCTGCCTGGAGCGAAGCAATGCCCTCGTTCTCCCGCCGCCCCCACGGGAACGAGGCAGGAGGGACCCGGAGCGAGGCGAGCCGCGCGCCCGAGGCTCCGTGCCCAGCTCTCGGGTTCCCAGGGGTGCATGACCGGTCCGGGCCTTCAGCTCGTGCCCTTGCCCAGCTTCATTGCTGGAAAAAGGACAGGTCCCACTTCCACAAAGCAATGAGATGGAATCGGCGCTTCTGTGGTATTCTTGCCAAAAATGGGTAACTTCAGTTTAACCACAAGGAAACGTCACACGAACCCAATTTGAGGGACACTCTATGAAATGCCTGACCAGTGCTCCTCAAAAGTGTCAAAGTCGGGAAAGACAGAGGGTCCCAGAGCGAAGGGGCCTGAGGAAACGTGACGACGAAGGGCAGTTGGGACCCTGGGTTGGACCCTAGCACAGAAAAAAATGTATTAGTGGAAACACTGGTGAAATCAGAATTAAAATCTGAGTGTAGTTAATAGTGTTGCACTGATGTTAGTGTCCTGGTTTTGATAATTGTACTACCAGTCATGTAAGATATTAAATTCGGTGAGATTGAGTGAAGGGTATACAGGAACTTTGAACTATTTTTGCGACTTTTCTATAATTCTAAAATTATTTCAAAAAGGGTTAAAACAATTTTTTTAGGGCAAAGCACTCCTTTTCCCTCTTACTCCTTGTCATTCTTTGTTTACTGTGTTAAGCCTCAAGATGAGCAATAGGTAGAGCGGCTTCACGACTTGGGCGCACCAATGATCAAAGAGACAAGACCCCTAAGGCCAGAGGCCACAGGCCTGCAGCCAGCCTCGCCAGTAGGGTGGGTGGTCCTCGTTGGCCCTGCGTAGGGACTCCTGCGCTGCTGTCCACTGAGGGGGGGCATCTCCAAGGGCCCGACGCCCTGTTTCCAGCCTCTTGCGGAGCCTCAGCAGAGGTCTGTGGGAGGAAATGCCCCCGAAAAGCCACTGGACTCACACCTGGTTTGAAGACAGCGGGATCTGGTCTCGGATCATTCCTCTGGTTCGGCTTCTGTCTTGAGGCAGTCCCTACAGGAGAAGAAGGAGTGAAGGCGGGCACCCTTAATACCCTAATTCTTTCCAAAGATGATTCAGGTTTTTGTAGCTTCATTAGCATTTGCAGATAGAAATACATTTTAAGTGGCATTATGCTAAGTAATTATTCTTACAGGATCTAAAATTAAACACATTTTGCTCAGCATGAAATTATTCCTACCACGTACTGAGTTTGGTGACAGCTTGAGAGTTTGGACGGTGGGTTGCAAGAGGGAGAGAAGCAATCCATGTATTTAAAAAAATCCAACCCAAAATATTTCACCAAAGGTAAGTCTTTGTAGCGAAATAATTTTGGCTGGATGAAATATTAAACCTGCTACTATAAATTTCACGCCTTGCATTCCTAAAGCAGATGCAGCGTGATGATGCCAAAAATTAATTGGAAATAATGTGACTTGCCTTGTGTACTCTGTCCAGTAGAGGGCGTAGCAGATAAGCGTTGTGTGTGTTGGCGACTTAGCCCCTGATAAGGCTGGCTGGTAATTGCTTCTGTAAAGATATGTAGCAACATGCTTGGATGCTTATTTACATTTAGGAATGTGGTTCGGAATAGGAGGTTTAGATTTATAACTTTGTTTTTGTCTGTCAATACATGGGAGACTTTGGTTGTTGCGAGCATTATATTTACCAATGTGCAATGTTGAATTGCTGGATTTAATTGTTACAGTACAGTGAATTATTCTATTATTTCTTACTTTTTTATCCTAAGGAAAATTCAAACTTTCCAGGCTTTAGGGCAGGATAAAATGGCTCTGAGCATGTCAACGTCTCAAGAGCACATTATTTTCTTATTGGATTGTATTAACTTTACAGATGGAAATTTGAAGGAGAATTAGAAGGCTTAGAGATGGGAAATTTGGAGAAGAAAAGAATAATGTCTTAAGATTTCTGGAGGGGTTAACTGGTAAGTCATTTTGAAAGCTGCTGATGCTAATGCTCGTAGCAAGAGACACAGCAGACCCTAAAATTATCAGGAATGAGGCACAGAATTGCTAAGAAGGAAGAGAAGCTTGTGTCACACTCAGAACTGCCAAAGGATTATTCAGGTTTCCTCTCTCTCTCTCTTTCTCTCTCTCCTGGTCTCAATACCTGCTATAACTGGCACAGAGTTTTATTGTGTAAACTCCTAATGGGGCAGCTCTCCACCATCTAGGCAGAGGGTGTTTGGTGTTTCTCTTAGTTTAAAAAACAAACACAGTCTCCTGCTTCAGATGCATTGGACCCGAAAGGACAACAACATGACATATATAAGCAAACATCTACCCATTCTCTAATTTGCAGCTGAAGGGGGAAGCTGTGGGGATAAAACACAACATAATAAAACCTAACAGACAATAATGCTAAAGGAAAAGGCGTGGGCCTACCTCCCGCCGGGGAATCAGTGGTTTCGTGAGGCTCATGTGGCTGAGGGTGGGTACCACAGGTGTCCCATCCATGCTGCATGATCAGACCCTCGGCAAGGCACCAGCCGGTGGGTCTGGAATCCTGGCTGTCACCCACCCCCCACCACCACAGACTCCTCTCCCCCTTCTGGAGCTCTTCCCCATGATTTTGGAGGCTTCCACACAATCCAGGGATCAGAAGTGCCCTGTTGGGAAAATGAGCTGGGGAAGAAACCCACCAGAGCTGGCCTCTGGGGGGGACACCAGGAACCTGGGCTTGGAGATGACAGGAGACTTGCTCTGTGCCCTTTTTAGCTTTGAATTTTGTAGCATGAGCAAGTAGCGCCTAATCTTAAATTGTAGAGAAGTGGAACCTGGAGCTACAGACAAGGACTGACTTGCCCGTTCCTAGACCATTCTCCTTGTCGGCCTCTCTCTGCCACATGAATTACTCTCTCCCTCTCCTGCTTTTCATATGGGAACAATGATTCTTTCTCCCTGGGATTTACTCTCCTGCAGATCTTGTTATCATTCCTCCTTTGAAACTGTAGTTTGTTGTTTATATCACAGTCTTTCTTTGCAAATGGACTGGGCCCTGTGTGTGTTTGGTGGGGGGATGGGTGGTGGTGGTGAAGGGCGCCTGCTGAGGGGAGGGAGCAAAGAGACGGCAGGGAGAGAACAGGGAGAGGCCATCCATCATTAGAAAGGTTGTGGAAGAAGAATTCAACGTGCAGGCTTAAGAATTTAGGGTTGAGCTTTAGGATGAGTTCAAGCTTAATGAGAAGGTTGGGGTCTCCAGAGCTCTGCTTCCCATCCACCCCTAAAATCTTATTGGTGGTACTGTCGCAGAGGATTGTACGCATACCCAAAATGGCAAGAGCCCTGATTTGGCTCCTATAAATAAAAATTTGCTACCAATAAAAATTATAAACCTTTCCTCTCTTCTTAGATAGCAACTTCTCTTGCCTTAAAATCTTTCTAATCTGAAACTATATTTAATATTGCAAATAAGTACTCCCATGGTATATCAGACAGGGTTCCATTGCAAAGAACAGAATCCATTCCAGCTAGTTTCAGCAGAAAGGGGCTTATCACAAGGCATTACACGGCTCACAGCATTACTGGGAGGGCTGAAGAGACAGGCTCTGGGTGTAACCTTTCCAGGATGACCTCACCACTGCTCTGCAGAAGCTAGCCGCCAACAGAGCAGAGGCCTTCTACTGCCAGGAAGCCCCCTGCCAAATGGGAAGTTACTGTTCCTGCCCCCAACTCCAGAACTGTGGCACCACTGTCACCCTCAGGAAGCCACCATGGTCAGGAAGTCCCTGCAATGGCTACAACTGGAACCACCCAAGTGCCCACTAGAAGCCACACCAGCAAGTGGCTGACCCACCGCTGCTTTCAACACACACAAGGCTAGTGAGCAGGCACAGCAAAACAAAATGTGCGTGACTTTGCTTGCCAGCAAAAAGAACACAAATGGGGGCTATGTCTCACTCCCACCTTCAAGTCCCAGGTGACTGCATCTGAATGGCTGCACCTCACTCGTATCCAGAACCCCAGCGGCAAGGGCCTCTGGGAAATACAGTTTTCATTTCCCAGCCTCTGCAATGCAGAAGGCATTCTAGAAGGCGAGTGGAGTAAATGTTGAACATTAATGCACTGTACCTGCTACACTCCAAACAATTACAGAGATGAAAACACGCTTTTTTTGAAAAAGCTCATTTACAAACTGTACACAAGAAGAAATAGTTTCTTCTGAACTAAAAATAAATGCTACTTCAGAAATGGACAAAAAGGTAAAGCAGGATAGTTCCAACAAAAATTTATAGGTGCTATGCCAACAAATGGGATGACCTAGAAGAAATGGATAAATTCTTAGACTCATACAACCTCCCAAAACGGAATCAAGAAGAAATAGAGAAACTGAATAGACCAATCACAAGGAAAGAGATTGAAACAGTAATCAAAAACCTCCCCAAAAACAAAAGTCCAGGACCAGACGGCTTCTCTGGAGAATTCTACCAAACATTCAAAGAAGATTTAATACCTATCCTTCTCAAACTATTCCACAAAATTGAACAAGACAGAATACTTCCTAACTCATTCTATGAGGTCAACATCACCCTGATACCAAAACTGGGTAAGGACAACACAAAGAAAGAAAATTACAGGCCAATATTGCTGGTGGACGTAGAGGCAAAAATCCTCAAGAAAATATTGGCAAACCAAATACAGCAATATATTAAAAGGATCATACACCATGATCAAGTGGGATTTATACCAGGGACACAGGGATAGTTCAACATCTGCAAATCAATCAACGTGATACACTACATTCACAAAATGAGGAATAAAAATCACATGATCATCTCAATAGACACAGAGAAAGCATTTGACAAGATCCAACATCCGTTTATAATAAAAACTCTCAACAAAATGGATATAGAGGGAAAGTACCTCAGCATAATAAAGGCCATCTATGACAAACCCACAGCCGGCATCATATTTAATGGTGAAAAACTGAAAGCCATCTCTCTAAGAACAGGAACAAGACAAGGATGCCCACTCTCGCCACTCCTATTCAACATAGTACTGGAGGTTTTTGTCAAAGCAATTAGGCAAAAAAAAGAAATAAAAAGTACCTAAATTGGAAAGGAAGAAGGGAAACTCTCTCTGTTTGTGGACGATATGGTCCTATATATATAACACCCTAAAGAATCTACCAGAAAACTATTAGAAATAATCAACAACTGTAGCAGAGTTGCAGGGTACAAAATCAACTTACAAAAATCAGTTGCATTTCTATACACTGAAAACAAACTAGTATAAGGAGAAGTCAAGAATATAATCCCATTTATAACCACAAAAAAATGAATAAAATATCTACGGTAAATTTAACCGAAGAGGTGAAAGACCTATATACTGGAAACTATAAGACATTACTGAAAGAAATTCAAGAAGATATAAAGAAATGGAAAGATATTCCATGCTGATGGATTGGAAGAATAAACATAGTTAAAATGTCCATAATACCTAAAGCAATCTACAGATTCAATGAAATGTCAGTAAGAATCCCAATGACATTCTTCATGGAAATAGAACAAAACATCCTAAAATTTATATGGAACAAAAGACCCCAAATAGCCAAAGGAATCCTGTGAAAAAAGAACAAAGCTGGAGATATCACAGTCCCTGATTTCAAAATGTACTACAAAGCTATAGTAATCAAAACAGTGTGGTACTGGCACAAAAACAGACATGTAGATCAATGGAACAGAATTGAAAACTCAGAAATAAAACCACACATTATGGACACCTAATCTTCGACAAAGGAGCCAAGATCCTAGAATGGAGAAAGGAAAGTCCTTTCAATAAATGATGTTGGGAAAACTGGACAGCCACACGCGAAAGAATGAAAGTAGACCATTATCTTACACTGTACGTGAAAATTAACTCAAAATGGATTAAAGACTTGAACATAAGACGTGAAACCATAAAACTCCTAGAAGAAAGTATAGGCAGTACACTCTTTGGCATCAGTCTTAGCAACAGCTTTTTGAATACCATGTCTACTCAGCCAAAGGAAACAAAAGAAAAAATAAACAGATGGGACTACATCAGACTCAAAAGCACCTGCAAGGCAAAGAAAACTGTGAACAAAATGAAAGACAGCCCACCAACTGGGAGAAAATATTTGCAAATCGCATATCCGACAAGGGACTAATTTCCAAAATACATAAAGAACTTGTACAACTCAACAACAAAAAAACAAACAGCCCAATCAGAAAATGGACAGAGGATATAAACATATAAACAGACATTTCTCCAAAGAAGATATACGGATGGTAACAGGCATGTGAAAAGATGTTCAACATCACTAATTATTAGGGAAGTGCAAGTGAAAACTACAATGAGATAGCACCTTACACCTGCCAGAATGGCTATAACTACCAAGACAAAAAATAACAAATGTCAGAGACGGTGTGGAGAGAAGGGGACCCTCACACACTGCAGATGGGAATGCAAACTGGTGCAGCCACTATGGAAAACAGTATGGAGAGTCCTCAAAAAATTAAAAATAGAAATACCATATGATCCAGCTATCCCACTACTGGGTATTTATCCAAAGAACTTGAAATCAACAATTCAAAGAGATTTATGTACCCTTATGTTCATTGCAGCATTATTCATAATAGCCAAGACATGGAAGCAACCCAAGTGCCCTTCAACTGATGAATGGATAAAGATGATGTAGTATACACACACACACACACACACACACACATATACACACACTAGAATACTACTCAGCCATAAAAAAGAGAAAATGGTTGCATTCTTAACAACATGGATGGACATTGAGAGTATTATGTTAAGTGAAATAAGCCAGACAGAGAAAGACAAACACTGCATGATTTCACTCATGTATAGAAGATAAACAAACACATGGCCAAAGAGAACAGATTAGTGGTTACCAGAGAAGAAGGAGGTGGAGGGGGGAGCGGGCAAAAGAGGTAAGTGGGCACATTTATATGGTGACGGATAAAAACCAGACTATTGGTGGTAAGCATGATGCAGTCTATACAGAAACTGATAATAAGGTACACCTGAAATTACACAATGTTATAAACCATTATGACCTCAATATAATAAGTGAAAAAAAAAAAGAATTTATAAGTACGGAGAGCAACACAAAAAAAGGGAAGGGGGATGGGAATTGTTTAATTTCCTCTATCCTAGCAATAGAAGAATTAGCAAAAGTTGGTGCATTGTGTCTGTGTCTGTGCTATCTAGGGCACATTAGTCAGCAGATGATTAGAACACAGGACAGAAGAGCAAAAGGCAGCTGATTTTACCAGCTAATGACACAGAAGCTGGTGGGGACCCCCTGCTGTAAAGACTGGAACTGGGAAAGGACACTGTTACATCATCAATGCAGTGGGTTAAAGATGCAGAGCGCTCATGGCTGGGTTGCAGGAATTGGGGCTGCATGAGCTGATGGAACCAACGTGCTTCCAAAAAACTCAGAGGGCCTGCCGATGGGAAAGACACAAAACAGACACCAGAGCATCTTCCACTTTTCCATGGTCATTTGAGAAGCCATCTTAGGACAACGTGGGCAGGCGTGAGTGGAAGCACATCTTTGGACGTTGCTGGAAGGCAGACTAGGAAGTGCCACTCAAGTGTGGGAACTGGGACAAAATTGTTTATGCTACAGGAAAAAAGCAGCTTGAAAAAGAGAATTTCTTGATAAACAATAATGTACACCTGAAATTACACAATATTATAAACCAGTATAATCCCAATAAAATTACTTGAAAGAAAAAAACATGGACTAATAGATATATAGAAGGATGGAGAGAGACATGATAATGCAAATATGGTAAAATCTTAATTATAGAATCTAGTTGGTCAGCTCATGGATATTAACTGTAAAAATTCTTTCAACCTTTATGTATGCTTGAAAATTTTTATAATGAAATGATGGGAGAAAAAACCCCCAAGAATTTCTGAGAACTCAAAATCAAATGACCCAAGAGAGTACCAAGCATACACTGTCCCAAGGCTTTCAGAAGCTGGAAGATGACTTATAAAGAAAAGCATAACCTGTCACAGAATAACAGAGGCCACAGATTGCAGAAGAGACAGGAGCAGAAAGACACAGCGGTTATCCTGTGTGGAAGCCTCCTGCAGCTCACGATGGAGAGTCAGAAGTCCAGCAGAGCTCCGAGGGTGAAGCAAGTAGCTGAGTCCAGAGGGCCGAGGGCTGTGCCGAGAGCAATCCCCTGATGTCGCCTGTGTGGAGTTCAATCGCTTGTGTCTTCATGGGCAGCAGAGTCAACTGCTCTAAGGCTCTGAGTGACGCATGACCTTCAGCATGGACATTAACGTTTTCATCTTTTCACTTATTTACTTATTTACAGGTTTTTAAAAAGTATCCGCTATATGTCAGGCAATATGAAACGTAAGTATGGTACTTTAGGGGGTCGATAGTTTTACCAGGGCCAAACTGAAATAAAGAAGCAATTACATTAGAATGTGGTAACTGCTATAAGAAGGGAACCGTGGAGGGTGATGCAGGAAACCTCCCTGGAATCCAGGGGGGGATGTCAAAGAAAGCTGCCTGGGGGAGGAGACCACGGAGAGGGGAAGGGGGAGGAGAGATGGTCAGTGCAGAGGAGGGGTGCGGGCCGGAGCAAGAGGAGAGAATATTTCTGGAAGAGGGAAGAGCAAGTGCAAAGCCTCAGGGTGGAGAGAGCATAGCACGTTCATAGAATTTATAGTAATACGGGGTGGTTGAAATGCGGAATTTGAAGTGGCGAGAAATGAAGCTGTGAAGCAAGTATGGACTGGCTCTTAGAGGATCTTAAGAGCCACAACAAAGTGTTTGGGCTGTATCTTGAGGGCAATGGGACACTATTGGAAGCGTTTTAAACTGGGATGTGATGACATGTCATTTAGGATGATCACAGTGACAGCAAAGCAGAGAATAGACTGGGACTAGAGACAAGACGGGAAGAAGAGAAACCAATCAGAGGCGGCTGCCATGACTTAGAGGCGATGATGTGCCCCAGCTAGGTAAAGTGATGGTAGGAATGAAGAAGAGTGGGAATATGCTAGAGAACCTCAAACCTCAAAAGGGCTCCTAACACCGCCTGTCGATCCCGGTAAGCTTGGTCTCTCCCTCCCTCTCCAGACAACCGTCACAACAAGCTTCTCCTCTCCTCCAAACTCCAGCTCCCTTTCCTCCACCCTCCAGCCATCTCCTATTTCATTGAGAACACAGACGCCATTAGCAAGGATTTCTCTCTTCCTCACCGTCAGACCCACTTGCTTCTGTGTCCATCTCGCCCTTCTCCACTCCTGAAACCTCCTCCCATCACAAGCCAACCCTGTGCCAACTCTGAAATCCTGTGCTGGCCGCCTTCTTGAGGACTCTGCTCCTCTGGGTGTCCTCTTCTGCGTCCTTGGTGTCTCATTCCTTCTCTCTTCCTCTCCCTCCCTCTCTCCCCTTCTCCCTCCACCTTCCTCTCTCTCACTCCCTCTTCCTCTCCCTCTTTCCTCCGCAGTCTGGCTTTGCCTCCTTGTCCAAGTTCCCCAGGGTCTGTCCTACTCCTTATGCCCACACTTCAGCCATCCTGGCCCCAAACTCTCCAAGCCCTTTCCTACCTGAGAGCCTGTGTAAACACTGCTCCATCTGCCTGAAAAAGATCTTGCCACTTTTGCTGGGTTGAATAGTGTCTCCCAAAAATTCATGGCCATTCAGAACCTCAGAATATGATGTTATTTGGAAATACAGTTTTTGTAGATGTAATTAATTAAGATTAGGTCATACTGGGGCTGGCCCTGTAGCCTAGCGGTTAAGTTCAGTGCACTCTGCTTTGGTGGCCAGGGTTCGGTTCCCAGGTGTGACCTACACCACTCATCAGTGGTCATGCTGTGGCCGTGACCCATATACAAAATAGAGGACAACTGGCACAGATGTTAGCTCAGGGTGAATCTTCCTCAACAACAACAACAAAAAGATTAGGTCATACCGCATTAAGGTGGGCCCAAAATCCAATGACTGGTGTCCCTACAAGAAGAAGAGAGGACACACAAAGATACAGACACAGAGGGAAGAAGGCGTGTGAAGATGGAGGCAGAAATTGGAGTGGTGTGTCTGCAAGCCAAGGATTGCCAGCAACCACAGCAGCTGGGAAGAGGCAAGGAGCCCCGAAGGGAGCACGACCCTTCTGAGACCTTGACTTCTGACTTGTAGCCTCCAGAACTGTGAGAGAATAAACTTCCGTTGTTTTCTGTCAGTGTGTGGTCCCTGGCGATGGCAGCCCTGGGAAATTAACGCCCCGTTCTTACTAACACATCCCTTCTCAGCCCTGTCTCTTCTCTAGGAGGGTCTTCCTGGCCACCTTGGCTGAGAGTTTCGGGCTTTTCTTCTTTGTTGAGACTAGTTCAGTTTCTTTATAGGCTTATCATGAGAGGAGATCATAGGTTTATCAGCTCATTTTTGCTTTGATTGTCTATTTCCCACACTAAACTCTAAGCTCCTAGAGGACAGGGGTCATGTCTGATTGTTTTCCTCTCTAGTACTGGGCTGAACCTTGGTAAGTGTTCAGTAAAAATTTGGTGAATGAGTGAAATAACGAATGGATGAGTGAATGAATGAATGAATGAATGAAGCCAGAATGGACAGGATTCGTGGCTGGTTAGGTGAGAGGGGAATGGGCTGCCATGGTCAGGTCCCGGCTCCAGTCTGGGGAGTGTGGGTGCCCTTCACTGACTACAGAGCACAGGAGGGAGGGCAAGTTTGGGGCAAGGCAATGAGGAGTCTTGAGTGTGAGGTGCCTGCGGGCATTCAAAATTAGAAGCCAGCTAACTGCCATCCCTATTTCTGCGCCCTAGCCCAGCCTGTTCGTAACACGCAGCTCGGCTGAGCCTTCCAAACATGAGCAGGTGACGGCCTCCTCTGCTCACCATCTTCCTGTGGTTCTCATGCACTGTTTATTTTACTCGTCTGTTTATTGTCTCACCTCCCTGCCCCAGTGGCATATACACTCTGTGAGGGCAGGGCTTCCTGTCCGTTTTGTTCACACCGCATATCCAGCAGGCAGACCCAGGGACACTGTCACCGCCACAGCCCGGGTTCATTTCCTGGTGAGGGAACCACACCACCCGTCTGTCGGTTATCATACTGTGGCGTCTGCATGTTGCTGTGATGCTGAAAGCTGTGCCACCAATGTTTCATATACCAGCAGGGTCACCCATGGTGGACAGATTTCAGTGGAGCTTCCAGACCAAGACAGACCCGGAAGAAGGACCTGGCCACCAATTTCCAGAACAATTGGTCATGAAAACTTCATGAACAGCAGCAGGGCATTTTCTACCGCAGCGCTGGAAGGTGAGAGGATGGCACAAAAAGACTGGGCAGGGTTCCCACTTTGCTGTCCACAGGGTCGCCAGGAGTCAGAACCCATTTGATGGCACTAAACATGACAGCAAACACATATCTAGCACCTACAACCGTCTCTGACAGATAGGAGGTGCTCAATAAAATGTTTGTTGGATAAATGAATGAGATTCCATTAGGAATCTGGATTTATGGGTCTTGCACTCAGGAGTGAGTTCTGGGCTGAAGATGAGGATTGGAAGCCATAGAGATAGATGAAGCCTTTGGAATAGATGTGAGGTCCCACAGGCAGGATGTAGAGAAGGAGTAAAAGAGAGTCTAGGATAGGGCCCAGAGGAACAGGATAGGGAGAGTGGTGCCCTGGAAGGAGACTAGGAAGCAACGGCCCATTGGTATCAAATGACCCAGGGGAGAGAGGGTTTCAGAGAGGGAGTGATCCACAGGCAAATACGGCTGAGAGGAAGCTGTCTACAAATGGCAGCTTTGTGAAGTGGTAGAGAGAGCCCAATCTCAGTGTGGAGGGATGAGTGGGACGGAAGATAAGCAGACAAGCGTAGCAGCTGGTATGGACAGCTCTCCAAGAAACCAGACTGAGGAGGAGAGACAGGATGATTACTGGAGGGGGGCTGGGGTGTCAATATGGAGGTTTTAATTTAATGATTGGAGAGAGCGGAGCTAGCTTTAATGCTGATGAGAAGGAGCAAGCAAAGAGCACAGCTGGAGACTGAGGTGCCTGACATAGTAGAGAGAACGGATGGTAGACTGGGTAAAGGAAGGGATGAATCCGTGTGAAGAGAAGCGGTCGAAGAAAGGTGGGACAGCAGCTTACAACCCCAAGAATTTGTTCCTTGCTTACACACCTGTAATTAGACTGAAGTTCAGCTAATCTACGTTGGGCGCACCTGGCCTTGGCTCCAGGCTGTTCAAAGTATCTCTCATTTTTCTGGAACCAGCAATACATGTTCTTCTCACGACAATGGCAGAGGCCAGTGGAGAAAGTCCAACCATACAAGCACATCCTAGCCTCTGCTGACATTCCACCTGCTAACATCCCATCAGTGAAAGCAAGTCACTTGGCCAAGCTGAAAGTCAAGAGGTAGGGAAAGTACACTCTGCCCAGACAAGGCCATGGCTGGGCTGTGAATGTGTAATGCTATCAAGGGGCTTGGGGGCAGGTAAACAATTGAGGCAATAATGAACCCACCATCGGTCAACATTTGTACCATCTTTATTATTATCACCTCACCCAGGCTTCGTGCAGCATAACTGCTGTAGCTCCCAAGCAGCTTTCCCATCTCCGATTGATTGTGCAAAATACCAAACTCATCCTGCTCACTTGCCATTATCGTGGTGTCACTCCTCTTTCCAAACCCTGCCTCTAAGGTAAAGCCCAGAGTCCTTGGCCAGGTAACCAAGGTGCCAAACCCAACCTGTGCAGCGTATGCCCATCACTCTCCGGGAGGGGCTCTCGCTTGCGCCCATCTAATTCCACTCACCCTCCCCAAACCCTTCCTTCCTTCCTGAGCCCCCTCATCCCCAAAGTTCCCCTCTCCATGGTCAAGCTTCCATGAATTCATCCCAAACTCCTATAGCCCCTCTCAGAATTCCTATAACTAAATGCCAATCAAGTTTATACTACTATTTTAAGACTTCATGTATAGGAACTTAAGTATAATGACTTGAATTATGAATGCGTTTTGTTTATATATTTATTGAAAAAATATTTGTCTTTTTCAGAATCCACTTGTCCAACAACTCATAGGTGGTTGGCCGCACACCAGGAGCTGCAGGTTTAGCAGAAACCCGGCGGATTCCGGCCCCGGGGGAGTTTCCAGAGGAGCTGTAAGAACAGACCGGTCAATGGGTAATCGCCACGCAATAAACGCTACCCGCGGGCTGAGCACGGGAGAGTCCACAGGAGGGCACCGTCCCAGACTCAGAGGAAATGGAAGGCTTTCCAGAGGGAGGTGGGACCTGGATGGCCAGGGGCTAACTAAGCCTAAGAGAAGGGAAGGTGTTCCAAGCTGAGAGAACAGCTTGGGCACAGGCTGGGAGACATGAAGGAACGTGGTGTGGTGGGGGAATAAAAAGGTCTGTGTGCCTCCTAAATAGCAGTGAGGGCTGCAGTAATGGGGAGACAGCATGGACTGGTTGGTTGATGCCAGTTCTGAAGGGCCTCGTGTGCCACCCTCAGGAGTTTGAAATTTATAGGGGAGTGAAGGCGAGAGGAGGCCAGAGGAACATGTGTGGGTGGGAGGGTCTCTCCATCATGTTTGTTCTCAGGATTACTGGAGGTGAGGTTTGCCCTCCAAATGGTCGCCAAGTGCTAAACGTATCTGGAGAGCCCCGCGCCATCCTACAGCCTGCTTCCCTGTTAGGATGCCTCAGCCCAGACCTGAAAGGATGGTCTTTCAGATGACCTGGCAGTTTCCCATTCCTGGACAGTCCCTGGATCCTCTGTCCCAACCACCTCCCAGGATGTTGACAGTGACCCCATGCTGGGCTAGCCCCGCATCAACACCTGCTCAGCAGCCGAGGAGCCGACTCTCCTTCTAGGCTCCGTTCACTTAGGCTTACTCTTCAACTTGATCTTCAATTTATCCCTAATTTGGAAGCGGGAAAAAGTATTTCTTCTTCCTCCATCTTTCCAAAGTGTTTGCAGACACCATCCAGAGGAGCCTCAGTTACTTGAGGAGAAATCCACATGATCCCTTTGGAAGCTCTGGCGTCCTCAGAGGCTGGAGGTAATTCACAGACCCTGTCACGGGGTCACCTCTCAACGTGGCTCTGTGGTTCTGGATGGAATTGGATAAACACCGGAGAGAAAAGGAGACCTCAGCATCACAACGCTGCTTCCTTTGCTAAATCGTTTGTATGCTGCTGCCCTTCCTCTCATAGCTCCACGCAGGAGGGCCTGAGGTTCACGTCGCTGCCCCCCCTGCTCCCGACCCTGCACGCCCTGGCCCTGTGCTTGCTAGATTGCCTTCCTCCCTCTCATCTGCCGGCAGACAGGCAGGGCGCCCCAGCATCCCGCAGTTCCTGGGTCCCCACGAAGGAGCATTCCCTTCAGCACTGCCTTCTGACTACAGCCCTATTTCTTTGCCTTCAGAGATTGCCGGATAGCTTCCCACATAGTTCTCTACCTACACATTCAGAATAAAATGTGTAATTTTTACTATAAACTGAGACGTTTCTAGGGGAGGGCAGTCAACCACAGTGAGCCTTCGAACATTCCTCGCTCAGTCTGTTGTCCTACATGCCTTTACATTTTACCATCATAACCTGCTTGCTTTCTTCCGACGACCGTGCATTTCCCAGGTCCTAAAGAGGGAGCTTACTCCAGCCTCATGGATTTGTGTCTCAAGGCACTGTCCTCCAGGAGCACCAGCCCTGGTGAGGAGCTGGGGTGTGGCAGGTGGTCAGGAGTGTGAGCTCTGAGCCCAGGAGACTTATGAGTCCTCTCTTCTCATTTGCCCGCTGGGGGGCCTTGGACCAGTTACTTAACCTCTCTGAGCCTCAGTTTCTTCATCAGTAAAATGTGGGCAATAATATTTACTCCATAGGGGTTTAAGATAACTAAATGATGTAATAAATGCAAATTGGTCCATTGTAAGTACTCATTCAAAATCCACTGCCGTTGTACACACACATCCCAGGATCACTGGCTCTGCTCTGACTCCTTCCCCTCCTGTCCTTACTCTTAGACGGTCTGTTTTCCCTTCTGGCACCAGCTCTGTCTGAGAGTGCAGAGTGGACTCAGTTTGAATGCCACCATATGTTCGCCTCACTCTCAGGTCAGAGCACCTAGTGACAGCTTGACTGTTCCCAGGGTTGTGGAGCCAGGTCACCGGTGCAGCAACAAACGGAGGAACCCACCGGCCGGATTGTTCCCTCATGGGCCGTGGCTTCCCCGGTGGCTGCCCAGAGCCTGGATAATGTGCACAATCCGCGGTGCAGGAAAGTTGACCACGCACAGGTAGGTTGGCCAGTGGGAGGGGGGATGGGAGGGAACCTGAGGGCTCTTTCTCCTCCTGGATAGACTCTTCTAGGACACGGTAGTTCACACACCCTCTCTGAAGACTGAAGACGTCCCACAAGACGGAGCCGTCAGCTGTTCCTGCTACAAAGCGATGGCCAGCTCAGTACCGCTCCGGTGCTTCTCTCCCTGCTTCCCTCCGCGCTCCACTTTCCCCGGCTCTGCTCCCCTGGGATTGCGCCGCCCGCCCCAATAAACAGGGAGCTCGTAAGCTATTGCCTCTCGCACTGACATTTAGAGAAGTTGGGCTGAGACACGCAGAAATTCCTCTCCTGCACAGCGGGCAGGTGGGCACGAGTGCGAAGTGACGACACAGGAGGACCATGATGAACAGACCGCAGGGAGCTCCCCACGTCTCGGCTGGCCTTTCCGCCACGGATTTGGGTTTGGGGTCGAGTCCTCTTTTCTCAGTGAACTGCAGTTTGCTCATGGCTTTGCTTCCTGGAACACGTTGTGTAAGTCCACCGCTCCTCTACTAAAGTGCTTTCCACGTTTTATCAAACACCACGGACTTCCTCGGTCGTCTCCAGGTTAGACACAACTCATCTCTTCGTCAAAAAAAAAGTGCTATTCAGGCTCACATCTCCCACTGTGGTCACCTCCGCAGCCGTGGTGTAACAGATCAGTGTTCCTCTTAAAGCGGTCCCCACTCAGGCGTCAGCTGACCGGGACGGAGGCCGTGTGCCGAGAACTGGCCCCCCTTTGCTGAGGGCAGCATCGGATCTCAACTCTCAACTGACCCGGCTGAGCCTGAAGCATTACTGTTGCCTCATTCTTGTTTAAA
Organism: Equus quagga; assembly: GCF_021613505.1. Classification (NCBI taxonomy): domain Eukaryota; kingdom Metazoa; phylum Chordata; class Mammalia; order Perissodactyla; family Equidae; genus Equus; species Equus quagga. Next base: position 3,725,113 of record NC_060286.1, read on the forward strand.
GAGCAGCAGGGAGCCAGCTTCCATGCCAAAAATACACTCATTTCATAGAACCCTTTCAAATTTTCCTAATTTAGAAAACTGGGAGGTATCTTGGCATTAGATAAAGAAAATTCATGAATTTTGGAGTCCGGTGGAAATGGGTTTGAATCTAGGATGGAACCTATTAACTTTGTGACCTTAGGCAAGTAACGACTTTGATGAGCCTCAGTTTCTCATTTGTAAAGTGGAAATATTATCCAGCCCCACAGGACTGTTGCGAACACTGAATTAGGTAATTCAGTCGTGAGCGCTCAGTCAATGTGAGCCTCCTTCCCCTGCCCTGCCCTGCGCATGGAGCCCCTGCTTCTTCGAGGGCAGTCTGAGACAGGGAATGTGCTCTGGGCGTGAGGAGATGTGGGTTCTGGTCCAGACTCCTTCCTTATCATAGCGTGAGAGTTATGAATTCTTTCTACATCGTCCTTAAGGCTAATGTGCACATCAGAGACAGCGCAGCTGGAAGGGCCTTAAAAGGGGTAAGGACTTGATAAAGCTAAGGGATCTTTATTGATACTCGGTCCGCAGGTATTTGAAGCACATCAGCTCTGGGTCAGGCATTGAGCTAGGCAGAGAGGATGCAGGAGCGCGAAAACTAACAATGCTCTCCTCTGCCATGCTGAAACTTTGAAGGGGCTGGATCCAGTGCCTCCATTTATTGATAGGGTTGGAGGATCTTTCCAAACCTTCTCTTCATGGACAGACCCTGCTGGAATTCAGCTTGGCTTTTTGGGCAGACCAGTCTACAGCCTGGAATAAGCTCCCTGCCGGGGCTACTTTCTGGGCTGTCTGGGATGAAGCCACCAGCAGGTGGTAGGAATTCTTTCCTCAGAGCCCTGAGTTTGAATACCACCTCTGCCATCTTCTAGTTGAGTAGCCTTACCTAAACTCCTGAACTCCTCTGAGCCTCACTTGCTAACCTGTAGAATGGGCACACTATTTACAGGGGAAGACATTGGTAATATACATGATAGTTGATACTCCAACATCCATTTCAAACCTCCACCATTGGGCAGTGGCAACATTACCATCTGAAGAAATGGGGAAGTTTCCAGAAGCCATCCTATAACTATGAGGATAATTCTGACACTCTGAACTATAAACCGCAAGGCTGAATGAACCTGAATACTTTAGTGAAATATTTATAGTGGTTGTCTCTCCAAAAGAATGTCAGCTTCTCTAAGATAGGGACTTTGATAGGTCTGGCACATAGTAGGCATGCCAGCAATGTTTACTTTAATAAATAGGAGTTTGCCAGGCAATGAATAAAGAAAGCAGTATTCTAAGCAGAGTACAATGATGTAGATTCAAAAAATGATACAGTGTGTTCACGAACAATGAGAAGTACAAAAATGCACAGGATGTATGGTAAGAATTTGTGGAGATAAGGCTGAGGAAGATGGTCCCGCTCTCACGGTGAAGGGTCTTTCATGTTGTACTAAAGATTTTTTTAATTAATAGACTTTATTTTTTAGAGCAATTTTAGATTTACAGAAAAATTGGGTGGAAAGTACAGAGAGTTCCTACATACATCCTTTCTTCTCGTTCTCCCCCCAATCCACACAGTTTCCCCTATTATTAACATCTTATATTAGTGAGGTGCATTTGTTACAATCGCTGAACCAATGCTGATACATTATTGTTAACTAAACTTCATAATTTGCGTTAGGGTTCACTCTTGTTTTGGGGTTTTAACAAATGCGTAATGTCACATATCCACCATTACAGTATCATACAAAATAGTTTCACTGCCCTAAAAATCCCATCCTCCACCTGTTCAGCCTTCCCCACCTCCCTCGAACCCCTGGTAACCACTGATCTTTTTACTGCCTCTATAGTTTTGCCTCTTTCAGAATGTCATATAATTGGAATCATACAGTATGTAGCCTTTTCAGATTGGCTTCTTTCACTTAGCAATATGCATTTAAGATTCCTCCATGTCTTTTTGTGACTTGATAGCTCATTTCTCTTCATTGCAGAATAACACTCCATTGTATGGATGTACCTCAGTTTATCTTTTCACCTATTGAAGGATATCTTGGTTGTTTCCAAGTTTTGGGCAGTTATGAATAAGGGAGGTTTTTATGTGGACATAAATTTTCAACTTATTTGGGTAAAATACCAAGGAGCACAATTGCTAGATAATATGCTGACTATGTGTAGCTTTGTAAGAAACTGTCAAACTGTCTTCCAAAGTGAGTGTGTACCACGTTCTCACCAGTAATGGATGAGAGTTCCTCGCGTTCCACATTCTCATCAGCATTTAGTGCTGTTATTGTTTAGGATTTTATCCATTCTAATAGGTGTGTAGTGGAATCTCATTCTAATTTGCAGCTCCCTAATGACAGATGATGTTGATTATCTTTTCTTATGCTTATTCGGCACCTGTGCGTCTTCCTTGGTGGGGTATCTCTTCAGATCGTTTGCCCACTTTTTCATCAGGTTGTTTGTTTTCTTATTGTTGAGTTTTAAGAGCTCTTTGTGTATTTTAGATAACTGGTTTATCAGATATGTGTTTTGCAACTATTTTCTCCCATTCTGTGGCTATCTCTTCACTCTCTTAACAGTGTCTTTTGCAGAGCAGAAGTTTTTGATTTTAATAAAGTTCAACTTATCAATTGTTTCCTTCATGGATTGTGCTTCTGGTGTTATATCTAGAAAGTCATCGCCCAACGTAAGGTCACCTAGATTTCTTCCTGTGTTGGCTTCTAAAGTGTCCATAGTTTTGCATTTTACATTTAGGTCACAAATCCATTTGTGAAAAATTATTCACAAGTAATTTTTGTGAATGGTGTACGGCTGTGTCTAGATTCATTTTTTTTGCATGTGAATATCCAGTTGTTCCAGCACCATTTGTTGAAAAGACTGTCCTTTGTCCACTAAATTGCTTTTGCTCCTTTGTCAAAGCTCAGTTGACTACATTTGTCTGAGTCTATTTCTGTGGGTCTATTCTGTTCCATTGATCTGTCTGTTCTTTCACCAGTACCACACTGTCTCAATTTACTATAGCTTTAAGCCTTGAAGGCAGGTAGTCCAAAGGCAGGTAGTACAAGTCCTCCAACTCCATTCTTCTTCAATATCGTGTTGGCTCTTCTGGGTCTTTTGCCTTTCCATATAAACTTCCTAATCAATTTGTTTATATTCACAAGATAATTTGCTGGGGTTTTGATTGGGATTGCACTAAATCTGTAGATCAAGTTGGGAAGAACTGACATTTTTTTTTGTTTAATGTGAGGTAACATTGATTTATAACATTATATAAATTTCAGGTGTACGTTATTATATTTTGATTTCTGTGTAGATTATATCATGTTCACCACCCAAAGACTAATTACCATCCATCACCGTACACGTGTTCCCAGTCGCCCCTTTCAGCCTCCTTGTTCCCCCTTCCCCTCTGCTAACCACCAATCTAATCTCTGTGTCTATGTGTTTGTTTGTGTTGCTGTTGTCGTTTTTATCTTCTACTTATGAGTGAGATCATATGGTATTTGACTTTCTCCCTCTGACTTATTTCACTTAGCATAATACCCTCAAGGTCCATCCATGTTGTTGCAAATGGCAAGATTTCATCTTTCTTTATAGCTGAATAGTATCCCATTGTGTATATATACCACATCTTCTTTGTCTGTTTGTTCCTTGATGGGTGCTTAGGTTGTTTCCAAGTCTTGGCTATTTTGAATAATGCCACCGTGAACATAGGGGTGCATATATCTTTATGCATTCATGTTTTCACCTTCTTTGGGTAAATACCTTGCAGTGGAATAGCTGGATCATATAGTAGATCTATTCTGAAATTTTTGAGGAGTCTCCAAGCTGTTTTCCGTAGTGGCTGCACCAGTTTGTATTGCCACCAGCAGTGTATGAGAGTTCCCTTTTCTCCACATCCTCTCCAACACTTGTTATTTCTTGTTAATTATAGCCATTCTGATGGGCTTGTGGTGATACCTCACTGTAGTTTTGATTTGCATTTCCCTAATAATTAGTGATGTTGAACATCTTTTCATGTGCCTGTTGACCATCTGTATATCTTCTTTGGAAAAATGTCTGTTCAGATCTTTTGCCTATTTTTTAATTAGGTTGTTACTTTTTTGTTGTTGAGATATATAAATTCTTTGTATATTTTGAATATTAACCCCTTACCAGATATATGGCTTGCAAATATCTTCTCCCAATTGTTGGGTTGTCTTTTTGTTTGTTGATAGTTTCCTTTGCTGTACAGAAGCTTTTTAGTTTGATGTAGTCCCATTTGTTTATGTTTTCTTTTGTTTCCCTTGCCTGTTCAGATGTAGTATTTGAAAATATGCTGCTAAGACCAATGTCAAACAGCGTACTGCCTATGTTTGTTTTCTTCTGCAAGTTTTATGGTTTCAGGTCTTATGTTCAAGTCTTTAATCCATTTTGAGTTAATTTTTGTGTATGGTGTAAGATAATGGTCTACTTTCATTCTTTTCCATGTGGCTGTCCAGTTTTTCCAACACGATTTATTGAAGAGATTTTCCTTTCTCCATTGTGTGTCCTTGGCTCCCTTCTTAAAAATTAGCTGTCCATAGATGTGTGAGTTTATTTCTGGGCTCTCGATTCTGTTCCATTGATCTGTGTGTCTGTTTTTGTGCCAGTACCATGCTGTTTTGGTTACTATAGCTTTATAGTATATTTTGAAATCATGGAGTGTGATGCCTACAGCTTTGTTCTTTTTTCTCAAGATTCCTTTGGCTATTTTGGTTCTTTTGTTGTTCCATGTAAATTTTAGGATTCTTTGTTCTATTTCTATGATAAAAAGGGTGGAACTTTGATAGGGATTGCAATGAATCTGTAGATTGCTTTAGGAAGTATGGATTATTATTAACTATGTTAATTCTTCTAATCCAAGAGCATGGAATGACTTTCCATTTCTTTGTGTCTTCTTCAATTTCTTTCAACAATGTTTTGTATTTTTCAGTGTACAGGTCTTTCACCTCTTGGTTAAATTTATTCCTAGGTATTTTATTCTTTTTGCTGCAATTGTAAGTGGGATTGTATTCTTAATTTCTCTTTCTGCTACTTCATTGTTAGCGTATAGAAATGCAACCGGTTTTTGTATGTTAATTTTTTCTTTTTTTTGAAGAAGATTAGCCTTGAGCTAACTACTGCCAATCCTCCTCTTTTTGCTGAGGAAGAATGGCCCTGAGCTAACATCTGTGCCCATCCTCCTCTACTTTATACATGGGATGCCTACCACAGTATGGCTTTCACCAAGCAGTGCCATGCCCACACCTGGGATCCAAACCGGTGAACCCTGGGCCACCAAGAAGCGGAACGTGCAAACTTAACCGCTGTGCCTCCAGGCCGCCCCCTGTATGTTAATTTTGTATCCTGCAACTTAACTGTATTCATTTACTATTTCTAAAAGTTTTTTGGTGGATTCTTTAGGGTTTTCTAAATATAAAATCATGTCATGGGCAATAGTGACAGCTTCACTTCTTCCTTTCCAATTTGGATCCCTTTTATTTCTTTTTCTTGCCTGATTGCTCTGGCCAGGACTTCCAATACTGTGTCAAATAAGAGTGGTGAAAATGGGCATTCCTTGTCTGGTTCCTGTTCTAGAGGGATAGCTTTCAGTTTTTCTTCATTGAATATGCTATTAGCTGTGGGTTTGTTATAAATGGCCTTTATTATATTGAGATACTTTCCCTTCTTTACCCATTTTATTCAGAGTTTTTATCATAAACAGCTGCTGTCTCTTGTCAAATGCTTTCTCTGCACCTATTGAGATCATGTGGTTTTTATTTTTCATTTTGTTAATGTGGGGTATCACATTGACTGATTCATGGATGTTGAACCATCCCTGCCTCCCTGGAATAAATCCCACTTGATCATGGTGTATGATCTTTTTATATATTGTTGTAATTGATTTCCTAATATTTTGTTGAGGATTTTTGCATCGATGTTCATCAGTGATATTAGCCTGTAATTTTCTGTTTTTGTGTTATCCTTTTTTGGTTTTGGTATCAGGGTAATGTTGGACTCGTAGAATGAGTTAGGAAGTTTCCCTTCATCTTCAGTTTTTTGGAAGAGTTTGAGAAGGATAGGCATTTAGTCTTCTTTGAATGTTTGGTAGAATCCACCAGGGAAGCCATCTGGTCCTGGACATTTATTTGGGGGGAGGTTTTTGATCACTGTTTCAATCTCCTTACTGGTGATTGGTCTATTCAAATTCTCTGTTTCTTCTTGATTCGGTTTTGGAAGGTTGTATGATTCTAAGAATTTATCCATTTCATCTAGATTATCCAATTTGTTGGTAAATAGATTTTCACAGTATTCTCATAATCTTTTGTATTTCTGAAGTGTCTGTTGTAATTTCTCCTCTGTCATTTCTGATTTTATTTATTTGAGCCTTCTCTCTTTTTTTTTCTTAGTGAGTCTAGCTAAAAGTTTGTCAATTTTATCTTTTCAAGGAATCAGCCCTTAGTTTCATTGATTTTTCCTCTTGTTTTTAAATTCTATTTCATTTATTTCTGCTCTCAATTTTATTATTTCCTTCCTTCTACTGATTTTGAGCTTTGTTTGTTGTTCTTTTTCCAGTTCCTTTAGCTGCACTGTTAGATTGCTTATTTGAGATTTTTGTTGTTTGTTGAGGTAGGCCTGTGTACCTATAAACTTCCCTCTTAGAACTGCTTTTGCTGTATCCCATAAATTTTGGCATATGGTATTTTCATTTTCATTTGTTTCCAGGTATTTTTTTATTTCTCCTTTGATTTCTTCATTGACCCAGTATTTGTTCAGTAGCATTTTATTTAATCTCCACATATTTCCAGCTTTTCCAGTCTTCTTCCTGTAGTTGATTTCTAGTTTTCTATCATTGTGGCCAGAAGAGATGCTTGGTATTATTTCAGTCTTCTTAAATTTATTGAGACTTGTTTTGTGGCCTAATATGTGATCTATCCTGGAGAATATGTACATGTGTTCAAAAAGAATGTGTATTCTTTGGTTTTTGGATGGAATGTTCTGTATATAGCTACTAAGTCCACCTGGTCTAATGTGTCATTTAAGGCCAATGTTTCCTTATTAATCTTCTGTTTGGATAATTTATCCATTGGTGTAAGTGGAGCATTAAAGTCCCCTACTATTATTGTGTTCCTGTCTATTTCTCCTTTTATGTGTGATAATAATTGCTTTATATATTTAGGTGCTCCTCTGTTGGGTACATAATATATATAAGTGTTGTATCCTCTTGTTGGATTGTTCCCTTTATCATTATGTAGTGTCCTTCTTTGTCTCTCATTACAGTTTTTGTTTTAAAGTCTATTTTGTCTAAGTATTGCTACCCTAACTTTTCTTTTCATTGACATTTACGTGGAGTATCTTTTTCCATCCCTTCACTTTGAGTTTGTGAGTGTCTTTACATCTGAAGTGTGTCTCTTGTATCAGCATATATATGGGTCTTGTTTTTTAATCTAATCGACCACCCTGTGCCTTTTGATTGTGGCCTAATATGTGATCTATCCTGGAGAATATTCCATGTGCATTAGAAAAGAATGTGTATTCTGTGGTTCCTAACCTAAGGAAGGAAACAGATATCTAGGTACAGGAAGCACAGAGAGAACCACACAAGAGGCCATCACCAAGACACATTATAATTAAAATGTCAAAAATTAAAGATAAGGAGAATATCCTAAAAGCTTCAGGAGAAAGGCAAGAAGTTACATACAAAGGAAACCTAATAAGGCTATCAGCTGACTTCTTGGCAGAAACTTTACAGGCTAGAAAGGAGTGGCACAATATATTTAAAGTGCTGAAAGGAAAAAACCTACAGCCAAGAATACTTTACCTGGTAAGGTTATCATTCAGAATGGAAGGGGAGATAAAGAGTCTTCCAGACAAGCAAAAATGAAAGGAGTTTATCATCAATAAACCACCCTTATAAGAAATGTTAAAGGGACTTATTTAAATGGAAAAGAAAAGACCACAAATAGGAATAAGAAAATTATCAAAAATAAAATAAAATCACTGGTAAAGGCAAATATACAGTAAAGGTAGCAGATCAACATACTATGAAGCTAATATGAATGTCAAAAGACAAAAGTACTAAAATTATCTATTTCCATGATAAGAGGTAAGTGGATACATACACACACAAAGAGAGGATAAATATCAAAAACATAAAATGTGGAAGGAGAGGAGTAAAATATTAGAGCTTTTAGCAAGAGATCAAACTTAAGAGACTGTCAACTTAATATAGATTGCTATTTAAGTAAGTTATTATATTTGAACCTCATGGTAATCACAAACCAGAAACCTATAATAAATGCAGAAAAAATTAAGAGAAAGGAACCGAAACACAATACTAAAGAAAGTCATCAAAATACAAAGGAAGAGAACAAGACAAGAAGAAAGGAACAGAGAAGAACCACTAAAACACCCAGAAAAAAAGTAACAAAATCGCAGTAAGTACCTACTTGTCAATAGCTACTTTAAATGTCAATGGATTAAATGCTCCAATATCTCTCTTCTCCTTCTGGGACACCTATAATATGCATGTTAGTGTGCTGGATGTAGTCCCAGAAGTCCCTCAGATGGTTCTCCTTCTTTTTTCTTTTATCTGTTCAGCTTGGGTGATTTCCTCTAGTCTTTCATCCAACTCACTGATCCATTCTTCTGTATCATCTGCTCTGCTATTGAGTCCCTCTAGTGAATTTTTCATTTCCATTATTGTATTCTTCAGTTTGGATTAGTTCTTTTTTATATTTTCCAATTCCTTGTTGAATTTATCCCTGTATCCATCCATTCTTCTCCCAATATCAGGGAGCCTCCTTATCACTATTAGTTTGCACTTTTTATTAGGTAGATTGTTGATCTCTGTTTTGTTTAGTTCTTTTTCTGGGGATTTGTCCTGTTCCCTTATTTGGAACATATTATTTTGTCTCCTCGTTTTGCCTGTTTCTCTGTACTTATATCTATGTATTACGTAGATCAGCTATGTCTCCTGATCTCGGAGAAGAGGCCTTATTTAAGAAATGCCTTATGAAGCCCAGCAGTATGCTTCCCTCTTGTCGCCAGTTTCAAATGTTCCAGGAGTGTCCCCTGTGGGGGCTATGTGTGTCCTTCTGTTGTGGCAGGGTTGCTCTTGCTGCAGGTGCATGGGAAGGCTAGGTTGTCCCCCTGGCCAACTGGTTTTAATGCTTGGCTGTGTGTAGTTGCTATGGTCCCTTCACTCACTTTATTGGGTCAGGAGAGCCCCAGCACAGTTGGCTGCAAGGTCTAACAGGACATTCCTGCTGCAGTTTTTCTATTGAGTAGGCCCCCAGCATGGCTGTTTGCTGGGCTCAGGGGCTTACAATGGCTGATATGCCTCTGGCCTGCAAGGCTGTTGTCAGTTCTCTCATTAGTGCAGCTGGGTGGAACCAGCCCCAGGTGTGGCAGCAAATAGTTGTTTCAAGTGTTGGAAGGTGGGGGCAGATCCCCATGTGGCTGTTTGAGAAGCACAAGTCTTCTGCGGCTGACAAGACCCACCACCCACAGGCCCACACACCCCATCAATGCAGTCCTGCACATGTGTGCACAACACACCCAGCTGAAGGGAACCCACTCACCCTGCTGCAGCAGTTCCACACACCCCATCTATGCAGGCCCACAAGTTACCCAAGGGCTTGCTGGTGGGTGAGGCCAGTCCCTAAGGGCAGGTTGCCTGCCCTGGATGAGCTGGATTAAATTGGTGCCCTAGTGGGCAGGGCAAAGCCCTGCACTAACAGATCAGGGAAAAACTCCAATGGTGTCTTCCAGTGTCTGTGTCAGCATGCCAGTGTTAGGTCACAATAATGGCTGCCGCCAATGTCTCAGTCACTGGAGAGGTGGTCCCAGTCACCTCTTGCTTCCCTGAGATGTGCCCAGAACCTACCAAGTGAGTCTCTTTTCACCAAAGGGCTGTGCACCTTTCTTTCTGGTGACTTTGTGTTGCTTTCCAAAACTGGTAAATTTGTGCACAGGCCCTTTAAGAGCAGGCTTTTTTTCCTTATGTCTAATAGCTTTTCTGGGGCTATTCCCCAATGTACTTAATAGCCAGCAAAGCCAGATATTATGCCACTCATCTTGGTTGTGCTAAGTCCAAAAGCTGCTTATTGTGGCAGGTACTCTCCTGCTCAGATGCCCCACTCCTCCAGGGAGAACTTCATACAGTAAGATTGCCCCTGGCTGTGAAGCACCACAACTGCAATGTGGCTTTTTTTCTCTCCAAGGAGGAATTCCTGCTTGTTTCACTTCAGTCAGCACTGTCCCTTGTTGTAGGGGTTCTTTTTATCCAGTTTCCGGTTCTGTCTCAGGGGTAATTGTTCTCAGGGGAGGTGTAAGTTTGTTGAGTCCATGGGAGGAGGTGAGTTCAGAGTCTGCCTACACCTCCATCTTCCCAGCAATCCTCAAGAACTGACATCTTAACAAAACTGAGTCTTCCTTCCATGAGCACGAATATCTCTCTAGTTTTTTAGATCTTCTTTGATTTCTTTCACCAGAGTTTTTTAGTTTTCCTCACATAGATCTTGTACATGTTTGTTAAATGCATACCTAAATATTTCATTTTTGTGTGCTAATGCAAAAATTGTTAACATTATATTGTACACAATAGGAAGTCAAAAGTTGCTAAGCAAAGGAGTAATATTGTACATTTATTTTTAAGAAGATTGTTCTGCTAGCAGTATGGAAAATGGCTTAGATTTAAGTAAAATTGGAGGTAGAAAGACTAGGTAGGAGATTTTTTTTTTTAAATGTACAAGTGGAAGTAAAGGTCTAAACTGAAGCAGTGGCAGAAGGTTGGGAAATAGTAAGTCTGACTCAAGAAATAAGGCAAATTGTAAGGATGTTCTTTTTCTAAGAAAGCCAAGAAGACAGACATTCCAACAGCCTTGATGACTATTCACCAACACTAATCTTGATGTCCCAGGAAGGTGGCATTTAAAGACCAAAATGGCAGTGCTAGCTGCCTACTCCAGCATCCTCTAGTCCCCTGCTCCTTTCCCTGCCTAACACAATCCCAGTTTGTTCAACTGTCCTCCTTCCCTACCTGGCCAAGTGCCACAGGGGAAGCCAGCTCCAGCCCAAGCTCCAAGGGTGGCCTGCTGGGTCTAAGGGTCACCCCAGCCCCCTTGCCAGGACTGGATCAGGAATGGGCATGTGGGCCAATTCTGGCCAGTGAGACAAAAGGAGAAGTCTGTTGAATGGGGCGGGGACAGGGTCTAGAAAGATGTCCTCGTCCTAAGTGAAAGCCATGGGAACAGTCTCCTGCCTGACTCTGAAGGTCATCCTGTCTTTGTAACTCCCAAACTCCTGCAGCCATATCTGTCAGCTGAGGACGGAGCCAACAGTGAAGGTGGTATTGCATAGAAAAGACACTGCTGAGCTGCTGAGTCAAAGAAACCACATTTCTTTATTGTTTAAGGCAGGAGGAGGTGGGATCTCTGAGACTTATATCTGAAGGCATCCTATCTGTTACCCTCCCCTTGTTCGGCAACTAAGCTAACTAAGCTTGCCTACTAGCCACTCTCCCCACCCCAGGGATGCCGAGTTCTTTCCTAGTATCAGCTTAGATCACACCCCCAGAGTATGACTTTGCCTGCTAGTTTACTGCTGTATCCCCCACATCCAGAACCTGACATTCAGTAGGGACTTAATAAATATCTAATGTATCAATGAATGAATGAAGCACGGAAGAGCTAAAATTTGTAGCACGTGTGTCTAGCTACTCCCCATCCCCCACTCTGTTTTCTCCCACTAAGATTTACCATTATTGAGTTTTGACTGATGTATGCCTTTGACAAGCACCAAAGATTATAGCAAGAAATAGCTATATCAGAGTAGGCTCTGCATTTGCTATACAAAAAGATTGTCAAACACACTATATCATGTTTTCAGAGTTCCCATACAAAGGCTAAAAGACTTTCTAAAAGAAACAATGCCAGAATAAAAAGCATGCTTCTCTTGGAGAATTGTTCTGACTCCTTCTAGTAGGGTGTATGGACTATCTAATTGGGTGTCCTTTTTTGCCTGGGCTGCCAGGAAGCTCAGAGACTAATCTGATGCTAAATCCTAGTAACTCTATTACACTTCACAGTCACTGCTTGCTTCTCCCTCCTTTCCATGGCTTTGCTGTTCTAATTTTAGTTGAATGACCTTATTGTGTTTGCCTTTATTGTAAGTTGCTTCAAATCCTTTTCAGAAAGAGGTGCGTATCTAAAAAAAATTAACAGCTCAATTCTAAAAAGCCATGCAGAGCCCGAGTTGGCACCACTTGCTCTTTGTAATAGCCTGGGAGGGCCCCCAAAGTAGGCTGGTGCTTTATCTTTACAAACACATGTCAGCCGGAGCAGCGGTGCTCACTGGAGATCTCCGGAGACAAGGGCAAAAATCACCCGTCATTTTCTACTGAATGGGTGTCTGGAGGACCATTCAGGCTCCTAGTGGCTGGATTTGGTGGGGCGGATTAACGTGGAGAGCCCTTGGAAAATCAGCATCGCCCCTGCCTGGACCTGCTATTGTTCCAGAGGTGAATGTTCTGTCTAGTTGTGCAGATAGAATCTCTCTCCTGCCCGGCCCCAGCCCCACCGGCTTTCTGTGCAGGGTCCTGTGCCCTTTCCCCACTCTGGGCCCCAGGCCTCTCCAGCCAGCCCTCCATGCCAGCTGGCAGAGGGTGCTCTTGTACAGCAGATCTGACGCCCTCCCCATGAATGCGCTCCCACTGAAGCCCTCCTGCTCCAGCCAGGCTGCCTCCACCCGCTGGGGCCCTGGAACCCTCACGTGGGGCAAACTGCTGCTCCTTTCCAAAGGCTGGCCTGGGCCATGCCCCAAGCCACTGCTGAGCTGGCTTCATTCCCCTTCAAGCTTGTGTGCCCCTCTCTGCACCCCAATTTCCCCACAAATGGAACAGAATGAGGCTGAATATGAGAGGATGTAGTGGGTTTGCTGATAATCATATGTGTGTTGGGCGGGGAGAGAGAGAGAGGAAAGAGACACTGCCCTCTCAGAGCTCTGCAATAACAGACTTCAAGATTTAATTGGAAATTTAGTAAATCTGCTAAAACATTTAGTGGTTTAAATTTTTCCTGTTCTGCAAAGAAACAAAGGCTTCTGGTTTACCTTGCGTCTTTCAACAACTTTAATTTCATTTGTAGATTACGGGTGGAAGTAGCATTTCCACTCGATTGCATACTGGGCATTAAGAAGACAAAAACCTTCCTTGTTTGCAGCCCTCAGAATTTTTTCAGACATTAAGCTGTAGGTGGCATTCTTTATACCTGACATCAGAGCACTTTTGTCAGGCGTTTAGTTGACAGGATTCACTGCAAGCCCATCGTAGGAGTGTGAAGCAGGAAAACAAGAAAAGATTTCATCCAGGTGGCCAGAGAGAGGAGTGTGCACAGGCCGATCGGCCCGATCGGGTAACCGCTGTTTTCAAACTGTGTAATTAAAGATCCTTAGAGTTCTTCTAAGGGAATTAATTAGTAGAGAAAGGATGTTTTGTTTACAGTCTTTATCATCAACATAAGCAAAAGCCAGCCTTGGTATTGGTGGTGAACTGGACCGAATTCTCCCGAAGCCAAGAATGCTCCACGCAGAGCTTTCCTTGTTTTTGGAGGTTTGTTCCATCCGTGCATTAACTTGCCATCAGGGGAGGGGAGGGGGGAGGGGCAGTGGTGACTGTGGGTAGAGGAGAGGCATTCTCAGTGTTGTCAAAACATGTGCAGCCCCATGTGGAGTTCCCACCCCTGAGACCCACGTTCGCAGAGGATGGGGGCAGGGTGGGGTTAGCGTTTAGGCTCTGGATGGTTTGTCTGTGGGTGACCATGTTTTCAGGCCCACACCGCTGCACCTGGGTAGCCCTAAAGAAATCATCTGGTAATGTGTCACAGTGGGTGTCACTGTACTGGCCTGGTGGCATCAGCAACACCTGGAGTGCTTCATAATAAAGGCAGCTGACGGTCCCACCCAGACCAACTGAACCAGAACCTCCTGGGATGGGACTCAGAAATCTGTGTCATTAACTCATGACCCAAGTGCTTCTGATAGGCAGCCAGGTTTGATACGCAAGCTACTGATCTAAGCTGTTGAGCCACCTTTTGGTGAAAGGACATGGGCATGAAGGGGGGAGAAGGGCAGGGGTACCCAGGGAGTTTACCCTGGGCCAGAAAAGGCCAGTCACAAAGTGTTAGACCCATGGCCTCTGGGAATTGACTAAAGCTGCTGCTGGGAGCCAGGCTCACTCTTTGCAAAGTGCAAACAAACCCTGACCTTGGAGGATCATCTTATCAGCCTAGTGTGAGCCGTAGGGGCCGTTCTCCAAGCCAAGGGAGACACAGGGCAGCTGCAGCCCTCCGCTCCCCTTCCCTCAGGACTCCGTTTCATGGCTCCAGAAAACGTTCGAAAGGACCAGCAGCCTTCCGGGAGGTAGCCAAGTCAGTCCTATGATTATCTGACTTGTGAGAACCAGGTCTCAGCAGGCTCTGGGTCTTACAGGCCCAATTCCATCTGATCATCTTGATGATGACATTCCTGATCCTAGCTTGTCTTGGCCATGACAAGAGCTCAGAGACTTCCTCAGTTGTCCCACCTGGCCACCTCTGCAATCCATACCCACCACTTCCCGTGGATCTTATAGAATATCTAGCCCCAGCCCGTTACTTCAGGGTCATTTTCAGTGAAAACTTTTATATTGTAAAATAATACGAGTATGTTGTTAGAAGGAATTTTTTTAAACAAGTAGACGTGTTCAGAGTGGGGAGTGGAAGCTCTCCCTATAGTCTCGCCCTTCAGGAATCATTCCTGTTAATGGTATCAACTGCTTCATTTTCCAGATGCCCACATAGGGTTCAGAGAGGTAGTCAGTGATTCTGTGGCGAGCAAGGACAGGAGTCCCCGACCTCTCTGCCCAGTGCTCTTCCCACCCACACCACTTTGTAGGAGGCCTCTTCCAGCACCCTGGGTTGCCAGAAGCTTTTTGATGCCATCAACAAGGAGATGACTAACTCATTTCTCAGGCATCAGTACAGGTGATCAGTACACTTCTCCAGAAGCCTAAAACCAAACTTTGAAACCAGATTCTTCCGGATTACAGGAAACGCACCTCACTGGCGGCTTCTTCCTCCGCCCCTCTGGTCTTTATACCCATCAATTTCTCCTCGGAAAGCTTCGCTTTTCTGACTTAGGTTCGCAGAGGTTCCAGATTCACAAGGAAAGCAGAACCGAGCATGTTCCGAGATGGCCGGCGCCTGGGCTCGGCGGGCAGAGCTCCTGGGGCCATCTTGGGAAATGGGGCAGGGAGAGCAGAGAGCGAAGGCGGGTGGCTATCTGCCCCGTAGCAGAGCCCACAGTGCTGCTCTAAGAATTCCCCTAAGGCCTTTTCTCCTTCTCCCAACATTCCTGGGGACTCAAGCCTGCACAACATACGATCTGGTGCAGGAGTGGACAGAGGACAGCGTGTAGGATTAGGTGTCCTTCATTCCCAGGTAACGCGGGGCATCCAGGTGCAGTGTGGCTGCAGTGAGAGGCTTTCAACAACGCTGGCAAAGTGGAGGTTTGTGCTTCAGCGTGCGCTTTGTTTTGTTCGGTAGACCCAGTGAACAGTCACGCTCAGTTTTCAGTACTTGCAGAGTCACAACGATAACGAGTCTCCTTATCCTAACGGTCATGTAATAAGGATCGAGCATGTACCAGGCACCGGCCTACGTGCTCCACATAAGATCTCTCATCTAATTCATGCTGCCATCTCCATTTATAGATGGAGAAATTGAGTCTCAGAGAAGGTGCCTGAGGTCACACAGCCAGTTGCCAAAAGAGTCAGGTTTCCAATCCAGGTTGACTTGATTGCAAAGCCTGACAGTTTATAAATGTAAATGCAGGCCTGGTGTCAGATTTTAGCCTGAGAGGAAGCTTATGGAGAAAGGCAAGGTCACTAAAGTGAAGACTGGTTTCCCACCCTGCGCCCGAGTAAGTGGACGCTGAGCAAGGCTGTCCACCTGTCATGTTGGGTGAAATCTTGGAAGACACCATGTTACCTGAAAACATGGCAACTGCCGACTCAGCTGTGGCTAGGAATTGGTTCTTCTGCCTTGCTGATTTATTTATTTTATGTTTAATCCCCTTTTCCCCTAGAAAAATAACCTTCACCTCTTTGCCTACAGTTCTGTTGACTGCAGTAATGTATACTGACCACAGCAATTGATAAAGAAATAAAGGCTTCTGTCAGATCTCCAAGTGGAGGGACACCAAGGAGGCACTAACGAGCAAGGGAGACCCAGCCAGCTCGGAAGTAATTGTCAGAGTAGCCCAGAGCCCAGGGTGGTGATTTCCTTTCTTTGACCATTTTAAAATTCATGTCGGTGAAGCCAGGTCCTTGGTGCGCCCCTCGGAGAGACCTCTTGCTTTTTTAGCTTCATCTGAATCTCCTCTGAATTTTGCCTTGCCATTGTTGGAAGAGACCTTAATTTTAATTCTTTTCTCTTCCGTGTGTCCCTCCTTCTCTCCCTCCTCCCCAAATGTTTTAGCATCTGTTAATCCCAGTTGGAAACCTTAGCAGATAAAAGTCGTGTTCTGTGTAGATTGCTTCCAGAACAAATAGGGGATGGTAGATAATTTAGCATTCGGTTTCAGAAGGGCTTAGGGTGGGGGCTGCAAGGACAGCACCTCTTCCTCATAAGACATCCAGTAAAAGCAAAAGCACAGTAATTCCCAAGCTCAGATGGAGTGCATGTAGATCAGGTTCATTTCCAGAACAGCCGCCGCCTGCGTTTAGGTGATATTAGAAGCCACCATGACAGCAAAGTAGTTTTATGCATAGCGGCTTAGCACACACTCTGAGAACTAGTTTAGTGAAGCTATCAGGTTGAAAAATACCAAGTCACAAAGTTTTAATGAAACTAAGTGTGGATCAACGTATCATAAAGAGCATCCAGGACGACTTAGAAGATCCATGGGTGGAAATTAGAATGGATCTTCAGGATTTATTTGGCAAAGCCTGTCTATTTTGACCTTTTTTCCATTTCATATTAAGGCTACTGAAAGTGTGTTTTGTTTGGCTGAGGCTGGAGAAGGACAGCAGCTATGGGCTGTTACACTGATGCCGCCGCTGAAGTTCAGCAGCGTTAATTGACTGATAAGGGCCGGGCAGCGAATCGCAGTGAGAAAGGCCATCGGAGATTTTCTTGCTTTATTTCTCTCTGCACTTCATTTACATCTTAAGCCATATTGGTGATCCAGATTTGAATAAAGCCACGGCTTAAGCAGTGATTAGATCTCAATAGCTTGGATTTTCTGTGAAATTGCTGCATTTTTACTAGATGTATTTAGAAATACTGGTGAAAACTGACACCTTGGGTAACTTTATCATTTAAAATGGAGCTTCGGGTGGATAAAAAAAAGCCCAGCTAAAATGGGAGTATTAGTGGCCAGGCCTTTGACTCAAGCAGTGTCAGGGGTTAGAATTCGACAAAAGCCAAGCTCAGTGTGACTTGGGCTAGAAAGAATGCAGATAAATCCACCCAGCACCTTCCCCTCGGCCTGCTGTCCCCAAAAATGGTAATTGAAGCAATGATCCCGGAACCTGGAGGAAAGTAAGGAAGCCAAAAGGAATATATAATGCAACAAGGAGCTTTTTTCATTCTGAGATTTTTTTTTAATCATGAAGCAATATTTTTAACTCTAAGGTTAACCTGCTAATCCTTAAGCTGGTGATATGGCAGTGTCAGATGTGACGGGATTTTGTGATTCTCATTATTGTTATGTATTGTTCTTTCCCTGGTATTCCATATTAATATTTATAAATGCCCTTTTTATAGAACCAGGAGAACCAGAACCCATTATTAAATTTTTAAAATGGACAAACGTCGCATCCAATATAGTTGATTACAATTTAGAACAAAAAGGATTTCAGTGGTAATCCACTTCTTGTTTCTCGTTGTTGTTGATTTCTGTAGACAGCAGAGCTCCTGATGATATTTTTTTTATTTACTTAAACTACTGTTTGCACAAAGTAACATCCAAATGACAGAGAATAGCAGAATATTGATTCTGCTCCACAAGAAGGAGTTGAAAGTCACCATGAGCAGGTAAGAGGGCATAATGGAGAAAAGGTGTGCATTTAAAATGCTAAGTCACTCGCCAAAGGCAAGGGCAAAATGAAAGAATCGATTAAAATTTTAAAAAGAAGGAGGTTGTTCATTCACTTGTTTTCAAGCGCCTCATTTTACTTGACAAGTGGCTTCAGAGGATTCAGTAGGCATCCCCGTGTGTGAGAGAGCAACTCTCTGTAATAAAGAGAGGCAAATCAATCATCCCACGGCCCGCCATGGAGGAGAGTCAAAACTGACAACTCATCTAACCAGGCGGCTCTCCTGTCGGCACCATGGGATGCAATCAAATGTCCTTTGGAGTCAAAAAGGAAGAAAATGTGTCTACCCCGCTCAGGGATATTACTGTTCCCGGCTCTGGGTGGCCAAGAATAGTCTTCAGCCCCAGAGAGGAATATTCGTGGAAGGCAGGTATTTTATGGCCAACTGGCCCCACCTCTCCCCCCCCCCCCCCAAAGGGACTGAATAACTTGGTGTAATTAGCAGGAGGGTATAGGACTAATTGGCTGTGCTTGTGGAGTGGGGCGGCTGGGAGGCCTGGTTTTGCAGAACCATCAAGTAGGAGGAAGGGTAACATCTCTGCTCCTGGAGCCAAGAACCCAGAGGAGTTATGACGAATTGTTAGAAATGTCTCGACTCTTATCCTTTTGGAGAGAAGGAATTTTCATGGGGACTTTTAAAATTCTTTTTATAAAAATTATTTTTTTTCCTGATTCAATATCCAAACCCTGGGCTTCAGAATCAGACTTCAAAGTGTGAGTCCTGGCTTTTCCCCTTCAAGCTGTGTGATCTCAGGCAAGTTACTTCATCAGGGCTCCTTGATTATAAAATGGGAAAACCAACACCTGCCTCAGCTGTTGATGTGCGATTAAATGAGCCGGCCCGAGTGTTGAGGAGGGGCTCCCACAGGACGCGGGCAAGCAGTGGGAGCTCAATGAATGCATCTGTGACTTTGGAGACTTGAAACTCTGTTTCTTTATTTTGGATAATTTTCTCTCTTTTGTCCTCTCCTGGTTTGGGAACTAGAACCCTTGCATATGGATCTTTGTAACTGCAAAAAATAAAAATAGGGCCCAGGTTGCTTGAGGAATTCCAGGCTATGTTTGGCCTTCTGGGATAAAACACTGGGCATTTATTTTTAAACACCTCTAAGGTATTTTCCAGCACCAATAAGGAAAGAGGAGTCAGAGCTGATGCCTAGTGGTTCTGACAGTTACTCTATTACAGCACAGAGTTACGGGCACAGAGGTGGCGTGTTAGCTCCCGGCTGAGGGGTATTGTGTGTTCAAGCAGCGGTGTAACTCAATTCCAGTGAAACCCAAGTTTGGTGAGGCCATAAGAAGGCTATTCTTCGTGACCAATCTGTAGAGAAACTGGCCTCGCCTCCTGGGGACACATGGCTTAGGTTTCAAGCGTGTGTAATGGCCTGGTTTGCAATGTGGCATTTGTTCAGGAACTATGCTAAGATGCAGGCTTCTGAGGCCTCTCAAAAGTGTGTCAGCCTGCTTCTCCTTGGAGTCCCTAGTGCCCTCCTGTCTTGAAGGGTCTTCGTTTGCTCTCCTTGTGGAGGGAGTTCTCCCGAGGGAAGTGGGGGGATGTACTTTGGCGCTCTTCTCCTTTCCACGGTGGACCCCAGGCTTCTTTCTACACTCTCCTCAGGCAGTTGGTGGCCTGAGTTGGCCTCAGGGGTCTCTCCCTCTCCACCACCACTTGCTGCCCTCCAACTGTTCTCCTCCCACTGATTTATCAAATTCACTTGTCCTCTGCTCCATTTCCTCAGGAGGACTTTGACTAAGCCAAGCAGCACTCTAGGCGAAAGCTCAGTAAACCCTTGAATTGAATAAATGTGTTCAGTGATTGGCACTAGCCTAATGTAATCGTGACTTATTCTCCCTCAGATAAGATTTCCTTTATGCCAGACAGATTTGTGCCCTTTCTCACATGGCTTCAGTCCACCTTTTGGCTCCAGTTGCTACTCTGGCAACACCTGTGCCCCCTTGCAGATGGACAGCCCCTTCCTCAGCTGGGCTTCCTTTCGCCTGCTTTCTGCCCTGGGCTTTGCTCCCTCCACTGCCTATGGGAGCCAGCTCAGCGATGCTCACACATCCACGATGCTCACACATCCACGCACAACCTGGAGGTGTGAAGGGGTCGGCACCCCCAGAGCAAACTTTGACCAACGGAGATAAGAGCAGAATGTCCCCCTGGGGACTGATCCCACACATCCACAGTGATAACCAGCTCCCTGATGTAGCCCCAGGTTGGCTTTGCCTTTCTCCCTGCTTCCTCCTCCCTGGTTCCTCCACTCCAGATCCCGGAGTTCACTTCTCAAAATAAACTACCTGCACATAAGCCCTTGTCTCAGACTCTCCTTTTTGGGAGAACCCAAGGTGAGACATTGTTTCTAACAGGGACCTTCTAAAGAAGGCTCCCTAATCTAAGACAGTGCATCTCTGCTGGTGGAATTGCTGTGCTGTGGGATATATGTTGGGGAGTCCCCATAGCTGCCAAGGCACAATCTCCCACAGCTTTTGTCATGTTAGGTGGTCATGGCCTGCTGATTTGTCTGTCTCCCCAGTATACTGAATTCAGGGACAGCATCTCTTCTTCCTTATCTGTGTGCCTAGCAGCGTCTAGCATGCGGCGAGACTTGAATACATATTTTTCATGGACGAATGAATGAGCGAGCGGGTGAATGCATGAGAGCCATGGCTGCCCATATCACATGTCATAGTTAACTATTCACTCTAAACTCCATCTGTGTCCCCCGAAAGTCAAACATAATACAATATAAAATAATATAACACAAGCAAGTTAAATTTTAGGGGCGGCAGGAAGAAGCACAAACGCTCATGGATAATCCCCTCCCCACGAAGAACATTTTTGTTCTCGCACACACCCTTTCAGTGGTGGCCCTCCCTGTCCTCCTGGTCCAGCCGCTTTCTCTGGCTACTGAGTCACTGGCCCCATCTTGGTCCCTTTCGTCTGCCTTCCCAGGTGGTCCTTTGGGTATAATTTGGATCTGCATAGACTTTCCTGTGGGGATTCCTCCAAGGGATTGTAAGGGAGTCATATCAAGAATATATGCTCCTTTCTGAGTTTTTAGGACCACTCAGAACTGGAGTGACAAGGCACATATTTTACCTGGACTCCCCATAAGAAAAGACTATCCTGGGAAGCTGGCACCAAGAAGAGAAACTCAGCTTAAAAGGCATCCCAGGGTGCCACCAAGCCCTGTTCAGATTCCTTTACCTTACCCTCCGTGTGAAACATCCTGTGCAACTGTGAAATCTGTACATTCCATTTGTGGAGAGGCTGAGTCTAGCAGGCCAGGAACCAGGACCTCTGTGGGAGATTGTAGCATCATGACTGAGCATCCCTCTATAGCCAGGAAGACGCAGCACCTCTGTGTCATCCCACAGCTGGAAGACAGGTTCTCTTACTGACTTAAGTATTGTTAAAGATTTAATTACTGTACAGCATTTGGAGCAATTGCAAATTTGTACATCATCTTATTTTAAATTTAGTTTCCCATTTAATTAAATGAGAAATTGAGCTTTTAGCAATGTCTCTGCTACAATAGTAATAGTTGCAGAGAACTGAAGTCACTTTAATCTTGCCTTGCTAACAGCCCTAATTTATCAGTTAGGATGCTTTCAATTGCAAGTAACAGAAACTCCAAATCAAATCAATTTGAACAATAAGGAGACTTATTATCTCACATAACAGAAAAAAGAAGAAGTACGGTGAGTTCTGGGACTGATTCAGCAGCTCAAAGGTGTCATCAAGGACCCAAGCTCTCTCTGCTCTGCTATCTTAAGTGTTAGCCTCACCCTTGGGCTGGGAGCAACACAGCTGTAGCAGCCAGCCCCAGGCCTCACACCCAGACCCAAAATCCAGAGGAAAAAGAGAAATCACCTCTTCCTGTCCTTTTTTTAGGAGAGAGGAAACATTTCCCCAAAGCCCCCACTGGACTTTCTCTCATATCTCCTCTCTAGAATATGGTCATAGCTTAAGCTAAATTATGCTCTAGTAAGAGATAATCCCTAAATCTCAGCAAAGGTTTATTTCTTGCTTTGTGCAAAGTCTGCCTCGAGTCCAGAGACTTCCCAGGGTGGAGATCTCTGTGAGTTGGCTCGGAAATCTCTGGGGCACCTGCATCTCCAAATACTCTTCCACTGTGACAGAAGAAGAGAGTGGTGGAGGGTCTTGGGCAAAAATCTAACGCTGAATCCTGAAGTGATAATTGTTACTTTCATTGGTGGCCCTTTAGTTATATGGCCCGATCCAATTGCAAGTGGATGGAGAAGTGTGATCTTCCTATGTGCTAGGGAAGGAGGGTAGAACCAGAAATGGAGGGCGCTGGAAATTCTCCACACTGTGCCCAATTCTGACCAATCACTTGTGAGGGTGATAGGAGATGAGCAGTGGAAGAAGGTTAGGCTAATGTAAGGTGGGATGTATGCTGAGGAGTAAACCATATATCCACTCCATGTGGTCTGAAGATTAAGAAGACAACAAATATAAACCTTTGAGGTTCTTGGAAGATGACCCAGAAATCAAAGAGCAGATCATTCTGGATTGCTCATGAATTGATTATTCCATCTTTGATGTGCTCATCAGCGAAAAGGAAGAGAACGACAATTTCAGGTACCTGTGTTAGCTTCTTTCCTAAATAAGCCACCACCCTCTAGCGGAAAAGTCCCTTTTGCCTAGACGTAGAATGCTTTTGAACCCTGCAGAGCAACCTTTATTAAATTAAAACTTGATTAAATCTTCAGCCATCACGCTCAGTCCTGAATATGAGAAAGAAGCTGGTGGCAAAATTTTGGAAGCTCTTTTTTTCCCATAAAACCAGAGAGCGGACACTATAAAAGGGTTTTTCATGTCCTCTCAATTTCTTGAAATGGGACCCAACTCTTCTTCTCTAAGAGGTAGTCTGCCACATTTTTTAAAACTTGTTTTAGTTCTCTTGTTCATCCAATGACCAAATGCATTAAAATTCCCCAGAAACCATGCACAAGCACAGGGTGGGAAAGGTAAATAAATAAATTAAATAGAAGCAGCTCAAGTCTGGAGATTTGGCTTGAGTAGCTGGAGTACGTGGCTCAGGAATCTGCGTTTTGATAAACCTCTTGCGTAATCACCACGTGATGCCAGCTTTCACGTCACAGCTGTCCGTCAGCAGGTGAAGGTCCCCTACTGACAGTTTTCTTCTTCACCTGATGGTTAGTTTATTTAACAAATCATGGTTCTCATTAGGTTATTAGGGCAATAAAGTGATGTTTATTGAGCCTAATAGAATGATAAATCCAGTTTTCAATCACTTTATCGTGTCCACGTTCAGTTATTTTGTTTCTTAATGTTTTTCTGATGAGCTGGATGGGGATGTCTCTAAAGGAAGCATAGAGGCTTCTTTCTGATTTGACTCTTCATAGAATAACCTTTAGTGTAATTGAACCCACCTTTAATACCGCTTTCCCTCATTATAAGCAGAAGTGTTTGCTAGCGTTCATTGCATGCCCCTTACAATAGCAAATACTGGATGATAGAAACTTGGCTTCCACTCTCTTCACCTCAGTTTATTCATCTGTGAAATGGAGATAGCAAGAGCTTCTATCGCAAAAAGTTGTTAAAAATTAAACAAGACAGAACAGAGGTCCCGGAAATAGACCCATACAAATATGCCCAACAGACTTTTAACAAAGATGCAAGAGAAATTCAACAAAAGAAAATAGTCCTTTCCAGGTTGCCAGTGCTGGAGCAATTGGATGTGCACAGGGGTGAGAGAGATGAAAGACCTCACTTAATCTCACATCTTATACAAAAATTAACTCAAAATGGATCATAGTCTTAAATATAAAATGGGAAACTATAAAATTTTTAGAAACAAACATAGGAGAAAATCTTTAGGATCTAGGGCTGGGCAAGGACTTCTTATACTTGACATCAAGAGCATGATCCATAAGAGGAAAAACTGATAAATTGGACTTCATCAAAATCAAGAAGTTTGGGGCCAGCCCGGTGGTGCAGCGGTTAAGTGCACATGTTCCACTTCAGCGGCCGGGGGTTCACAGGTTCGGATCCGGGTGCAGACATGGCACCGCTTGGCACGCCATGCTGTGGCAGGCGTCCCACATATAAAGCAGAGGAAGGTGGGCACGGATGTTAGCTCCGGGCCAGGCTTCCTCAGCAAAAAGAGGAGGATTGGCAGCAGTTACCTCAGGGCTAATCTTCCAAAAGAAATTAAAAAGTTTGCTGTGCAAAAGACCCTGTTAAGATGATTTTAAAAAACCACACACACACAACATACAAAGTGGTAGAAAATATTGCAAATCGTATATCCAATAAACGACTAGTATCTGGACTATATAAAACTCAAAACTCAGCAGTAAAATAAAAACAAAAAAACAAACAACAATCCAATAGAAAATGGGCAAAAGACATGAAGAGATATTTCATCAAAGAGTATATACAAATGATAAATGAGCACATGAAAAGATGTTCAAGATCATAAAGGAAAGGCAAAATAAAACTACAATGAAATATCAGTACACACCTATCAGAAAGACTAAAGTGAAAAATAGTGACAAAACCAAATGCTAGTGAGGATGTGGAGAAATTGGACCTCTCATACATTGCTGGTGGGAATGTAAACAGTTGGGCAATTGCTTAAAAAGCTAAGCATGCAACTATCATACAACCCAATAATTGCACCCCTGGGCATTTATCCCAGAGAAGTGAAGACTTATGTTCACACACACCCTGTAGACAAAAGTTTATAGAAGCTTTATTCATAATAGCTGAAAACTGGAAACAACCTAGATGCTCTTAAATAGGGGATGATTAAACCAACTGGTGCATCCAGATCATGGAATACTACTCAACAATAGAGAGGAATGAACTGCTGATACAGGAAACAATCTGGATGAATCTGCAGACAATTGTGTTGAGTGGGAAAAAAACCCCTAAAGATTACATGTTGTATAATTCCACTTACATAACATCCTTGAAATGACAAATTTATAGAACTGGAGAACAGATGAGTGGTTGCCAGGGGTTGGCGGGGAGGGAAGTGGGTGTGTCTAGAAAAGAACAACATGAGGGATCCTGAGGTGAAGGAAATAGTGACGGTCTTGACTGTGTCAGCGTCAGTGTCCTGATTCTGACGGGGTCTGTAGTTCCGCGAGATGTTACCACCGGGAGAGACTCTCCTTATTTTCTACAATTGCATGTGAATCTACTGTTATCTCAAACTAAAAAGTATAATTAAAATAATTAAATGAGTTAATATCCATGGCAGAAACCTAGTAAGCCTTTAACACATTGTAGCAATTATTGATTGCACTTTCCCACAATAACTTAATACCACTCCTTTTTGTCCCTCTGTCCCTTCTGAAATACTATGAGACAATGTGGTACAGCAGAAGGGCAGTGCTGGCTGAGGGTCAACTCAGGTTTCAATCATCACTCTGACACTTATGAATCAGTTATGTGACATTGGGCATGATAAAACCTTTCTCGAGCCTTATTTTCTTCATCAGTAAAAGGAGGATAATAATTCCCTTGCATCCACATCACAGGGCTTCTGGTTTGTTTATTTGCTTGTTTAAAAATCAAATAGATGTATGGGAGGAAGAAAAGCTTTGAAAACTAAGTGCTATAGAAACGCTACACATTCAACATACATTAATTAAATACCTCTTACTCATCTACTACCGCCATTACTATAAATATGACCATTTACTCGCTTGAAACCCTTGTTGGAATTTGGCATGCAAATTTCCTGAGTGTTGCTCATTTGCATTGGAAAAAGGAAAAGAGGTGGGAGGCCTTTTGAAGCCTTTTGAAAATTGAGCTCAGGGGGATGAATTCTTATCACTGGGCCCAAGGTGTAATTGATTTTCTACACAATGACTCACAGGTGCTACATTTAACACCCTGAGTAGTAGGAGGATGGAAATGTATCCCAAGGTGCAGCTTTTACTTAAGACATCTACATGGTCAGCCCCTTCACTCTGGGAAGGCTGAGAAGCCTGGGGGGTTGGGTGGCCCACCTTTCTACCAATTGTCTGAAAGTGCTGACAGACGAAGCTGCTCCTTCATTTTCATGCCACTCGATGAACTGGGCCTTGGGTTTCTTATATTTCAGTGGCCAGATGCCAAAAACACCTCTTTCCAGACCCGGATCACAAGGTTAGGGAAGAACACAGGGCAAGCCCACCACGAAATACATATTAATATTATAACAACCTTTTCAGAATTCACTGTTGCTATGTCAACAAAGCAGCTGGGGAAATTGGGTCTTTGGGAAATTGGGAAATGAGGTCGGCCCTGGCAATGTGGCAAATGTTTCCTTCTCTCAGAACAATTGGTCTGTGACACCAGCCAGCCTTTTTCTGCGTACCCTTCCTCCTGCTTATTTACAGGAAAACTGAGAAGCAGAACAATGGCCATTAAGATTTGGGGTTAGGGAGCTTCTGTTTCATGGAAGAAGCAACAGAAACAAAATGATCCTCCTCCCCCCTTTTCACCTGTTTATGTTAGTTTCTCAGTCCCAACCTGGAATCCACTGGACCGAAAATGGATTCTGTACCCTGCCCTGTGACTTTAAATGAATTACTGACTTCATCTGTCTCAGTTACCTCCTCTTATGAAATGAAGGCATATCTGCAAGACCAGCTATGTCATCTGTCAGGCCCAATTCAAGATGAAAAAGCAGGGCCCCTTATTCTAAATTTTCAAGATGAGAATTTCAAGCTAAGAATTTCAAGATGGTGACAGCAGAGCATTAAACCAAGCACTGCCCTTCTAAGCACAGGGCCCTGTGCAATGCCCATGACGCCGGCCCTGTATATTACTTATGACTCTAGGTTTACAAACGAGAGAAGCCAAGTCACTGTCCTTCCGCAGAAGGATAATTTAGTGGACGGTTGCTGTGGTATCGTGGAAACCAAGAGAAAGCTCAACAACCGAGGGGCCCAAGGGACACCGCCAGGGCTCTGTTGTCTCACCTTGACTCTCCTCAGAGTAGCAGCTCCATCCTCTGGCTTCAGACTTACCCTGATGATAAAACAGAGCCCAGACAGCTCCTGAATTTTCCATCTTACAGCTTCAGCCGCCAGAGAGACTCACTGACGTGCTCTCTTGGTCTACTAAATGTGAACTCGTGGGAAAGGGCTCCGGGTCCAGGTTAGGTGAGGTGTCCACTCTAGACCAATCAGCCCTGGATAGGGTGCCCAGGTGAATTTTGGAACACTGGTGGGGGCCCAGCGGTAATCCCACAGCTGCCCCACGTGTTGTAAGAACAGAGATAGCAGATTGCATCTCAGCGCTGCTGCAGGTCCACTGGGAGCAGCTATCTGGGGGGAAGTGTAGAGAAGCTGCCCGGGCCTCTTCATGAGGACTGTCCTGAGGGCAGGCCGCTGTGCTGTCAGCCATGGGTCGAGCTGGCTCTGGTGCCGGCCTTTGCTGTCCCTGGACTGGACTCTGTGCCGTTCTCTTACAGCCTTAGCGTTCTATGGGTGTTTCCCCTCTGGGCACAGGCTCCTCCCCGAAATCACCTTTCAGCAAAACTTCCGACGTAGGGATAATTGATTTCATTCAGTAGATGTTGGTGAAATGTGATTAAATCTTTTAAAAATAAATGGATGTATTTTAAAGACACAAGAGAAATGCTCCAGCTTAAGCAATTCTGAAGTGAATTCTTTGATAAACCAGAATGCTTATTTAAATTGAATAGCCACTTAGCTCCTTAGTCAATCTGAATTTTTATAGAGTGCTTTGCTCGAGATAGGTAGACTGAGGATCTGACTTGGAAAGGCAGCTGCAGAGGAAGAAGGCGGTGGGTCTGTAGCTTGTAGGAAAATGTACCAACAGTCGTCACTCTATCCCACCCCCACCTAAGCAACGAGGGAGGTTCTCCTTCAGCTCTTCCTTCGGTGGCTTGCCCCTTCAAGGATTCCTGAGTGTTTATCCTGGCATGAATCCACTTGTAGAGGGTTTGGAGGGGGTGTGAGAAGAGGGAGAAGAACGGTGACAGAAGTTTAGACCTGTGCTGTCCAGTATGGTAGACACTGGCCTCATGTAGCTGGACTGGACTGAACTGAGACGTGCCGTGTGTGTAAGACACACACTGGATTTTGAAGTCTTCGTATCAAAAAAAGAATGTGAACCATTTCGATAATTTTACTTTTTATTAATTACATGTTAAAATATTAATTTCTTCACACAGTGAGTCAAATAAAATGGATTATTAATTTTGTCTGTTTCTTTTTAGTTTGTAATGTAGCTACTGGAAATGTAAAGTGAGTCCTGCGGCTCCCATTATGTTTCTATTGAACAGAGCTGCTCCAGATCCTGTGGTTCAGCAGTGGCCCTGGGTGTGGCCATGAAGT
Source organism: Equus quagga (assembly GCF_021613505.1). Taxonomy (NCBI): domain Eukaryota; kingdom Metazoa; phylum Chordata; class Mammalia; order Perissodactyla; family Equidae; genus Equus; species Equus quagga. The sequence goes on from NC_060286.1 coordinate 3,753,629, forward strand.
GCCGTTGATTAAAGCTTTCTCAAAGCAGATGGTGAGAATAGGTCAGACCAAGGGACACTAGAGAGAGGGTAAAATAGGACTGATGTGAGGATTTTTCCACCTCAGGGCTATGCTGAGGACAGAATGTCTGAAAGAAGCTTGCAGAACTGTAAAGGTGGAAGCCACAGGTTGCCATCTGTGCTGTCATAGCACTCATACGGTGTAATCTACCCTGTGGTGGAGGATTAGAGTCAGCTGCAAATTCCTGAGACTCCTTCCCTCGGGAGGTGGGTCTGTACCCCCACCCCACTCCTTGAATCTGGGCAGGCTGTGACTGCTCTCCTGGTTCTGGGTCCAGCCTTTAGAGGACGGGCAGTTTCTGCTTCCTTCCTCTAGAACCTTGAGCTACTGTGGAAGAAGTTCCAGTCCCTTTCTGGGGAGAACACCTGAAGAGGCTTGGAGGCCACATGGAAAGGAGAGGGAACCAGTAGAGCCCAGCCTGCCACTGTCTGTGCTGAGGTGCCAGGACACACAAGTGAAGCCATCTTGGATCCTCCAGATCAGACCAGCGACTGGTTGAAACCACCAAGTACCCCCGTTCACACTACATGGAGTAAAAGAATTGCCCAGAAGAACCCTGCCCAAATTCTTGCCCAAGGATTTATAATAAAAATAACAATGGTTGATGTTTTAAGCCACTAAGTTTTGAGGGGTTTATGACGCAGTGTTAGTTAACCAGACAACCCACAAATCATCCGCTGTCTGGCACTCTGGCCAAATATTCACTCACCGTTCCTTTTGGGACATGAGGATCTTGAAAAGGAAACAGGAGAAAGTAAGGGATGCGAAGGCCTATTTGTGCAGAGTCTTGAACTCAAGGTTACAGAGTTAGATTTTATCACATAGGCAGTACAGAGCCGCTAATGTTTTAAAGGGGGAGTAACGGAATCAGAGCTGGGCTTTAGAGACATTAAGTAACAGCCTTGTGCAACATGCACTGGGGAAAGGAGAGATTCGGAGTGAGAAAGCCAGTTAGATCACCTGAAATCCAGCATCTCAGATGAACAGTAAATTGTCAGAATCCAGAGTAGTGACAGAAGAAAACCAGAGGAAAAGTTCCTGTGTTTCTGAACTGGAAAGACATCAAGCCCGGGGGACATTTGGGGACGTCTAGAGCTGTTTCTGATTGTCACGGTGACTGGAGGGCATTGCTGTCATTTGGTGGGCAAGGGTCGGGAATATTAAATGACTTGCAATACATAGGACAACCTCACAACAGGACAACCACTACGCCCTGTTGAAGAATACCAGTAGAAAGAAGATTGGACGGTGAGGTAGCGTCAAAAGAATGGAGGTGGAGCAGAGGGGGAGACAGCGGCACTGGCCGTGCTGAGGTTTCTAGATTTGATGACTGTATCACAAACAGAGATGGAAATCCAGGAACAGGAACAGGCTTGGATGGAAGCTGAAGAGTTTGAGGTGCTCATGAGGCCTCCAGATCGAGGAGTCTCACAGACAGCAGGATGGAGGTCAGGATACACTCAGAAAACGGGTCATGGGGTGGAGGTGTCGAAAAGCCAGAAGCTCACTATCCCACCCATGGTTTCCACCACACTCTACGGGCTGCATACTCTTTAGGTCTTATGTGAGATTCATGGCTCCCTGCTCCAGGAGAGCCTCCTCTGGCCTGGGTACACCATCAGCATTTAGTGATCATCGAGGCTGTGGAGGGTGACTGGGACAGGGAAGATGCTGGACCAGGGAGCAGCAACCTTGGTGTGCAACTGGCTCTGCTCCTCACCCACCGTGCAGACACAGCCAGGCTGCTGATCTCTGTAAAACAGGGCTGCTTGAGCCGCTGGCTGAGCCATGTGGATTACACTAACTCTCTGACTGGGGACCTGGGCTCCAAGGAAGGACACTCGTCACTAGGGCCTCCTGTACAAGAGGAAAGGGGTTGTCACAGGACAACAGAGTGTTTTCTAAGAGGACAAGCCAGTTCTCCCCCAAAGGAAGAAAATCGGGGTTGCATGGACACTCAGGTTCAGCAGATAATGGAAAACGTAAGCTTCCCTCTCTCCCTCTTCCTTGACTCTATTCTCACCTAAGGCCTGTCTTGCTAAGGGCTCATCTTGTGCCTACTCTTTTCTTAAGGGCTGGGGAGAAGCAGCCCGCCCCATTTCACCAGGCGCCCACATCGGACCTGAGCCTGCCCATTGCTTCAGGATCTCCCCTTGCCCCTCCCTCCAGGCAGGTGTAGGAAGACTTCGCTGTGCGAGAAAGGAGGCAGAATGTGGCAGTGGACAATCCATTGTCGTTTCTGAGGTACACTATATAGCAAAGACATTCGGGACCCAGAGCAGCCAAGTGACACCTTTGCTCCCTGGGGCAGTATTTGAAAGTGACGTCACCCCCAACACTCAATTAAAATTCACACCTTTTAGCCTCCACAGTCATCTGAGATCCATATCATTAAGTTTGATTCCGGTAAGATGCCTCGATCGTCTAAATTATTTGTCAGCCTGGCACGGCAAATAAACATTTGTGAAACTCATTTCAAAAGATGTTACCACTGGTGGAGCCCACGTGCCTCCAGAGGGATTATACAAATTTCCATGTCAAATATTTGAGGCAAAGCACTTGTAGAGAAACAGTGTTTTTTTGTGTTTTGATGCCTTTCATTTCCATAAACTAGATTACTTTCTGAAATTACTTTCACACAGAGAAGAGTTTCTATTGAATTCCAGTCAGTGAACTCCTCGGAGTGTGAGGTGAATAAAATATCTCAGGGCTGTGGGGCTCCCTGGATGCGTAGCACCTGCGTTGTGTAAGGAGGGCAAACCGAGTTGAGATGTTATCTTTAGCGAGCTCATGTACCCAGATCTGCTGTCTCACAGTAATTGCTGAACAACTGACTCCTTCAGAGCCCAATAAGGAAGCCCCAGGGCTTTCTCTCCCGGCTCTCCTACCTGGCTAACAATGACTCCCGCTCTGTTGTTCGCTGGAGATTTGCTGGCAGGCAGCTGCTTGCTACAGCGAGGTTCTTCAACAGTCAAGTTTTATCTGCTTCTTGCAAACACTGATTCTGCCAGAAAAATTCGCACAAAAAAATTTGATCCAAGCAAACATCGTCCTATTGTCCTAGTTCTGTCAAGCCCATAAAATTAAAACGGACTTAGTTTTCTTAAAGGGGAAAAAAAAGAGAGAAAGTAGTTGAAGGCCCAAGCAGAAGAGAGCCGCTGGGTGAAATGTTCCTGGAAACAGACAGGCAGTTCCTGTGGGTGTGGGCTCTGATTCCCATACCGGTGGCAACAAAGGGGACAATCTCCCCTTAGATAAAGCCACTAGACATCTTATCTTCCAGGGCTAGGAGGGAGAGTTCTCGGATCTGGAGAGGACATTTCTTAGAAAATCTAATCCTGACCAACTTGAAAATGACTGACTGATCAACATGTGAAGGTAACTCTGAGCCAGGGTGTGGCCTGAAAATGGCAGCCGCCCTGGCTCTCCCATGGGAGAGGGAAGCGTCCAGAGCAGGCCGGGCTTGGTTTGGGTTTTGTTTTTTCCAGAGAGGCAGGGGTGAAGAGAGCTGGGTTTCCAGCTTGACTCCTCAAGTGAGTGAGTGAGGTGGCAGCCACCAGAGGGTGTAAACCAAAGAGCCATGTGGTCTGATTTGGTTTTTCACAGGCTCACTCTCTGGCTGCTGAGCTGAGAGTAGGCCAAAGAAAGGGAGGGTCAGAAGGCTGTTGGAATCACCAAAGTGAGATACCGTGGTGGCTTAGAGCAGGGGGTAGCGGAGGACACGGTGAGGAAAGGCTGAATTCGGAATTTGTTTGAAAGTGAGTCAACCCTTTCGGGGTGTGAGAACAAAGGAAGAGTGAAGGATGATCCCAAATTTGCTGTCCTGAGCAGCTGGGAGAATGAAGTTGCCGTTTACTTGATGGAGAAGCTGCAGATGGAAGCCAGGATTTGGACATGCAGTCTTCATTTTGAGATGCTGTTGGACTTCCGGGGGAGAGGTCTGAAAGTCAGATAGGGCGGTCTGCATGAAGTATAAATTTGAGAGTCATCTATTTCTAGGTGTATTTAAAGTCTTGAGACTGGATGAGGTCACCAAGGAGTGAATGTAAAGATAAGAGGAGGTCCTGGGGTCGGTCAACACAGGTGTATCTGCAGCTATCAAAACGTAATACAAATGCAAAATCAGCTAACTCGGTACAGAGAAAATTAGCTATCTGGTCATTAGTGGGCCCTGGAGGACTGAACACAGCAAGGTCACTAGGAAATGGTGGCATCCCAGGGGCTGGGAGGGGGGGAGGTGATACCTATCATCTTCAGAGCAGAATCGCCCAGGAGGCAGAGAACTTAGCGAAGGACAGAGGTGGATGAGAAGGCTGGGGGTGCTGGGAGGCCATTAAAGCGTTGAAAAGGAACAAAGAGAGGAATGGACCGAAGCCCAGGGAACAAGCCCTCTTTGCAAATTTTACTTGGTCTCCTTGTCCTCCTCACCATTCCACGCAGCGCATGACTGCGTGTGCGCCCACAGGCACTCCCACGCATCCTCTCTCTTCTCATCCCGGAAGGAGGTTGCTAACTCAGTGCACTCCACTAGAGGGATGCCTGACGCTGGGCAGAGAGACGCTGGAGACCCACAGAGCCCGGTCCGCCCTGCCATTCTCCATCCCCGCACCCGGCTTCCTTTCCCTTCATCTCCCCACTACCCAGCACCTCATCACATGTTCGCTTACTGCCTTCTCAACCACCGGCTGGAAGCCCCCAGAGAGCAGAGACTCTGGTTCACCATTGTATCCTGAGTGCCCGGAACTGAGCCTAGTACATAGCTGGCACTCCATAAAGCCGTGTGCCGAGGAAATGGACAATGTGCTGAAAGGCCCAGAGGGTTGGCCGTGCCGACACCTACTAGTTTGTTGAGTTTGTACAAGTTCATTATCCCTTCCTGCCTCAGTTTCTTGAGCTACAAACTGGAAATCTTATCTATCTGTAGTTTGCGAGAATACAATTAAATAGGATTACTTTTGTAAAGCATTTAGTCTGTAATGGGTACGCAAGAAACACTTTCTCCCTATGTGGTCTCCACTGTGGTCCTAAGAGAGTCAATGCAGAGTTCCACTCTGCCCTCAGTGCTGTGATCCGGCTCCTGGCACTGTGGCTTCTCTGTAGCGTCTCCAGCTTCCTATGAAGGAAAAAGTCTTCGGTGCCAGAGAAGGAGTTTTCCGAGTAAGAACTGCATTTTATAAAATGCTTTAACAATGTCAAATAACAAGATTACCAAGGAGAACCTCAGAAAACAACTGTATAATATTTCCTAAATGAGAAGTTGGCAAGAGGTAGACATTCAATAATATTTGATGAATGAATAAATGAATGGACAGTGGGAGCAATTAAAATTTAACCTAAAAGTAAAGCTTTTACTAATCTCGCCCTTAATTATCAGTACACTTTGTTTTAATGGAAGTAGCCTACGCTGCTTTTTCAAGCACCCTCATTTTGTCCGTGGGCATTCCTTTGATCAAATGCTAAAATGCAAAATTTACATTTCTGCCTTGAAAAAAATTTATATTGGATTCTAAATTTTTCTTTTTAAGATTTTTTTATTTTTCCTTTTTCTCCCCAAAGCCTCCCAGTACATAGTTGTATATTTTTAGTTGTGGGTCCTTCTAGTTGTGGCATGTGGGATGCCGCCTCAGCATGGCCTGATAAGCAGTGCCATGTCAGCGCCCAGGATCCGAACCGGCGAAACCCTGGGCCACCGAAGCGGAACGCGAGAACTTAACCACTCGGCCACGGGGCCGGCCCCCTGGATTCTAAATATTTTAAATTTTCCCAACAAAATGTCAATTTCTTAGTAATTATGACTGCGATTTAAACACTTCAAACATCCGTCATTCTCCCCCCTCCTTTTTTTGTGCTTTCTATCTTGTACAGAAGGTGTTTCTCTCTATTTGCAAGATTCTCACTAGTGCCCAGGGAAGCTCGGGGCACAGAACAAATGAAAGGAAAGGATGCCAAGAGGAAGGCTGTGATGCTTGCCATCAATCAGAGAGTAACGAACGGTGTGCTCAGGAGAGGCTTGGTCCCTGAGGGTAGGTTGAAGTCATCTTGGAAAAAGCTGTTTCTGGTGCTAGAAGTCACCTCCGGAAGATGGGGGAGGAGGTCTCCTTTGAGATAACGTCCCTAGGTCAAACTGACTAAATGACTGTGCTTCAAAATCTATCAAAAGGGAAAAACAAAAACTTCTTGACTTGAGACGTCCCATGCCAGATTTCTGCCTGCAACAAATTTTCATGGCAGAGCTAGGAAATAGTAAACATAAGGCTGTGTTACAGAGAATGACAGCCCGGGGAATGGCATTACAAACACAGCTTTGACTGGGAGTCGCTGGGGCGGGTCCCATCCAGAACTAGCACCTACTCTGACCATCCTCCCTGCAGCCCCACTGCCCTCACCTCCACTCCTCTTACATATACTCGCCTGCCCTCTCCTCTTCCGCTCTGAGTCTGCTCTACACCAGGCCAGGTTCCCCAGAAAAAACAGTCTCCTGTTCTCCAAGAGCGCCTGCAGCTGCAGGCGCTCCTCTGCCCCTCAGGAGAGCCTGAAGCAGTCTGTGTGGAGGGCGTGGAGGCAGAACAATGGTGCTGTGTCAGAGGAGCACCCTTGTTTACGGGCAGCAGCCTTGTCTCTCTTCCGCTTTAGTGAGGACGAGGACCAGGGCATCCTGCAGGCTTCTCACCGCCAGAACCCATCTGAATGTCTCCCCAGGGGGTCCCTTCTGGGAAGCAGGGCAACAGCACTTTGCTGGCTCATCTATTGACAGCGTTCCGAGGCCGAGGTTGGGGTGGGTGGGGCACAGGGTGCTAATGGCTTTCTTACACTCGTTATCCTTTGCTCTGCACGAGACTCTGAAGCCAGAATTGTCTTTCACATGGATCAGGAAACTAAACTTGAGGAGACTTTTGGGTGCTTGTTCCCAAACAGCTAGTAAATGACAGAAGATCCTGAACTCAAAACACAACACCAAATTCAGGCTCCTAGTGCGTTTTCTGCCCTGTGAAGTAGGTTTCCTCTCCCCATCCAGCAGACGAGGAGACGGAATAGATTTAGCAGGGTTTTCAAACAGGGAACCTTGCTAGATCATCCAGCCCCCTGCACCCTCCTCCCCTGACTCACGATGCATGAACCACAAAGGGAAACACAACGGCTACTGTGCATTGTGCTTTTTAAAGAAAACAAACCTGATCCTTGCTGATTCAACTCCAGTTCCAATATAAGTGGTGGTCCTCATGAAAACTAACCTGAAGAAAACACCTGTCACCACAGAGCCACTGTGGCTTGAATTTGCTTGATGTAATAATGTAATTATGATTTATACTTTACTGGAGTCAGATGAGGACCTGAGAGGGACACAATTACAGACCTCAAAGTCACCTGGCCCTTGCCATTCTTAAGAGAAAACAAGCTATCTGAGCTTGTCTCCTTGACCTTGGGAGTGGCCGCTTGGCTAATCTTGGTCGCCAGCGATGTTGACTTTATTTGAGTTACTAGTTAACAGGATTGGTTTTCTCACTTCTGGGGTAACATGGATGCTTCTGGTTGCTCCATATTGATCGATGACCACCTATTGGAAGAGAGGCCCCCTTTATTGGGCAAACGAACCGTCTTTTCCTGGTCATGCTCACACCAGCAGCTGGGGAAGCTTCGACTCCTCGGATTCCTGATTTTTGCGGTCACATAGAAGGCTTTTTGATAGAGCAGCAAAGGTGGCCTCAGTCTCGTGGGGGAGCAGACGACCCCAAAGTTCAGATAAAATCAGTTCAGAGCAACATAACAGTTAGTACTTTACTGACTCGAAATACCTCAGAAAACACCTGGGGATTTAGTGACAGGAGGCCAGTGCACAAGGCTCTTCTTAAAGGGAGATCACCAGTTTATAGCTCAGTTTTCAGATATTTGTAGTTCATTAATGATGGTTAAGGACGGCAAACCTGAGGCCCAGCTCAGAGACCTGGCGAGGTGAGGACGGACCTGGCGCCCGGACCTGGATGGGAGCAGTCCTCCACCTCCCGCTGTCCCCGGGGCAGGACCGCACCTGCAGGACCTGCCCACTACTGCTCGCTCCTGCTGCCAGGTCCACTCTGGCAGGACTGGCTCCCCTCCATTCCTGCCTCTGCTCCCTGTCTCCGCTTCGTCCCCAGAGCCCCCAGCAGCTACATGCGTCTTTGCCACTGCCCTCTCCATGCTTCCTCACCTCCCTCCCTCCCCTTCTTCTCCACACACCACCCGTGTCTCAGGCTCACGCCCAGGGGCTGCCGTCCTCTGTCTGCAGCAGCAGGAACACTCGCCAGGCTCTTTTCTTGGGAGACCAGATACTAGAGTTGTCCTAGGATAAGAATATTGGAGAGTCAGTGTCTTAATCAGGCTCTGTGGCAAAACCTTTAGGCAAATGTGACGAGGGGCAAGAAGGCCCCAGAACTCTGCCCTGAGGGCCTCACTCCTGCCCATGTTCCCACCACCCACAGACAGGAGCCCAGCCAGGGATTGGGCTCGTAGCCCAGAAGAACCTCCCGGTTAGTAGATTTGCTGTCAAGGGGCTGCCTGCCATTTCCGGTATTCAAGCAAAGCCGTCTTCTCCAGGGCCTCCCAGGCAGGGGTGACATCAGAGACCACAGTAGGGTGCCATCTGCCCCCACCCCCCAGGGAGCCAGGTTGCCCACCTGCCTGCTTGTGTGGCGTTGAACTCACGTGCCTCAGGAACATAATGACTGTCCCTTCCCAGGGAGCATGTGGCTGTCCTTTCCACACAGTGTCACATTTGGAAGCTCTGTCTATGTTTTTCAGGTAATTAATTCGTTGTGAAAACAAATACCTAGAGAAAGCAAACTTTTCTCAGGGATGCAAATAACCGTGGATGTTCTGTGTTTTGTACAGACGGCTGAATGCTGCTGGTTTCATGAATGGCTTTATTACATGTGCGAACCATCAGAAATTTAGCCTCACTCCCAATCAACATGAGCGATTTGTAATCACAAACTTTGTGACAGAAAGACAAATGCAGAAATCTCAGGACCAAATTAGGCATAATTAGTATCCACACAGGAAACTCTCCAGTAACCTGGCAATTTGCGGCTAGGGGAGGACACATGCGGCATTGTCTTAACAACAAGTTTGTCAAACATGTAATTAGCCACCGGCCACCAGCCACCTTTGCAAACCGAATCTGAGCTGCTGCCAGTCACAGACTGACTGTGACGCCCCTTAGCAGAAGCCTCAGTGGACGTGCAATTGCAGCGCACCGGGAGGGGCAGACGGCCACGCCTGTTTTTTTCCTGATGGACTCACAATATTTTTCCTCGTTTTAGTGAACTTGGATTTCAGGGGTCCGTTTCACTCAAGCTACTTTCTGAAGCAGGAAGTCCTTTTTGTCAGAGTTTAGTGACAGCTGTGAACAGAGTTGGCCGTAGACAATGATCTTGATTCAGACGACTAGACTTCCCAGCGTAAGAAGTTGATTTCCAACACTTCCGATAAGGAGAAATATTCTGAACCGCAGGCCTCAAAGCCTCATCCATCCAGTGCGGTGACAGGCCTCAGGGTCCCCGCCTTCCCACCCCAGCATTTCAGAAAGAATTAACTGAAAAATATTGTCTCTGCAAATAAAAAATAATAGTACATCCAATTAAGCATGACCAATAAAGATTAAAGTCTGTGGCTTTCCTTTCTGGACATATCTGTCAATTCACGCTAGGACCAATAGACTATTTCTCTCAGGAGGTAAGATTAGAAAGGAAGAAAAACGTTCTCAGAGCTCAGTTGGTAATTAATCTTTGCATATGACTTCCTCATAGTTCCCATTAATTATCAATATTCAATCATGCATTAAAAGTGGATTTTTCTTTGACAGAATTTAGCTGTCTATGAGACTTACTATATCGAAAAACTTCTAACATAATCGCAGAGCTTGACCTTGCAAACCTTCATTACATTTTTACAAATCCTTTAGTGGAAGGTTACATACAAACACATTAATAATAGCCAATTCAGCAAAATCAACATGCAAAAAACAATATCAAAAGCAAACATAAGCATATCAACTAACTGCAATGTGTGGACTTTATTGGGATTCTGATTCAAACAAACCGAACTTTTACAAAATTATGACATTTAGATAATTGGAAATTGAACTTTGGATATTATTAAGAAATACTTATTCATTTTTAGGTGTGATAATTGTACTGTGGTTATGTTTAAATATTTACGGATGAGATGATATGATATCTGAGATTTGCTTCAAACAACATGAAGAGAGAGTGAGAGTGGAGACGAAACAATATTGGCCGTTAGTTAATAAATGCACACGGGAGCTTTTTGTATGTCTTCTCGGCCAGACAGTGCAGTAAAAAAAAAAAAGGACACACGAAGCCAGCTGCAAGCATCGTCTCCCTAAAGATTGTTGTCGAGTAGCCATCTTGTGATAAAGGTGAAAGCCAGTTCTTTCTAATAATCGCAACTGTAAGCTGAGGAGTCAAACCGGGGGCCTGGGGGGCTCATCTGGCTCGCATTTGTGTTTTGCTTGGTATGTAGAGCATTATATTAAAAATTGGAATTTTTCACTAACATAATAAAATCAGGATTTTTGGCCAGATTTCTGGCTGCTCTTGCAAAGGCACAAGATTTGGCGACCTGAGGCCTGCGTTCCCCTTAGCAGCCATCGGGGGAGCTGGGCAGACACTGCCCCAGGTGAATGGTGCAGGACCACCAGGCTGCGAGTCCCTCCAGGCCGCCAGTCCCTCCAGGCCCACCTAAGTCGGTTAAGCCATGCTTGGGCTTTGGACCACACGCTTTGAACAGCCCCCAGGGTTATTCAGGCACTCATCACCCGAGGACAAAGGCTTTAAATGAGGTTTTCAGCAATTACAAGTCACCCACATTTTCAGATCAAGTCCCTTTTGTCAAGAAGGGCACAATTCTCCTCTCAGAGGCTGGAGAGAACCCTAAAGACCATCTACCCAATAGCTCCCAGCTTTGCCTGCAAATGAGAATCACCCAGCGGGGTAAAAAATTCTAAAGCCCAAATTTTAATCGAGGCTTTAAATCAGACCCTCTAGAGGTGACAGGTAAATGTCTCTGGCCCTCGCTCCAGCCTGCAGGTTCTTACCTTCCAGGAAACCTTGGCTGCGAGCAGGGTCTGACTGTGCCCCACACTTCCGCTGCCCTTCGTCGCTGTCTGCTGCTCATGCCTTCAGAAATGTTCACCCCTGTTGAAATCCTTTCAAGGCTTCAGATGCCACCTCCTCCATGATGCCTTCTCTGATCTAGTCCCCAAGCAAAGTATTTCTCCTTCTCTGACCCCCACGGCAAGTAATTTCTAGGTTTCTTACATCATTTACTCCACTCTACCCTGTGCTACAGCTATTTTATACACCTGCCTTTCTATGCATACTGGATCTTAGTCTCCTTGAGGCCAGGAGGTGTGTCTTCCTTATTTTATCCCCCCCAGCTTGATGCTTAAAAACAAATATTCCAAGATGTCAATGAAATGAATTAATTTTGAGTTGCATTAAATGATCGGGACCTCATTCGCTTCATAATCGTAAGTAAGGCCCACATATTTTTGAAGTTTGTTTTTTGTTTTGGTTTGTTGGTTTACTAAGAGGGGGAGAGGGAGAGAGGTATTAGTTTCATTTTAGAGATGGGAACATTATAGTAACAAGAGTATCTAGCTCAGAGCCACTGGAGTTGATGGCAGAAGAGGAGCGACAAGTGCAGCTTGCTGGCTCTCACATCGGCCTTTCTTCTCCTCTGTGCCCTGCTCTGTGTGTGATGGAGCCATGCACCTTCGAGGGGGTTATTGCAGCCGGGGGATGAGGGGCCTTGGGTGGGAGAGGACAGCGTCCTATCTGAAATCTAAGCGGCCTAGAGACTCCTACGCTCAGCAGCTACAGGGCGCTCTGTTCTGACCACTCCCCGGGCAGGTCGACAGCCGCGGTAAGGCAGGCCGCTGCGCTTCCCCAGCCCTTGTCGAGGACGAGGGTGCCCGGCACAGCTGGCACAGAGCAGATCCTCAGCAAACAGTCGTTGTTGATATCTTATTGTTACTCAAGCACCTGGCTAAGTTCAAGTCAGAGCGAGGAGCACGGGTGGAGTCCCCAGAGCCCTGTCACCATCCCCAGGGAAGCCCAGGGCAGTCGTGCCTATTGTTTCTAAATCAGGCAGCTTTTTCAGATCTGAAGAAGGATATGGACCCCTCCTCAGAAAGGCCACACAGATACACACCCTGTACACCATCTCAGGGACTGTGCGGCCCAGCCGAAGCTCACCGCTCCTAACCCCTGGCCAAGAAACTCTGCCCACAGGGCAGTGACCCTGTAAGTTCAGGCCTGAGAGACAAGGCAGAGGCCCGCACCGTGGGGCGCAGGGCTGTCTGAAGCGCGACCGCCAACTGGCCCTGTGGCCTGGCACAAACTATGTATCCTCTCTGCTTCTCATTGCTCTTAGATGTAAACTTGGAATATGAGCCCATCTACCCACAGGAAGTCTGAGGAGATTAAAAACGAGACCCTGTCGGGGTTTCTAATGCCCGGCACACTGCAGATGCTCAATAAAGATTATTTGCATCTCCCCAAGCTGAAAGGACCAGAACTTCAGCTAACTGATTACTAAGCCAAGAGAACATGAATGGTCAACATATTTGACCTGTCAGAAGTCTAATCAAATAAGAGGGCTTGTCCCACACGCTGAGGTCAAGCCCTCAGTTTGCCAACCTGGGGTGGAGCGGACTGCTCTGTTTCCTGGAGGACAGAGAGAGGATCTGCACATTTGAATTGCAACTGAATGTAACCAGAGCGCTTGTGAGTCTCTGGGGAATATAGCTGGGTGCCCGGTGGATGTGCCGATCCTAGTTTTAGATTACGCTGTGGTCCCGTTCTCCAATACCACACTCCAAACTAGCATTGCTTAAAATACCTGAGACAATAATATAGGTTTGTATTAAATGAATTTAGTGTCATTTTCTTATTTGGAGTGGAAGGTGGGAAAACAGTGGAATAGTGGACAGAGTAAATAGCTGACTCCATTAATCCTATTGAAGGAGAGGATGGAGCCACACGAGCGACTTTTGTGTGTGTTTGGTTAATATTTTACTGAAAATTGCTATTAGCTTTAACTGATCCGAATCAAAATCCACTGTGTCATATAGCCAACACCTTAATAGCTGAAGCACAGGATGGAAGGCTTGACGTGGCACCACACTATTCAGGGAAATAGAAAGAACAACAGAGAAATTAATGGCGGAGGGCTGGAGCTTGAGATTTAAAACCCAGCAAAGGGAATACTGAAACCAAGTAGGGAGATGGGATGTTGGGGGAGAGGAAGAGCAGGGCAGGAGGAAGACGAGGCCGGTGCTGGGGCCTGCTCTACTGGAACTCTGCTTTTTTTAATTCACAAAGGGCAAGGACAGCATTTGGGGATGGGGGGGTGGAGACTCTCAAGTGAAACCCCAGCCCCCCGCCGAGAGACATGGTTATATATGTAACTCTCCTCTTTCCCAGGACCCGGCGAGGCTGGAGCCACAGGCCCGGGATCCCGGCTGGGATGTTGTCTTTTACCCTTAGCCTGACGACGGAGGGTTATTTTTCACTTCCTTCCACAGGGACATGGGGGGAGGCCAAGAGCCGGGGTCCAGTAGAGGACACCATGTGGAGCCCTTGCCTCAGCGCTCTTGTCACCGTGCCCACTCCTGGGTGTCGCACAGTGAGGCGGAGTCACTGGGGGCCAGGGAAGAGGCTCTGAAGGGCCCAGCTGCACGCAGAGCCTAGGACTCTCCCCTCCTGAGTCAGCAAGGCAGGGAAAACACGGGGCTTCTGTCCACCCTGTGGTCCCGTCCTGGGGCACACAGGCTTCAGAACCTGGAGGGTCGCAGTCAGAATCCCAGAATCCTGGCTTTGTGTCTTACTTGCTGTGAGGAGAAAGTTATGTGCAGAAAATTTTGGAGAACTAAGAGTTTACTTTCCAGAGCAGGGAAGTAAAAGTCCACTTTTGCTGTCATTATCACTTCGAGAGATCCTCAGATTCCCCTGCCAGAAACACGAGCCGAGACCAGAGGAACCGACCACACTGCAGGTTGTATCTCACACCTTCCAAAAAGGATTTCAGCTGCCTCACAATGTGAACAATCACACACACAGAGCAATTAAAGACAGAAACCGAGGGGGGACATCTGGGGAAGCAGAGAAGTGCGTCTTCCAGGAACTCTCTGAGAAGAGTTCATTAGTGCTGCCGAGGAGTGATTGGAGCGTCAAGTCTCTGGGTAACGAAGGCAAGGAGGAAAGTACGTTGGGTTACACTGTGCCCTTCCTCATTGAGTGCACATGCGCACACCACCCACACAACATATGTACACACATACATACACATACGTGCACACACATATGTATACACACACATATACACATGGACAAATACACATATGCACACTCATATATAAACATATATACACCACGTATACATATGCACACGTACACACACACACACACAAGCGTATGCTTGACTAAAGAGAACTTCTTTTCTGGGAACTAATTTCCTGGAGAAATCTATGATGTGGTTTCTTGAATATAGAGTACTGGGTAACAGGCTCACGCTTTCCACCGTGGCTGTGAGTATTCCAAGAGGACTCTTCACCCCCCGTACACTGTGTGCTTGCAGTACTCATTGCTACAGTGCTCATCGCTGAATCATGGCTTCGGGGGAGAGCAGCGGCAGCTGAGATAATGTAGTATTAAATATTTTGCTTTCTCCTGATTTTACGTAATAGAATAAGAGAACTGGAAGGACCTAAGAGAATGGAAAATGAACATGCCTTTTGCTATCCTGTGAAAATTCCCTGGCTGGTATTGAATCACGGTCTGTTCATGACAGAAATCTCCAGTAAGTGTCTATGGCGACAACGTGTGAGGGCAGCAGTTAAACTGAGAGCGTTCGCTTTAGCCATCAGACGTGAGGGCTGCAGAGAAACAGCCCTGACCCAGCCGTGCCTTCCTTCCTTAGCTGATTTATTTACTTACATAGCTGACTACACTAAGGATGTTAGCACATCAATACAATGAGAGTCCAGAAAAACCATAGGGAGCAAAAGAGAAAACACAAGCACAATTTTTCATCTTAACAAGCTCAACAAAAAGCACCTATCATGAAACAGTGCCATTCCTCATAAAACTAAAAAGGAAAGGGTCAAAATAGATCTAATCAACTAATTTAATAGTAGTCACTAAGATAAGATATAAATCAGTAGAAGTTGTTCATGGGGCCGGCCTGTGGCCGAGTGGTTAAGTTCATGCCCTCTGCTTTGGTGGCCCAGGGTTTTGCTGGTTCTGATCCCCGGGCGCAGACATGGCGCCGCTCATCAGGACATGCTGAGGCAGTGTCCCACATGACACAACCAGAAGGACCCACAACTAGAATATACAACTATGTACTGGGGGGCTTTGAGAAGAAGAAGAAGAAGAAGAAAAAAAGAAGATTGGCAAGGGATGTTAGCTCAGATGCCAATCTTTAAAAAAGAAAAAAAAGTTGTTCATGGAGTTATTCCAGTTGGTCACTGCTGTGGTTTTGACATGTAAACATGAATTCTAGTCTTCTAGACAAATTTGGGAGTCTATAAACAGTCTTGGCAAAAATTAATTTTTATCATCCATTCAACAAATATTTGCTGGCATCTACCACAGGCCAGGCCCTGTTATAGGGCCTTGGGAGACAGCAGTGAAGAAAACAAAGACCCCTGCCTGGGAGTAGCTGACATCCTCCAGAGGAGACAGACAGCGACAATACACTTGACAAATACATAAAACATGTAATACACTAGGGGGTCACAAATGTTGCAGGGAAAAGCAAGGAAAGAGGAGTTGGGGGCACAGGGGATATGAAGACAGGGCAGGAGACAATTTTAAACAGAGAGGCCAGGGTAAACCTTGTTGAGAAGGTAACATCCAAGCAAAGACTGAGAAGAGATGGCAAGGTTGAGAGTGACTATCAGTAGAGTTTGGTTTTCATAACGTATTTGAGTTCAGATTCAACACGTCCAAAGCTGCCCCTCAGTTCTCCTGTTCAGCCCCGGCAGCAGGCTCTCTACTGCTATTTCCATCTCACTGATCGACGTCCCCACTCATCCGTGGGGCCACTGAGCATGGAGAGCACTCGAGCATAGTGTCGAGAGCAAGGCTTGGACCCCAACTGCCTGGGTCCAGCTCCCGGCCCTGCCATCTGCTGGTCAAAGCCTCATTTTCTCATATGTAAATTGGGGATGATGCATTTACTGCATGGGGTTGTCGCATGCATTAAATGCATCACTACCTGCAAAGCTCTTAGAGGAGTGTAGGGAACATAAAAGTGTTCAGTAAAAAATGGTTCTTCCCAACTGCCCATAAACCAACCAATCACTGAATCCTTCTGTATTTTACCCCCAAATATCCTCCAAGTACACCCCTTCTCTCCTTCAACATTGTCCTAGTCCAACCCACCGTCATCTCCCTTGGCTTAAAATCTTCCCCTAGTTTCTTTTGCTCTTTGAATAAACACAAACTCTGACCCAGTCAACAAGGCCCTGCGTGGTCAAGCCGAGCACCGCTGCCTCATCTCACGCCATGCCTGACCACCCTCAACCTCCCCATTCCTCACAACTAGCTTCTCCCTCCAATCACAGAGCCTTTGCTGGCAATGCTCCCCACTGCTCCTCCACCTGGGTAAGGCTGTTCGTCCTTTGGGTGTGGCTAAAGCATCCCTTCCTCCAGGAAGCCTTCCCTGACCTCAGCTGAGTCAAATCCCATTCCATGTCGACCATCCTCACTCTGTGCCCTTCTTTGGAGAATGTGCCCAGAGCTGTTTACAGGTTATTCCTCCCAGGAGGTCGTAGAGCTCCATGCTTGCCTTTTCCCACAGCAGTATCTGCAGTGCTGGGGACAGCCTGGGCCTGCTATGGCCGCTCCATGACCACTCACCAAATGAATGTTAGAGGCCCAGAATAACTATCCATCACCAAGGGTGTTTGGCTTGTCCCCTGAGGGCACAGTCCTCCATGAGGTTCCAGGAAGAGCTCCAGTTAAGTAAAAGATACAATCTTTGCTTTGAGGAACTTGCGTCTAGCTAGGAAAAACACTTGGACACCTGCAAACAACATACTGACGGGAACAAATCAGGGCAGTATAGTCAAGGCTAGAGAATAACGAAGGGATCAGGAGGTGCAAAATCATCATGTAAATAATGTCAGGGAAGGCTCCGTGGGGAAGACAGTTGTGAGACAGGTTTTGAAGGAGGCCGGGCTGAAAGGAGAGAGGGGACCCATTCTTACTCAACGTCCTTATTCAGTATGATTCTTATTCGGTATGATTCTTATTCAGTATGATTCTTATTCGGTACGATTCTGGAGCTGAGTTGCTGGATTCAAGCCTGCTTCAAGCTCCTATCATCTGTGTGATGTTAGAGAAGTTACTCTCCCTCTCTCTGTCTGTTTCCTCGTCCATAAAATGGGGAGAACAGCAGTACCTACCTCAATGGGATATTGTGAGGTTAAAGCAGTCCACGCTTAGCATGGCACTCGGCATACGGTAACACTACAAGGGTGTTTGCTGCTGGTTTGTGGCTGCTATGCTATTGTTATTGGTAGAAGGAATGGCTAGGACAGAGGCAGGAAAGTGTTAGTTAAATGCTACAAATGGACTTTCTAAAGTCCTGCCAAGGCTAACAGGTTTTTACTGGGAAGACCGTGAGCCCAGTAGAACAGAGCGCTCAGTGTGTGACTCAGTCAGCGTCAATTTCAGTTAGCAAAGCGCCTGGCACCAATGGGTCCTTCGACATTTGTGGGATGAACGTTTGGTTGTTTTGCTCACCATTTCTTGGTAACGTACACTCTTCTTGGCCCTGAACTAAGCACTCTACAGGCATGATCAGACTTCAGCCTCACAATGAACCTCTGAGTTAACTGTGATTATCATCTTTGCTTTTCAGATGAGGTTTAGAAAGTAAACTTTTCTAAAGGGCACACAGACAGTAAGTGGCAGACCTAAATTTGAACACAAACGGCCTGATTCCAGAGCTCTTTCCTGGAACTCTAGAAAGAAAGAAAGAATGAATGAGCGATCAAGTTGTTAATAAAAGGATAGAATGTTATCAACAACAGGAATCAGGAATAATCAAGGGTGGGAAATACAGACCTGTTACCTTGGTAGAAAAGGTTCTTCCGGGGCAAGATAATGAAGACAAAGACTTTACTGACCTTGGAATATGGGAATCCAGGCTCCGAGTGATAAGGGCCTGGAAGTGAGATGGCGCAGGTCTGGCTGCCTCTGCCAGGAAGCCCTCACCTGGGTTTCTCAAGGGCTCTTGTGCTTCAGGGCCCATGCCCAGCAGCACCTCTGGCTCTAAAAATCACTGTGTTAATTTTGGGGGATTGCTGTGAGGATCTGATGAAAACTCTGATCCTTCTTTTGAGAAACACACACATGCATGTACATGCCTGCACAAGCGTTAGCATTTCTAGGGGGTCTCAGGCCTCCTGAAGCCCACCATAGGCCCAGGTCAAGAGCCCTCGCGGTTGAAATCCAAGCTTCCATGACCCTGCGGCATCTACCCAGCTCACTAGTTAATCCCCGAGGGAAATAACGCCCGGTGTCAGAGCCCTCCTGTGACGGCAGCCACGGAGAGCCTGTCTCGGCTGTGGTGAGTGAGGGCCCTGCGGCCTGGGAGAGGAGGGAGCCGCCCTGCCAGGGTGCTGGGTGGACAACCACATTTTCCTCGGGTGCATGGGAGCGGGTTGTCCTTGCGCCCCACGTTCTCATCAGACCTCAGGGTAAAGCCGTGCAGATATGGGAACAAAAAGGGAAGTCGTGTCAGGGACACGTTCTCTGGTGGTAAGATGGAGGTTTTTGTGATTTTGCAAGGCTTCTGATGAATTTGGCATTTAAAAAATAGCGTCATTTAATGATCTTTAAAGCCAGCACCAAGAGAAGTGCCTGACTGGATAGTTCTGAGTGTACTGGTGAAATCTTCAACCCAATTACAATCACAGGGAAATTTTCAGAAAATAGGAACACATAGAATTGCCCAGTATTCAAAAAGAAAAATCTGGGGCTGGCCCCGTGGCCGAGTGGTTAAGTTTGCGTGTTCCACTGCGGGCGGCCCAGTGTTTCGTTGGTTCGAATCCTGGGAGCGGACATGGCACTGCTCATCAAACCACACTGAGGTGGCGTCCCACATGCCACAACTAGAAGGACCCACAACGAAGAATATACAACTATGTACCGGGGGGCTTTGAGGAGAAAAAGGAAAAAAATAAAATCTTAAAAAAAAAAAAAGAAAAATCTAGGCAGAGGAAAATTAGTGAAAATTTCTGGTTGAAAAAATTATAATCCGTCTTCTACAGTCTCTGCTGCAAGGAACTGCCCACACTATTTCACATGCTCAAGTATTACTTTGTTCAATTTGTGTGAAAGAAGATAGATACTTAATCTAAAAAATTAAGTTTAAGCCATAAGGTTTCCAAACATGCATTTGCCTGATGCTGAATGCCACATTTCTTACAACCAGCTGTTCAAAGGCACTTGGGTTCTTACTTAGAAGGTAAAATAAGTCATCAACAATTAGGGATAAAAAGTGCATATTTTTAATTCACCAATATAATATCCCTTTCTATGGCCCTGAAAATAAGTAAAGTATATTTCCATAGAGAAAGCAGAAAACCTGCAACTAAAAAAAGAGTTTCTCTTTTTCAGCAAATTAGAATTTAGCTTTATTTTCAACAACCAGAAGAGCCTTTGGGTTTTGCTGCCTTTTTCTTTCTTTCTTTCTCTTTTTGTTTGTGAGGAAGATTGGCCCTGAGCTAACATCTATTGCCAATCCCCCTCCTTTTGCTTGAGGAAGACTGGGCCTGAGCTAACATCTGTGCCCATCCTCCTCTATTTTATTTCTTCCTCTATTTTTGTAGTGGCTCATCAAGCCACCACAGCATGGCTTGATGAGTGGTATGTAGGTCCGTGCCCTGGATCTGAACCCGTGAACCCTGGGCCACTGAAGTGAAGTACACTGAACTTAACCACTGCACCCTGGGCTGGCCCTCTTGTTTTTTTAACATTTCGGTGTAACCAGTTGGATGGTGGGAAGTGGGAAATGTAAGTGGCCATGTGATCTACGTGACCCAAAAAACTTGACTGGCTGTTTTTCCACTGAAATGACTGGTCAGTCCAACCTGTCAAGATGCTGACATGCGGTTGGCACAGTGTGCATCTGCTGGCTTTGTCCAGAAGAGGAGCGCGCTCTCTGAAACGCCCCCTCCGGTGGGCACGGCTCGGCTGGGCGCTCTCTGTCCTGCTCTGGCCATCTTCATATGGTTGAGTTTGGAAGGCTGAAGGGAGTTGCCTCCTAACCTTCCCAGGGTCCCTGGCATGCCTCGTCAGCCAGTCTCCGAAGGGGAAGAAGAAAGGATTCCTGGGAACTTCGAAGGTAGAAGGTGAATTGGAAGGATTGAGGCCCTGGGCTGACCCTCCTGCTTCAAACCTCGCGCCCCCAGGGTGAGGGAGGAGCAGAGGGCGCGAGGAGCTGGGGGAACTCCATGCTCCTCTGAATGGTGGACAGCTCCTGAAATAGGATTTGTCCTTTCTAGCAAACAATTGCTTTTATTGGACACCTACTCCCAGGTGAGCTTTTGGTCCCTGGTCCCTGAATGATAACCTAAGAAAACTCAGCCTCAAAAATGTGATCCCCGGGAGACCAGTGTCCAGGAATCTGGGTAGCAACAGGGACACCATTTCCAAGAGCCCTAGGCAGAGAGCAGACCATTTATCTCGACCACTTCAATGAAAATTGTCATGCTTTCTATTGCCATGAAATAACAATCAGAAGCTGGGGGAAGGCACACAATTTCCCCTGCCCACTTGTCCCAAATGGCAGCCCTGCAGAAACCAATTATGCTAATAATATTTTCATACTAAAAAGGAAATGCGCAATTGCTGGTTATTTTGTTTTGAACGGATGTCATTTTTTCCATTGGAGAAAATTTAAATGCAATTTTGTTGTTTCCCTTTCCTCAAAAATGGATCTCAAATGGCAATAAGCCCCAGCAACGAGAATCTTCTAGTGAATTTTGAGGACTAAACTGTAGGTAACAGTTTTTGCCCCAAGCTGCTTTCAGCCTCTAGCAGCTCGCATATGTGCCAGCTGCTCACCGAGTCCTGCCCTGGCCCCGTCAAGCTCCTTAGTCATCTTCTGTCTGTATCCAAACTTCAAACCAAATGCTGGTCTCCCGTGCCTTAGCATTGCATCCCACACACGAACTTCCTGTGCAATTGACCCAGCCAAACTGATTCATGCATAACTGGGGAGAAATCTTTCTCCCCTGTCCAGGCCACCCCACTTTAAAATCAAAACAAACCACCCCAAGCCCAGCACAAAGCAATCTCCCAGCTCTCCCACTTCCAGCCTGCTCCCACCCCTGCAGGAGTGACACGATCAAAGCCCTTCCTTCTTCAAGTGATTTCCAGTAACCTCCAGAGCCGTTTTTCTAATTAAATAAACCTCATCTTGTCTAGCTTCCTGGTCAGCATTCTGAACCCCCTACAGATGGGTCTGAAGGATTAACAGCAAATCCTCCTCGACCTAGCTCTGGCAGATGGGCGGCATGTGTCTGATAAATACTCGGACCAGGCTGGCTTCCTCCTGTTCCTAACAGATAGACAGAACACCCAGCAAATTAATTTTAAAATGGTGCCCCTCGCAACCCTTAGAATGGCAAAAGAGGCCAAACACAAATGATATGAATTTCATATGTGGGACACATTATCACCTCCCAACAACGGAGAAAAAGATCAACCTGTTGGGTAAACAGGACCTCAGGGGAAGGCAGGGCCAGGAAGCTCACCCTCAGCCTGAGAGCGGAGCACGAGCACGTCCACTCGAGGACTCATCTCTTTGTCACTCGGCTCTTTGCAGGTAGCCCTTTCCTGCTGTGAAAATGCCTTTCTGCTTTGCATTTACTTTGCGGTAATCCAGGTGCCTTTGGAGTTTCATGTAGATCTACCGGAAGATGGGACTTGCAGGGTTTTCATGTTTAAAAAAAGAGGCAACCAGCGGACATAACAAGGGGAGACAAAAACGTCTTTCCCCAGCGTTAGATATGTTTCCGTCTGAGGATCGATGACTCTATCAATCTTTCCAACTTGGAAAGACAAAGCGACCCTAAGCTCTCGGAGCAGGGAGTAAGTGACACAAACGACTTCACGTGAGAGATGTTCTTCACCAGGAAAGCATTTCTCCAACTGTGCCCCATTTTGGAAGCCGCGTGGAATAGCAGGCAAAGTTCAGCACTGACAGCTAGAAGTATGTGCCCTCTCTCGATCATGAGCTGTGTAACCCAGGGGCTCTGACCTCATTTGCAAAATTCAAGAAGTACTATTTCAACTCCTCCCCACTCCTCAAAAAGCGCAAGCCAGATTAAACATCTTGGAGGATCCTTCAGCATTAAGAGCTATGGTCTATACCCCTAGCAAATGGACAAGGCAGGTAGGGGAGGGGTTATTATTCCCACGCTACAAAAATGAGGAAATGCCTTCTGTTGAGAGCACATAGTAGCTGCTCAGTAAATGCTGAATAGAAGGGTGAAGGATGGAAAGAAGGAAACTCAGCCGCAGGGGTAAACTCCCCAAAGACGTATGGCTACTTTTTGGAAGAGACAGGCGTGGATCCAGGAGTCCAGGCCGTGTATCATCTCTCTATGGAGACAAGGTACTTTGCAGTTAGAGCTCTTTAAACTGCCCCAAAGGATACAGGTGGCAGATTGCTGATAACTATCTTGTGGTTGGAGAAAACTGGCCCACGGAAATTGAGGCACCTAACCAAAGGAGACACGGGAACTCCACGGACAATTGAGCTCAAGAATCCGGGCTCCTGCTTCGCACTTATGTCACCACACTCTACGACCCTGTTCGCTTTGTTTGTCTTTGTAGCCAGGTGACAACGTCCACCTTTGCTTGGACAGTCCTACTTTACACGTGTTATCCGAGAGTAATTATAAAAAATTACCTTTTTCACACTCAGAACGGCAGCATTTTAGAAGATAAAGCTTGCACAATAAATCACCACCTGACATTTGTTTCTTGCTTATCTCACCTGCTAGAATGCCAGCTCCACGACAGCCAGGACCGTGCGTGTGCTGTTCACTACTCTCTCATCAGCACCTCGGCTGGTACTCACACACAGTTGATGTTCAATAAATATTTGTTGGTTTAATTAATTAATATATTTTAAAGGAAGGAGATTTACGACCTCAGAATAGTATTAAGGAGCTAACACAGTAAAACGGTTTCAGTGTTAGCTCTGACTCTGTGCCTGTGTGTCCCTTGGGCAAGTCCTGTAATCTCCCTGAGCTTCAGGGTCCTCCTGGACGGAATGGAACCAACAGTGACGCCAGGCCTGCCTCCAGGGGCAGGAGCGAGAGGGCTCACGTATTTACGTTAACACATGTGAAAGAGTCTAGAAACCCCAGGGTGCCCTCCAAACGGCGATTTGATTTTACTTCCACAATTGCAGAGCAGTAGCTTTGTAAGAAATTAGACGGCAGCACAGATGGAAAACGAGGTGGTAAAGCTGATATCCAGACTTTTTTTTAAGGGTTGGGCACTTTGTATCTTTTCAGTCACTTCAGTGCTAAAGCCGAATAACCTAACACAGGCTTCCCAAAGAATACTGTACAGGGCTGTGTTGAAAAGGTAACCTTTCCTGGACTCCTTTTTAAGGAAGGGGGGCATGCTGCTCCCGCATGTATTGTCCCAGGCCAGCTGGCACCCTAGCTCTGCCCTTTAGGCATCTGTCACAGGGCAGCTCGGAGCCAGGCGCCGGGAGCTAGCGGATCCCACTCTCTGCGGCCGTCACACACACTTAGAGCCAAACCACTGCGGGCCCAGGGCTGCCTAGCCCTCCCAGGGGGTTCCCAGAGCAATTAACAAAACAGAGGCCTAATTAGGAGCAATTGGGATTTACTGCCGACTTTAAAGCGATCCTGAGACCCTTTTAAAAGAAAGTGGGGTCTTTTCCCAGGATCCTCCAAGCAGGAATTTGTCAAAGATTTGTCTAAGGGTGGCAGCCTGCAGCTCCTTCTCAGGCCTCTCTGGGTGGCATCTCTTCTCTTTGAAGGGCTTTCCCCTAATCTAGAAAAATCTAAGTAGCAAGGCAATGAAACATAATTTGGACAACTTGAGGCTTCACCTTTTGCAAATTACTTTCTCTGTTGCTGATTTGTGTGTTTGCTTCAGTGAGTGATGGTTTTTCCTTTTGACTTTTTTCTCCTTTTTTAAGGCCTGAGAGTCCAGACCAGTAAGTGTGCCTGTGTCATTCCCTCAGTAATCCTTGAGACAGTGCACAATTAGTCATTCCTCACTATGTGCTTTGCATCTCGAGGGACACCAAGGAGAGTAAAATCAATGTAAATTGTCATCTCTGGCTCCACATCACTTGTAGGAAAACATGTGCAGGTTAAAACTATACTGAGGTACCTATTTTCACCTACCAAGTTAACAGAGATCAAAAATGTCTGGTGCTATGTTGGCAGGGCAGGGGGAAATGGCACCGCCATGGATCGCTGGGACACTGGAATCAGCGCAGCCTCGTGGGAAAGCAGTTTGGGGCTCGCTATCAAGTTTACAAATACACCTACACTTTGACCCAACAATTCCACTTCTAGGAAATTTTCCTACAGACGTACTAGTTGGTGTACGGAATTCCTTCTGTCTATCCATAGGAAAGCGCTTAGATGCGTTACTAATACAGCCATAAAAAATGAGGAAGCTTTTTATGCACCAGTATGAAGTGATCTGCCAGACATATGGCTGAGTTAGAAAGACCGAGGGAGAAGGGTGTGTGCAGCACCCGAGCACATTTTTTAAATGGGGGCGATAGATCGCACAAATGCGTACAAATAGGTTTGAATATGCACGAAATGTATCTGGAGTGATAAGGAAACAACAGTTCACACTGTTTGCCTTTGGTGAAGGGAGCTGGGCGGCTGAGGAACAAGTGCAGAAAGGACACTTTTCTGTACATGCCCTTTAGATATCTGTCACATCTTTCATTCTGTGCAATTAGCTTATTCAAAACAAATAAGTACAGAAAGAAAGAGAGAGAGAAAGAAAGAAAGAGTCTTAAATTGTTACCTATACATTCTAAATGCTTTCGCTCTAGGCACGAAGATTTGCTTGGTCTACTTGCTGTAATGTGCTATATATTCACAATTTTTATAAAGAGGTACTGTATTGCATTTCTGAAGCAGTTTCAGGTATAGGATTGATATAGGGGTTTAAAATTGGTTAGATAACATCTCTCAATAAATCTTTAAGAAAAATAAAAATAAGATGGACATAGGGATAAATTTAAAGTGCTTGGAATCGGAAATGCATCTCTAAAACCAGATGTTAATATTTGACCTAACAGAAGATGAAGCAATACCAAAAGATGGTATATGTAAAGCGGAAATACAGTTTACTTTGACATCTCTCTCTCCTTTAAAGCCATTTCATGAGCCACCCTCTTTATCCTCTATCTGATTTTATGAATTTAGTTTATTCTTTATTCGGTAGCCCCATAGCAATGTTTATATTGAGCACTATTTCCTGCGGTCAAATATATGAGCCTTAGAGTAAGACAGACTAGGTTCAGATCACAGAGACACGTTTACCAGCTACATAATGTTAAGCAAACAACTTAATCTCTCTCAACCTGGAATCCTGCCTATAAAATGGGATAGTCCTAGCACATAGAAGACGCGTGCGGACGAAGTGAGGTCGTTCATGCTGAACGCCGGCTGTAGAGCGAGCTCTCCATCATCTTAGCTCCTTGCTTTATCTCCTTAACTTAATTATAAGTGACAGCAAGGCTGCCTGCTCTTAAACCAGCTCTTTGCCTGCCGCATTAGTGCTCTGCAAACGGCGAGCACTAGGTAAAGGCTGCCCGGCTTGTAGATCTTAGAGATGGGGACCTCAAAGATCCCTTAGTTTTGGTCCAGCCCTTCGTACAGATAAGACATTAGCTTCATTTTAGAAAAGTAGAATAAGACCCCAAGAGGGTGTTAAATAATCTGAATTTTTACTTCTTTCCTTAAAACACAGTTCTTTTGTTCTTAGAAAAGTACAAAAGTTGAACATATTTATTCTTTCTCACAGTATTCAAATCCATCCATTGCCTTTCTTGTTACATCTTATATTAGATTTCTCTCCTTTTCATGCTTATTTCTAAGCTGTGATGAAAAGGAACTCTTGTCCTTTTTTCCAGTGTTATTGCACCCTCAATACTTTGGGATATGAGATCCTATGACCAGGTGGAGGTTCTCAGAGTTGCTGAGGGGCAGGGGACGCTGTTTTTATCTTCCTGTGGGGGACCCCAGACCTCCCCTAAAGCATGAAGATGGGGTTTCCTAGCTGCGGCTTGGCAGCAAACAACTTCTGAGGGGCCTTCTGGATTGATGCCTGACCTACGGGGTCATAGATGGAAGTGAGAATGTTTTACTCCCGGAGAAGCCCAGGATGGAAAAGTCTGCAAGGTCCCCACAGTAGCTGCTAACTGGTTATGACAGCTACTGTTGTCATCACTGTCATTATTACATTACCCTATTGTACTTTATTGAAGTCCAATAAGTTATATTTTGATTAATTTATATTGTTACCCTTTCCTATATTCAGTGCAGAAAAATTGAAAAAAGGGATTTTTTTAAAAAACCAAATTCATCTCCTTCAAAGGTGCTTTTAGCAAAGCCATATATGACTATCCTTTCCGGTCTTCCTACACTCAGGTTTCTTCTCAGGTGCTCACGGGGGCCGGGGCAGGGGCACCACCTTCCCCTGTGGTGGAGGGCCTTCACGACTGGGCCTCTGCTAACGTCTGGAGCAGCTTCTCTCCTCCCCCTGCCGCACGCCAACCATGCTGAACTGCTTTGTTCCCCAAAGCACCGTGAGAATTCAGGGTAGCTGTTGTCGTTAAACATGGTGGCTCTGGAGTAGACGACCCGGACTTGAATCCTAGGTCTTCCAATTACTGGCTCAATGACCGTGGGCAAGTTTCTTCAACTTTCTATGGCTCAGTTCTCCCATTTATAAAATGAGGATACTATGCTTCACAGAGTTACTACGAGGTGGAAAAATATCTATCTATATAGTGCTCAGAAGAGTGCCACGCGCATAGTAAGTACTCAATGCGTGTTAGCTGTCACGAGGATGTGAACTCCAGGATTTTGCCGATGCTGTTCCTGTACCGAGAACACTCTCACTTTCCACACTTGCCTGTTTCCCTTTCCTTCATCCTTTAGATGTCAGCTTAGAAGTCACCTTTCTCCGGGGAGCTTTCTCTGAACAGCCCCCTCAGCCCCACCCGAGACGAGGTGCCTTTCCTTTGGGCTTCCCTAGCCTTTTGCCAACCCCCGTGTAGAGCATGCTGCACACATTTCCGAATGTCTGTTTGCCTGTCTGGTATCCCACTTGATGACAAGTTTCACAAGGATGGGTAGTCAGTTTATGATTACGTCTGCGGCACCTGGTCAAGTGTCTGGCACCCAGTGGGTCATCAATATTTACATAAGACAGTAGGCATAAGGACCTTCTCCCTTGAGTCAGTATTCAGCACATATCTTGCAGGAGAGCTTCCTACTGGAACGCTTCTTGACATTCAAAAATGACGAGCCAATCAGAGATGGGCAGCTAGAAAAGCCCTTGACAAGGATTTAAAACTTGAAAAAAGAAACGTGAATGTAGATTATATAGATAAACCACTATCAAAATACCCTAGGTAGTAAGTACTTAGTCCTCTGTGTACTTTGGATCCTGCTAGTTGTTATTTTGACAGATACTAGCTAATTCCCATCCACAGGGGTGAATAAATACATTCATGGAGGTTAAAGGGGGTGGTGGCACTGGAACCTGATCCTCTGGGTTTCTGGGGTGAACTCGCTGTCACCACCTTCCCTGTCTCCCGGACTGTCGTCCAGTCCTTGCTGGATCAGGAGGCGCGTGACCTCAGGGGCGGGGCTGGGCAGGAGTACCCAGTGAGTCCACCCAGGACTTTCCTAGGCGAATAGCCAGATACCAGGGTATAATCTTGCCACTGCGTTATTCCACCCAGAACTTGCTCCCTGGTCTCGGGACTGGGCATACCAGTGTTTCTCCTAAGTTACTGGTTTGCTTTTCTCCTTCCGTAGCATAACCAACTGCCTTTTCCTTTTCAAACTTGCCACTAGAAAACGAACAGTCCGAACTGTATTTCCAGTCTGACTGCTTTTCAGAACGAAGTATAAGCAAGTCACAGACACACAGGATCCCGGTTCTTGGAGAGGATCTCGTCCACCCTTTATTTTTCAGATGAGAAACTGGCACAAGCGGAGGGAATGAGAGGCAAGAGCTGCAGTTTGTGCACCAGCCTCTCTCCTGACTCCGTCTCACTTTTGTTACTCACTTTTCTCTCCTATTTTTAATTTATCCACTTAACTCCAAGCATTTTTGTAAACTGCCCTAAGTTGTTTCTCGAAAAGGCGAAACATAAATGAATGGATTCAATAAAACCATCTTGTCATTGAAACTTGTTGCTTCCACCATCTTTCCCTCTTGCTGTGTCCTTGCAGTAAGACATGGACGTTTCCAGGAGCCCGGCTCAACTGGAATGGAGGGCTCGGTGCTGTTGGCTTGGCTGAGCTGCTGCTGGGACGTCTGAGCCCATAGCAAGGTGGTCACAGACGGTAGGGAGAAAGGGAACAGAATAGTGTCTTCCACAAGCCCTACTTCGTAGCACACTCAGAGACCCTGACGCCAAGGTGAGTACACAAGCTTATTGTTTTCTTTGGGGACCTTTTGCCACATTTCCCTCTGGCTGTGCTTTGAAAATTAACCACCAGAGCCTGGTCATTATGGCTTCATTAACTATTCCTTGTAATTGCACCAGTCATAATTAATTCATTTGTTATTCACTTGGGTGACATACGGGCACTTTAATAGATTTTCCTTGGGGAATTCAACATATTAGATAACGTTGATGGTGCTTTTAGGAAAGATTTAAGGGAGAACCACAATATGAATCATTTTGTATAAGTAGCAGAGTTATTTTATTATAAAAATGAAGTTAATTGTCTTAATCCCTCAACCTTTTCAGATGAAAACCAGAAAGTGTATAAAACTAGTCCTTCCGCCTCCACCAGACATTTCTAGTCTATAATTCAGATGCCAAAATAAAGTCATTCTTATAAAAATAGATGGTGTATTTACCCAAATGCATGCCAGAGTATTTAAGTAAATAACACTTGAATTAATTTCAGGTTAAAACCTTTCCTTTAAGCCTTTCTCATTTTTTTTTTTCCAGAAACCGTCTGTATTTTCACATCTTACCGCACAGCTGCATTCCTCATGTTTAATTTATGTTGGAGATCTTTTGTGACAAGACCAACTTATGTTTTAAATGAAATCAGTTCATTTTAGGTAAAACATTGGTGACCCAAATATTACATACTTACAAATTATGCATAATCCCTCCCTTACCCCTGGGCCACACACACATCCCCCCCACCCCTTTTTTTAGTAAGGCTGAATGAAAATTCCACACTGCTGAATGCTTAACCAAATACTTTAATCATTGGTTATCTGGTAGAAACATCAAGCCTATGCTGACAGACACACAATTAAGTGAGGCAATTATCTATATAATTCAAGTTAAAAACTAAACTCAACAACCAGTTTTGCCTGAAATACCCCAATCGTGAAGAAGGAGAGCATCCCTCTGGTTCGCATTAGCCCCATAATTGCCTTAATTCTCGTTTGACTCAGTGTGAGTGGAATCACAGACACACAGAATTTTAGCCTCTTGGAGATTATCTAGTCCAACCCCCTTATTTTTCAGATGAGAAAACTGAGACCCACAGAGGTCAAGTGCCCTGCCAGGTCATTAGGAGGTGGTGGCAGAGTGCAGCTCTGAGCCCACATTTCCAGGTTCCCGGCTCAGCATTCTGACAGCTGACAGCGTCTTGCCCTGACTCCATTACCTCTAGAAATCAAGAAAATGGTGCCAGCATGTGGCCAGGATGACAAACTTTAAATGCAGACAGCAAAATGCCACCCAAGACTTCAACCCCAACCAAATGCAATAATTCACCTCAGCCAAGTATCAAAAATTTTCTCTAGACATGTTTTACTAACAGTAAAAGAATTAGCTTTTGAAAGTACACATGAGCGTGACATCCAGCAGGTTCTATAATTCGGAAGTCGGAAAGGGCTGGAGAGACCCTACATAAAAATATATGTATACACATGAATCTTCACAAAGTAGACGAAAACCATTTTCACATTCCTAATAGGTACCCTGTGAAAACCCTACAGAAACCTTTAAGACCTACAGGAAAACTCAAGCCCAGGATGTTGCACAAACTTCAGATCTGCCTCGGGGTCAAAGCCCACAAGCCGGTATCAGTTTGATGACCTTCAAGCAAAGCAAACACATTCCATCAGACCGTGATGGAGGAGCCCACACTGAGGTTGCAAGTTCTCTCCGGAAGAGCTCCCCCTGGTAGTGGGGTGCTGTGTCTCAGTCTTCTTGGGCATTGCATTTGACAATCCTATATCCTTTGTTTTTGAAACAGGAAAGTTTTTGTAATTCTGCCAAAAGGGTGCTTTCTGTTTTAAAGACAGCCCAGAATCCAGACTGCTTAGTGTACCTGCCTTTTCCACCTTGAAGCCAGGACAGGATTTTTTACTTGTTTCCTTGTTACAGTTTTATATCAGGACTTTTCTGATTTTCAGGGTCGTGGAGCCCACCTGCAGGGTGGGTTGCTAGTGTGGACCACCTAGGGAAGGCTGTGCTTGCTCTGCATTTTCCTGGCCGGAACGGAGGGCCCAGGCTAAGGTCAAAATTATTATGTGGAGATTAAAGTGTAGAATTTAATTATGTGTTCTGTTGCTCCTGGTACATTTATTAATTTAGCAGTACAAACTGACTGGAGCTAAACAAGCAGGACTGATTAATTTGCAAAGACATCTAGGTAACAGATTGTGATCAAAGCGGAGGCCTGATCCTGTTAGATTGAAATGTGTGGTTTTGTGCTGCAGGAAGGACACGGAGCAGCGTGGTTTATCTTTATCAATGCTTTCCTCTGAAGGAGGGGACAAGCTTGCAGATACTAATCAGGGCTGAGGCCCTGCCACTCAATAATTACCCACTGTCTCATCATAATCCCGGAACTAAGCCCCTGCCCAATCCATCTGGGACCCTTTTCCATCTATTGCACGGCTCAAGAATACGTGTGTAAGCTATTACCTCTGGTCGTGCTATCTGTCCCCTGAGTATAGATCCATGGCAGTGACCAATTAGGTTGCCATGTTCTCTTTCCCCTCTGTTCCAAACCATCCTGTACCTCTCAGCGCTGGTAATGAAGCACAGATTCATCGGGGGGCAGAAATCCACTCACCTATCAAAGCCGTCTCGTCACA
Organism: Equus quagga; assembly: GCF_021613505.1. Classification (NCBI taxonomy): domain Eukaryota; kingdom Metazoa; phylum Chordata; class Mammalia; order Perissodactyla; family Equidae; genus Equus; species Equus quagga. The sequence continues at coordinate 3,785,107 of NC_060286.1, forward strand.
GTCCTTGATAAACATCACATGATGCTTAATTTCATGGGATGCTTTGAAAAGAGGAGTGGCAGGACTGCAGCGCTGTATCTTGAAGTTTCTCTAAGCCACTCTCAACTCGCCACTGCCTTCTGCCAGAAACAAATGACACGGTGAGGAGAACATTTCTGACCCTAATCCAGAAATCAAACCGCTGGGAAGCGAGGAGGGCAAATGTAGAGATAATTGACTCCTGGAGCCCTGAATGAAAACCCAGTACTGTACAATGGTTAAGAGTGTGGAATCTGAAGTCCAAGAGACTTGAGTCGAAGCCCTGACTCTGCTGTTTACCAGCCAACCACTTAACCTCTTTGAGACTCATTTCCCCCTCGACAAAACAGCACCTCCCTCCTGCGGTGGCTCTGGGAGTTAACTAGACGCTCCACGTAAAGCGCACGACCTTATGAATGATGTTAGCCAGCCCCAGCGTTTTCTGGATTCCTAATGCATTTATAGCCAAAACCAAGACCTCTAGCTATTGATTGAATTGTGGAAGCATTATCTGTTAATTATTTTGTGTGTATACACATGTCATCTTCCCAAATAAATCATACATGCCTGAAGGATAAAATCCACGTCTTTCTCTTGTGTATATCCCACAGGTGACAGTTACTAAATGCTTGCTGATTCTTTGACTTGAACTTAAGAACTCTCCATAAAATTCTTCATAAACAGTTTTGCAGGTGAGAGGGACAAGTAGTCAGTTATAATTTTCAAGTAAAGAAATAGAGGCAATGGGGACTGGCCCGTGGCCAAGTGGTTAAGTTCGCGCTTCGGCTTTGGCGGCCTAGGGTTTCGTTGGTTCGGATCCTGGGCACAGAAATGGCACCGCTTGTCAGGCCATGCTGAGGTGGCGTCCCACACAGCACAAGCAGAAGGACCTACAGCTAGAATATACAACTATGTACGGGAGGGGTTTGGGGAGGACGAGAAGAAGGAAAAAGAAAAAAAACGTTGGCAACAGATGTTAACTCAGGTGCCGATCTTTAAAAAGAAAAGAAAGAAATAGAGGCAACAGTGATTCGAAGCAAGCTGCTATTATTAGCAGTGGAGACGAGTAAGTACAATCAAGCCATTGCTGGTAGTCTGCAGAGCAACCGCATGACACCTACTGTAAGCTTTCGAAACCACAGGGGCTATTTTCAGTGTACACTCCGTTAGGGCACAGGCGCAGCTCCTAATTAGACAGGACCCCCTTTCAGATCTTTGTTGATACTGACAGTGTTTTAATTAGTTCAAGCTACAGCTTGGCTCTTCTTCTTCTCTGGCAGTCAGCGAGGAGAACATGCTAAAATGTGAAGGTTTCACATTTTCACTTCCAAAACACCCCTTCTCTAAGGGTTTGAGGATATACCCTGAAGAAGGACCACCCTTTGGAATTTAGACCAGCAGCTCAGACAGCTGTTTTGTATTTATTCCCACAGTTGGGCCATTTCAATTTGGGGCTCTTATTCATTATACAAGCAAATATTTGTTAAAGGATCAGGCACAGGATGAGGTGTGTTTGTGAGGATTATAATTAAGGTGGTGTGTGTACCAGAGTTAGAGGAGGAACAGGATGGGTTGGATCCTCAACTCACTGTGGCTGTGTTACTTTGAGAGACTTATCAACCTCTCTGGGCCACATCTGGCCCATATACGTGTCATTTTTGTTCTACCATCCCAAAGCACAGCTAAGTAAGAAGCAATTTGGATAAAACATTTTAAGACTCTAACACACTAGCTTTTGGCAAGTTCTTTGCCTACAACATACCCTAACGCCCTTTTATTTTTCGAAGTGAATTATAATTTTAAGAAATTAAAAAAAACTTTTGGTTCCTAAGCTTTTAATTATTTCTAATAGAGTCATCAATATTTTTAGCTCTTGCAGAATGATTATAGATATTACCCAGGAAAGCTTTACAGAAACATGATTATTTTTCTGAACGGTTAGGTGGCTTCACCAGCTGACCCTGCACTTGCCTGTCGGGAAGACTGGCACTCCCTTCCTAGCTCCGCTCGGGCATCCCTGCGTCCCCCGCAACTGGCCAGGAACACTTCCAATCCTTGCAAAATGAGAGTGCAGCGTATTCAAATGCGCAGGATGGACTATTGTGTAAGCAGACTCTCTCATTTCATTTGCTGTCTTACATCTTGGGATGTGTACAAATTCGTTAGTTTAGGCTCCTCTGACTCCCAGGTAGGATTGTCTAAGTTGTTAAGGTGGGTAAACTAAGGCTGTGACGTTACGAGTTTCCCCAGGAGGTCAGCCCTTAGCTGTGAGGAGCTCGGAATCACTGAAGCAGACCCAGGCCCCTGCACCAGGGAGCTCCAGTTGCCTTTCCTCCCCCCTCATCTTGTTTAACCCCCTGTGGCTGGTGACGCTGCAGACTTCTCTCTCCATCAAACACACTTTTGGCTTCTGCAATATGACCTTCCCTGGTTCTTTCTCCTCCTGGCCCTCTGATTGTGGGAGTTCGTTAATCCTCTACTTGTTTTTTTCCTAAATTTAAACCCTCTAGAACTCATTTATTCTTGTGTCCTTCATATTATCCTATACAGAGCTTGGAAACCTCCTTCTCCGGTCCTGACCACTCACCCGGGCTCTGATTCTGGATTACCAGCTCTTCCCAGCTGCCTGCGCTTGGAAACAACTTCACCTCCTTAAATTCACCATGCCCTCGAGAAGTCCATTAATACCTCTCTCCCACAGACACACACACACAAACCCCCCAGGAAAGTATTTCTTCTTCTAAAGCGTAATGTTTTACCAGCAGTGACTCCACACAATCTGATGCTTCTCTGTTCTCTAATTGCTTACTTTGTGTGTCTCTTTTGCCTCCTGACTAGATTGCAGTATCTTGGAGGGAGGCAGTTCCGTGGAGCTAGAGGACCCTAGAGAGCCCTAATAAGTGCCAAATGCAAAAAGATGGAAGTTGCCGATTGAGAAAATCCACATAAAACACAGCTGCGCTTTTGGCCTGTATAAAGTCAGCACACTGTTTCCTCCTGGGAGAGGTTCACAGCATATAATTTTGAGTTCCCATTCTTCTCAGAGCTCCAGTTACTCCAGGAAGCAATTTGGGGTGAGAGAAAGGTCCAGCTGAACACATGGAAACAAAAATGCTCTAAAATGTCTTCTGTCAGAAAACTCGGTTCCACCTTGACTGAATATCCTGGTGACATAGGTAGGCCTTGGCAACTTCCCACAAACGACAGGCAAGGTATGAGTACCTTGCAAAGGGAACACAGCGTGAGATAGATGAATCAGACAGACCTGGCCCAAATCCAACAGTAGGTGCTTACCATCTGTGTGTCCTTGAGAAAGTCACTTAACCTCTCTGAGCCTCATTTTGCTCACCGTAAAAGTGAAAATAAGATTATTTCATAGGATTTGTGAGGATCAGTAATAATACACATGAAGTACCTAAGACAGTGCTTGGCATAGAGTAGGCGCCTAATGAATAGAGACACAGAGAGCTCCATTTATACGATATTCAGCACACTCCGTGCCTACTCAGCCCACCGTGGTCAGGGGCCTGAGGATCATAGCTGTAACAAGCAGCCTGTGCGTCCACCCAATGAGTCCTTTCCCTACGAAGGCACCTTCCTCCCAACCAACTCAGACCTCCTGCGCTGGGCAGCACAACTTGAAAGGAGAGATGCATACAGATGCCTCCGAGTTTCCAGCGTAGACGGAAGCATGACTCTTGGCTGTGCTTTGCTGATTGTGAAGTTCTTTTTCTCTGGCAGAAATGTCCGCTAAGATGGACTCTTCAGGAAGGCTGAGTGTCCTCGGCGAGAGGCAGTCCCTGGAGCCCTTGCTCCTGAGGCAGATTTTCATAATGCATGTGATCATCTCAAGAATTTGTAAACATTGTTTTAATTTACTATAATTAAAAAAATAAAACTTAAAATGACAAAAAGGCATTGTGTTTCCGTAAGCCTTTCAATCACCGGCTCCAAGTCAGCAAGTTTGGTGTAAGAGGGAACAAGGATTGAACTCTCAATCATAATCCCATCAGCGGGTTTCCTTCCTTATTTTTCCTTTTTCCCAGTTCATGGACCACTGGAGTAGAGCAAATGCTCCAGGTAGACCACCGGTCCCACAGAAACAAACCCCGGAGTTAATGAAAAGACCAGCGGTGCTCTTGAAGCCACGCGGGTGGGCCATTTCAGACTCATTTTGCATGTTGGATGGTCTGGTCTATAAAAATACAACTTTGGGGTTCCACAACCAGCTCTTGGAGTGCACTGCTCGGTCCCCACCCTTACACCATCCTACTCAATTTCCAGGCATCGCCCTGCTCTGAAGAAGCTTGCCTCTGCCATGTTCACCTTTAAGAAGTTGTCTATTCATGTCCAAGCCTCTCCCCACCTCTCAGCAACAAAAGAGCAAGTGTCAGTCATTGGCAGCTGCTTTTGGAAAGCTTCCAACCTAACGTGTAGACATTGTCATCCTCCATCCGTCTGTCTATGCATTTACGTGGCCAGTTTTCTCTTGATTGATCTAATCTATCTATATTATGTGAATCAAGCCCTTATGCAGTGAGAGGTCTCTCCTAGGCCACACCACTTTGAAAAATGCTTGTCCTTTTGTGATGTTGTCTGGCTAATTGATCTTTGGAGACAGACTTCAAAAGGCTTCTTTAATCCCATAGGGTGTCACAAGCCTCAGTCTGCATAAGTTGAAGTCACAACCTCTGAACTTTATAGGCAAAACACCCTGGAGACTTACCACCACGTGAAACGACCATTGGCTGAGAGCTGAGAGGTCTTTGATTTAGTCATTGAGCTTTGTGGTTGAAGGACGTTCTGAAGTGGTTTGTGACGATTTTATCCCCTGACTTGAGTTAATGTTGAATTTTCTATTTGATAGCACCTGCCAGTTTCCCATCTGTTGGATTTGAGTAATATACAAATGCCCAAGACAAATCGCAATCCCTTTACTATCGTAATCAATGTACAGTGCATATGGTGCACGTGGCCTACAGACGATGGCTAGGGGCTCAGGCTCATCGTGATCTTCATATACTTCCCAGTGCCTGATGCTTCCGTTTAGGGTTTCAGATTCTGCGCCTGAACTTTGCTGTGATAGAGAATGTGCTTATTGGTGGAGATTTACTCGAATCTGGGGCATTTGTTAGAGCAGATTCTGCCCCAACAGCTGCCTTCACCTTTTTGTTTCTCCCATGCTGATGCTCTCTCACTGCTTTTGATAAGGACCCAAAGCCTCTAACCTCTCTCAGAAAGTGTGATCGGAACTCTAAATCCCACTGCAGTTGAGTTCCTTGATGGCACAGCAGACTTTGAGAAGGGAGCCTGCGTAGAACTGAGACAGAAATGTGTGGGTTTGCCCCTCTGAGGAGCAGGGCGCAAATCCTGAAATTCATGGTTGCTAATGTAAGAAGGGGTTCAATAATCTTAAATCACCTGGCTTTACTATCAAGAGATGTTGACATGACATTTTCCTAAGTCAAAATTCATTGATTCATTGTCCTCTGAGGCAATTCAAGAACTTACACAAATTTCTCAAGCATGAATCGGTAGTATAAGCATCCTATTGATTCCGACAAAATTAAAACCGAGCCCTTCCTTCCCAAATGGTTAATTAGTGACCATTGCGGGTTGGGAATGAGCAGACTAGTGAGCTTTGCTGGGAAATATTTCTCCCCTGACAGATAACGTGGGTGGCCTTCATCTGTGGCTTGAGTACAGAGAAAAAAGTGGCAACATTACAGCCTAGATGACAAAACCCCCACAGGCAGAAAAGATCAGGATGCTTAATGACTTTCCTATAACTTCCTCCATTGCTCTCTTGAACAGGGACAGCAGCAGCCTTTAGTCCAGTGGCTTGACTTCACATTAGAGAGGCTCCATGGGGTGGTACCTACCACAAATGAAGGCCACCTCACAAATTAACAGGCTCTAGGGGAAAAGCATCATCTTTATTGTTCCCAAATGTCATAAAAATCCAGAGACCTACCGAGGGAGGGAAGTCACCTCTATGGTAGGAAAGGCAGAATGAAGACAATCCTAGCCCTCAATGCTCCCATCTGTTTGGTGGTCCCTGGTATTCCTTTTGGATCATGCCTTTTCTTCCACTGTAGAGACTCCGATTATATTAATTACGGTACTACTAGCCACTGTAACAAATAGACACCAAATTTCCTTCTTTTTTCTTGAAATACTCCAGACAGGTGTTAGATCAGAGATGGCGCTGGTCTATGTGACCATTCAGGCACCCAGGCTGACAGAGGCTCCGCCATCCTCAACACATGGCTTCCAAAGTCACCTTGATCATTCTCCATCCCAGGCAGCCAGAATGGGAGAAAGCATGGAGGACCATGGATGTCACTCTGAGCCATTTACATGGAGTAAAACTCAGTCACATGGTCACACACAAATGCAAGGGGATCTGGGAAATGGAGACCAGCTGAGTACTCAGAAGGAAGAGGAAGCAGAGTCTTGGCGAACAGCTGGCAGTCTCTGGCCCATAGCTTATAAGGCAGAAATCCTTGGGAAAAGTGAAGCATTGGCTATTAATGTTACTGACTGGCATCAGGTTTTGTTAGGAAGGAAAGAGCAAGGGGACTGGAAATATGAGGAGGAAGGTGAGAGAACGCTATCCCAAAAAGTGGTGGTGGCAAGGGGTCAGTGATCTACCTGAAGGTCCAGCATGTTCTTTAGGATGACTTCCCAAAGGACGACGTCACCCTGAGCCATTCACACGGTCTGACAAGGTCGCGCTTCTGGCCAACGGTATGATGGCTGTCAGAGGATGGGCTGAAATCCATGGCCGGGGAATAGATCTAAGTGGCTCACACAGAGAAATGGAAACTGTGAGCCTCAGCCATAGACACTGAAAAGATTGCAAAATTGACTTACTGGCAGTGTTAGCTCTGACAGGAAGGATGAATGTGGTCAATTTCAGTTCATAGAGCTATGCAAAGCCAGGGTCAGAAATAGCCTGTAGAAAAATCCATACGTCTTCACTGCCAAGCGTGCATCCCACAGGCTATGGGAGCCATTTCCCTTGACAGTCAAAGGCTGCATTAGAAGGCTCTGGGCATGGTCAATCAGATTAACAACTAAATGCTTCCTTACTTTCTTTGCCATGGACACTTATGGACTGACTTGAAGTTGGGCCCAAAATACTACATAACTTTTGGCTAAAAAAGCCACTCCAGGGCCGGCCCTGTGGCCGAGTGGTTAAGTTCACATGCTCCACCTCAGTGACCCAAGGCATCGCTGGTTCACATCCTGGTGCAGACATGGCACCTCTTGTCAGGCCACATTGAGGTGGCATCCCACAAGCCACAACTAGAAGGACCCACAACTAAAAACATACAACTATGTGCTGGGGGGATTTGGGGAGAAAAAGCAGGAAAAAAAAAAGAAGATTGGCAACAGTTATTAGCTCAGGTGCCAATCGTTAAAAAAGAAAGAAAGAAAAAAGCCACTCCACTGCTTAAGATGAACAACAAGCTGGCCTCTTAGAAGGTGCATTCTGCCACTCATCTAATACAAAGCTGGGAATTTTGATTTGTAATACAGGGTGCCCTTAAATTTTTTGTTTTGTTGATCTGATTTTTGGCTACTTGACGTTAGGTAAATGTGCAGCACTTTCTCAATGGTTTACTACCCGTTCTCTTCACATGTCAACGCCAGGATCGGGGGAGACAGCAAGCAGCCTTTCAATGCCGGCCAACCGCAATCCATGACATGGCTGGAGGTTCATCACTGCCATGCTATATACTGGGCTCCAAAATCGAATGTAGCTTCCAAAACTACCCAGCTTACTTTTAGGAACTGGTGTGCAGGGGCTGATTCACTGGAGAGTCAGTATCATCGAGTCACGCCTACCCAGATGACAGATGCTTTGAGTAGTCTGACGTAACGAAGAAAGCGTGGGATCTGGAGCCAAGTAGCTCTGCTTGCCCCTTGCTGGCTCTGTGAATTTTGGGAAATTACTTAACCTCTCTGAGTCTCAAGTATCTAATCTATAAAGTGGTAATTATGATGCCTACTTTATACACCATTAGAAAATAAAAAAGTAATAACTGCTTTGTTGACTATCATATGCTAGACAGTTTATATATCTTGTTTATTCCTTACAACTATTCCTTGAGTTAAGCATTATTCCCACATGCTCCATTTTACAGATGAAGAAACAGGCTTATAGATGAACTGGCCGAGGATCCAGAGACAGTAAGAGGTAGAGTTGTGACTTGAATCCAGAGCTTTCTCATCCAAAGCGCCTAGTCTTAATTACTACGTTACCCTGCTGAGACGATAAAACGAGAAAATATAGGTAAAACATGGTACTTGGCCTTCAGAAGGTACTCCAAAAATGTTGGGTTTTTCCTTTTCCCTCTACTTTTGTTTTTAACATCCTAAGTTACAGCTTTCCTTTCTGTGCTCAGATAACTCGTGCTGTATGTGCAGTTGGCTTACTTTCGTTCACATTTACTTAATAAATATTTACTGAATGTCTACTATGCCCTTTGCAGACACTGGGCATTCAGTCACGAATGCAAAAGATGGGATGCCCATCCTCAGTGCGCTTGTAGCAATGCCAACTGCATCCTCCAGGAGTCTCGGAATACAGGGACTGAGCCTTTCCTTAAGGTGGATTAATTCCACAGCATTTGCAACTATAATATTATGTTACCTTGGACACCAGGCAATTAGCAAGTAATTAAATCTCCCTTGGTCTGAATACACCTGCAACCAAACTGTCTGTGAAAGTTCTGTTACACTCGTTAATTAGCATGAGTTGAATGACAGGATAATCAGAAAGGAAATACCTCCTCTTGGAGACTAGGAGTAAGTGATTAAAAAGTGGAACACACTTTTAACGCTTTTTTCTTGGGTTTGTATTAATGTGGAGTGTATGGATGGGCCCACTGTTTATCAATATTAATGTCTCTGCTAATGAATGTGCCAAGAGAGCATTGACTCATGCCGATGTGTGTATTCATCCTTTTCACATCACAAAAACTTTGAAAACAACTGCTGTGTAGTCACTATCTGAGTGCTTCCCACAGTGACAAGTATCCATCGCTTAGAGCTAATGGTGAAGTAACTAGCACCTGACTAAGGACAGGAGTACTCATTCTTGTTCCAGAGGCCACGATTTTATTTTTATGACCACCTACTGAAGACACTATAGGAAGCAGAGGACTCTCATTCATTGTATTACCTTTGCAATAGTCTGATGTCACCCGAGATTAACTGATACATCAGGATAAATTAGCTTTTCACCTATAGAGTATTTTTTTGAATAGATGGAGAAAAATATTCAATAGATCATTAGAAATTATGTCTCCCCTTTTAAACCCCATGGGTCTTTGATTAATAGATTGCTTTAAAACCTTCAGTGAGAAGTATCATCTTATCCTCATATTGTCCCCCACTAAAGAAGCTAACAACGTCTCAAAACTGGGGACAAAAAGTGGCCGTCGGGGCTGCATGGCTGGTGCTCGGTGGCCACTCCGGTGAGCCAGTGGTCCTCGGGCTTGCGCCAGGTCCCGGGTGGCGCCAGCCCTGCAGCCTCCATGACAGGCATGAGTCAGGGCTGCTGCGGCGACGGCGGGTCAGAAACAGACTCTGGACAAAGTAAGAAGTCAGAGCCCACTTGGGGTTTGTAAATGTCTGTTATTCAAGACAGTTGCTGGTCTTCAAACAAGCTCGATGGACAAATTTCAGTGTTCCAAGCTCTAAAGGAATTTAGCTTAATGCTAACACAGAAAAAATTCCCCAGCCACTCATGTAACCTTATTAGACAAAGTGGAGCATGTCCACTCTTACAGAAGAAGAAAGAAGACATTATTTTCTTTTTCAGAGATTGTGCTCCCCTAGAAAGGGAAGGCATTTGAAGTAGCAAATGTAGATGTTTCAGGCAAATGTGTACTTTGTCTTTAAACGAACAGCTTTCAAAATGATCTTGGTTCAGCTCCCTTTATTTTTATCTTTTATTCCTCTGCAATGCCAGCTGGGGTTACCCATCTCCCAAAAGCTACCAAAGGGACTAGTGATTGTAAGCCTCGGTGATTTAATTAGACTCATTCTAAACACTCACATTTTTATCAATTAGTTAATGGGCTAAAGAGAGCCTCTTTGTTGGAGCCAGGTCATTTGGAAGCTAGAGGCTTCTTGAGGGCAAGAAGCTGAAGAACCGCGGCGTTAATATCTGTAATTAACCTCACAAGTCCTCGGTTGTTCAATTAGGAGTGACCTCTCTTCCCTTCCATATGCCTTTCGTCAGATGGGCTTTCCATGTGAAATAATCACTGAAGAAAAATAAACCAAAAAAGAAGGCTTCCAAAAAAAATTAGACCTGGATGAAAGTAAAACAAAAATAAAGCGTTCCCTGTCTTCAAGCGCTTCTCAGTTATTTATTTAACTAAGGTTGTTAATTGATGGCTTCCTCTAAAAAGAATAATTCTGGGTTTTTCAGATGACCAATGCTCCTGATAACAGATACGGAGGAATCTTTTAAAACAGTGTTTTGTCTTATCACACAGGTCAATTCTGAAACAGGGATGATGTGCCCTGCTTCTGAAAAAATTTAATCACTGATTGCTTTTTGTAAATATTGCCTTCAACTTTTTTGGCTTGGAGAATTCTATGTACTATTTTCCTGTGAAAGAAGCCTACCATTTGCGTCTATAGTTACAATAGTGAATACATACTAGATGCATTAAATTAAGGATTATATTGCTTCTCAACAAGCTGGTCAACTTCGACTCTTGTGAGAAGTCTATGGGAAATTCATAAACTGTACATACTTATGCCCACTTGCTGATCGCTGATGAAATGTGAAGCAGCCTTACACGTAGAGACTAGTAATGACAAAAAAAATTAGTCTGTAAGGAAGGGATAAAACAATTTACAAATTAAAAGATACAAAAGACCATAGTGAATGATCCACCAGGAAGAGCCCACACCCTCAAAGAATATGCACTATTATTTTCTTTTCTAACTAAGTCTGTAAATCACCGTGGTTCTGCAATGTCAGCATTTTGGTTAAAAGGAAAAGTTATATTGACTTTGAAGCCAAACACATCAAAATAGTAGCAGTTGCAAAGATAATTCTTTGTTTTCTGCTTGGTTAGAAACCATTAATAGACGACAAAATTAAGGACTGAATTTTGAAGAACCATGCAGAACAGAGAGGAAATGACACTTGTTTTGAAGATTTTAACAAGAATTGAGCTTGGATTTTCTCCTTTGAGAAAATCCGATTGTATCAGGCATTCATCACAAACTCTGAATCCCATCTATTGCCCCCAGCCATCAAAATTAAAGACACCAAAACAACTGATAAAAAGTAGCAATTCCCTGTGCCTCCTGCAATTGTGTGCATGTCTCCGCCGTTCTGGCCAGCAGCAGTTTACGTTTATTGTTATGGTCAACAATTATACTGTGTATGCTCAGTAAATACGCTGCTCTGCTGCGCTTCATAAATGTGCCCTTTGTTCTCCCCATCATTAGGCAGACAGTTCGTTCTGTACAATGTCCAACTTCCAGACAGGTGGAATAAGGAGGTGGCATCTGTCTAAATATTGAATGCCACGCTTCCCCCATCTGCTGTAATAACAGCGCCGGGTCCGCTTGGCTTCAATGATCCCCTTCTGCATACAACCAGTCAGCCATATGCCCTATATAGTGCACGTGCCACCAGAGTGACAGGGCCTGCTTTGCAGCCTCTGAGCTGGTAACCAAACAAGTGGAGGAAAGAGGAGAGGTGGAGGTTGGAGGTCAGGTACGTGGAGGAACCAGCAGGTGATGGTCAATACGGCTACTGAGAGCTGCTCAAAGAACCAATAGAAAAGGCCTTCAAAAGTCAATGGCCAGCATAGAGCACACTGCCAATCAAATTTTACAGGGCATACCTTCCAGGCTAGGCAAATAAGAAGATTTAGAGCACATGGCAGTTCATCGTTTATAATCCTGTCTTAGCCCAGCATGGCTTAGTGATAGTTCAGTGACAGATGACGAGCACATGACAGCTGCAGGATCTTATACAAATGCATACAGTAAAATTAAAATTAAATTAGTGACACACGTGTACACATTGGTTGTGCAACAGTTACACAATCTGTTCGGGACCCCTCACAGGCTCTCCCGCTATGCCCTCAATTCAGGGTGCCCATAAGAGCTTTCAAAACGCACCCAGGAGGCTGCCCTAGCCAGGAAGGGCCCTTCCCTTGGGCAAAGGTGAAATTCAAAAGACTCTAAGGCAAATGAAGGTGCTCAGGTTCCCACATACAAAAACGGCAAAGCGTAATGAGGTTTCCAATTGGCCTAATTAAAACTGACCGAGGGCTTGGAGCATTTGAAGGAGGAAACAGAAGGCCAGCACAACAGAAGGAAGGAAGTATAGTGACCTGGAGCAAATCAGGAGCTGTTGCTCCTTCAATCTGTAATCTGCTGGTTTTATTATTGACGAATTTTGTATGTTTTTGTAAAAACATGAGTGACTATACTTGAGAACTCTAATTTGATTGTAACTTCTATTGTTTTGAATGTCTGTATCTTTTGCTATAAATTACACATTCTTTGATGCATTTGAAATTTTTTTAGGTAACATTGTGATAAAGAAGTTTCTCGAATTGTGTTTCTCGATGAAATCTTATAAAGATGCTACATATTTTTGGAAACTTAAGTTCGTGTTTTAAAATTTTTTACTTTCTTGACTTAACCCATTTTGAAAGGATTTGTGGTGACTGTGTTTAGCATGGACATTTGCTTCAACTCAGATTTTAATAAAAACCTCTGTGCTGGCAAGCAGAAATGTTAGCTTAAAAAAGAAAACAGTTTTGGCTCTTGAAGTGCTTGTCACACCTCTGTACAAGGCCATTTTCTTTGGAGTATATTACTCCTACATTCAAATCTTGTTGAATTCACATTTTGCAGAGTCCTGAGAAAGAGTTTTTAGGAAAAAAAAATGTTACACAGACAAAAATCATTCTTACTGATTTTAAATATTTTTGTAGTAGTCTAGAAAAAAGTTAACATTCTTCTCAGGAAATTAACTCAAATATAAAACTGTTTCTTCCAAATGTCCAGATCTGTTCACACCTCATGAAATCTAATCAAGTATAACTTCACAGTTCTGAACATTTATAATTTATTCTGTATATAATTACTTTATAAGTCATTCCATATTTTAAGATATAAAATAACTCAGGAAGATTTTTTTAACTAAAAATGTTTTTAAAAGACTATTTTAAATTGTTGGAACATTATATCAAAGTTAGTTTTTATATGTAATTGCTATTGATCCTCACAGCACCTCTTTGAACACCACAACTAATACGACAAAGCACGAGCAAGGATAAGCAATCGGATCAAAGCCATGTGCAAAAGCTCATCAGTGGAGCTAAGAATTGAACAAGGAACTTCACACTTTGCCTTGTAGACTTTTCTTACAGACTCAGATCCTCCTCACCTCATTGTACGGTGAGTACCGAAGCCTGACTTCTAGCTTTGGGGCCATCTCTAAAAACTTGAAAGAATTGTGTTTTCCTAAGAATGAAATCTTACCTACCAATGCTGACGGAGTTTTAGATCTAAGATTTATTGGAGAATTTCAAATTCTGATGAGGAGGGAATAAAATTACCTCCTGTTTTCCAGCTGAAGAATCTTTGAACACTTCTTCTTTGTTTCTAAGTGATATCCTTGTGGTCAGGTTTTACTGAATATTCACACAAATTATTACATGCCTTAATCGAAAGGATTTCCTGCAGCCATTCTTAAAAGAATAAACAAAAATCTTTCATAAGCAACTATTTTATTGTTTAATTGTTACTGCTGTTTAACCAAAGTTTCTGCTGAATCCCAATTCTCAGTCCCATGCCCAGGAGGGCTGTTAAACAGGTTTCCTCATTGGTCATATGTGCTGTGTGGTGGTAGAGCACAGAAAAAGCATAGAAAACATGAATACCATGACAATCTACATTTAATATAAGGCAGCAGAAGCTTTTGTTCAAAAGAAAGTGAAAAGCCAATGACAATTCTGAATTTCTATTGCTACGCCTTTATTTGGTATATCCAAACAACATGCGGGAAGTCTGCTGTCTCCAGGACTGAATATTCAAAGTAGATTCTTGGTTCATCCTGGTCAAGCGTGTGGTCTGCATACCTGTGACCACAGGAAACACAGGGGTCCTAGTCCCAACCTGTGTAAGGCTTTAGATCTCCAGACAGACACCAAGGAGGATGCGCACACAAGGAAAGGTGCTTTTCTGACAAACTTTAGAGGAAGGGGAAAATAAACACTGATAGAAACTAATATGTATGTCCTTTTAAAAGAATACACAGGCCCATTTTTGATAAACAGGGTCACACAGAGAAAGCATCCAGAAGTCAAGGGCAGTCAGATTGTTGTAAAAGTCTTCCAAGGGGATGAAATGCCTTACCTACAATGGGAAACAGTAGCAGTCACTGCAGGTGGCCTCGAGTTTATGCGAAAATGACACAAATCATAAAAATACCAAATAAATCACAAAAATACATCATCAGGTTGATTACTGGGTGAAACGGCAGCGTTTGGCACAAGCATCTCCTCTCGTGTGCGAGTTCCTCTGCAGTCCACCCATGAGGATCGAGCTTAGATCTTCGCTGGCTGGGCAGCAGTGTGGCGAGAAGGTGGGTAGAGAAGGATCTCCCTAAGTCACTAAATAACCCCTTTTTTAAAAAAAGTCTCATTATTAATATTATTTCCAGCCCCGGTTCTTCATTAGAAATAAAAGATTTGTGCTCAGGAGCCACATCTGAAATGATGGAAATCCTTAGAGGAAAAGGAGGAGGAAAGAGCAGTGCACCCTTTTGTTACTGTTACGATTACTCTGTATTACTTAGCACTTACATGGCACTTTATTTTTTCCAAGTGCTTTACAATCCTTAATTACTTAATCTTGAAATATATTTAGAAAGGCACTTGACTTTATTTGACGCTGCTATTCAAAACCTATTTTGCCCCATTTTCAGCCCCACTCATGGCGGCACAGTGTCCCCCTGCCGGGAAGTGAGGTGCGGGCAGGGGTGGCTGATGGAAAGGAAGCCCTGAAGAAAAGTGGA
Organism: Equus quagga; assembly: GCF_021613505.1. Classification (NCBI taxonomy): domain Eukaryota; kingdom Metazoa; phylum Chordata; class Mammalia; order Perissodactyla; family Equidae; genus Equus; species Equus quagga. The sequence goes on from NC_060286.1 coordinate 3,800,204, forward strand.
GGGGCAGGAAGGAGAGGAGAAACCAGCCTGGGTTAAAATAACAATAATCAGCAACGACTACCACTCTCTCCTTCTCTTCGGCATTCTTTGCCAATCCAACGTCTTTCAAATTTTTAAATAATCAGTAATTTTCAAAATGCAATAAATATATACTATGCGTACCATACACACAACAGATTTTTCTGTCTGAATTATGTGGCTTGTCATGCAAATAGGTAATCCTGAACCAATTAAAAAACAAAGGCACGTTGTAATGTAATAATGGAAGTTTCTGGATGCCAGCTCCTAGGCACAGAGTCCTTAAAGACAGAGAAGAAAAAGAAAAAGAAACACGGAGAACAATATCATCATTCTATCAGCAGTTAACTTGAGTCTACTTATGCATGATCAAAGACTGCAAATATAGTTTAAACAGCATGAAATAATCGCTGGGTTTACAATATGAAATCATTTTTAAAAGCAAAACTGACAACAATCCCGGTGCCACTACATTCGGGGACTAAAGACTAATTTTGTGATGCACAGCCAAGCCGGGTAGAGGTAGGGAAGTTAGGGTTAAGAGGCTAACCTCCCTCCCAGGGTCCCTTTGAAGATTCCTATTTTCTGGGGGAGAGGGTAATGAAAATATTTTACCTCCCCTATTGCAATTAGGTCAGTGGGCCAGAGAAAAAGCTGCTCACACCACCACACACCAGTGCAATTGCAGTCCCAAAGGAAGCGAAGGGACAGGATGCAGCAATACTGCCCGAGCCGGAAAGGCCAGTCCAATGGCAGTGAGTGGGTCTTCCTCTTCAGGCTGTGACATTTTGACAAGGGAGGGAGAGGCTAAAAGAAGCAAGTCTTCCTTCCCAACTCAAGCTTCTCCCACCTGACGAGCATGCACAAAAGAAGGAGCAGGAGGAAACCGAAACAAACTGCGCCCAAAGCCTGGAGCCGAGGGCCAGTACTCATAAAGACGAAGAGGACAGCCCTTGCCTCTGGACTGCCCGCCAGTCCCTAGTGAGGAAAGAAGCTGGGACAGAGAAGACCCCTCTGTCTGGTTGCTTGGTGGTTCTTTTTCTGTTTTCATTTCTGACACTGATGGAGCAAAGGAGAGGCGTATAGGAAATTCAGAGACCAGAAATTTAATAAGACAGCTCTAAAGATGACAGCATTCATGAAGAAGATTAATTACTAGGAGTAAAGAGGCCCGATGCCAGGAATTTATAGGATTGATACAAACACGATGTCCTGCTGGGCTGCTAGGCCCATAACACGCAACCCTAATCTTCAGGCCTATTGTTGTTTTTGCAGAAACAACAGGCTTCAGCCATGACAACAAAAGGGTATATAATAGAGTTTCAGTAGGGGAAAAAAATCACTATAGCCGTGGAAAATAAACACCTTTAGAGAATCTGTTTGTGAACATCTAACCCAGCCTTCCCTTAAAGTGCCAGTGTTTGCAGAGCGAAGATGCCATTGTCGTGTTTATCTCAGAGACCCGCTGAAGGAAAGAGAGGACCAATTAGTAGGAAGAAATGGGGCCGCTAACCGCATAGCCTGCGGTTCCGATGGGCAGTGGACAGTTTGCTCTTTAATTGGGAAATAAGCCAGCCGCCTTCTTAAATAAGAGAATTCCTCTTGCAAACGTACAGGAAGACCTCTGCCTACATCACTACTTTGGCTGCTTGTAAACACTTTTTAAGCGCCCCTCCCTCTCATGGTTCTTCTCACGCATCTTGCCCATCTCTCATAATTGATGTGTCTGACATTCAGAAACACTTTGTGAAACCACAAATTAGTCATGGCAGGAACAAGAGAAGAAGCTCAACCTGGCAATTGGATTACACTAACCAATCAGACCAGTGTCTGCCTTTGTTTGTACTCGCCACCCTGATGGTGAAGAGAAAGACAATTCTCATAACTAGTAATTTGAGGTTTGTACTACATTCGTGTTTAAAATCATATACATTTTTCTGGGGACCAACTGAAGGGAAGACATTGTGTTTTTCCACATTCGTGCGTCCGTAACATCTTTGAAAAGTGTGAAGGGGCCTATGTAAAAACAGCTACTCTAAGTGCAACCTATGTTTACATATAAATTATCTTGACATCCACGTCATTCAAAGGGTTCATTTATAACATATGGTGTCTGTTTCACACGCTAACAGTGACTTTTTAATTTGAAGTCAGCCGCAATGAGTGGTCTTAAATCCTCACTGTCTCCGGGATTAATTATGGGCACTAGACAGCAATAGCAATCCTCTCTTCCTGATAAGCTGCATCGAGGAGTTGGCAAGAGGAGAAAATAGGCCTTTCAAGGTTAGAGAGTAACCAGAGCTGACATACACAGGACTTTCCTGACATCCGTTTGAAATCAGAACATTAACGATAAAAGAGCCTCCATTCTTATAGCCTCTTAGTAAAACATCCTACGTGCAAGACATGCCATTTCTAAATGCTTTCTACTTCTTCCTTGCAGTAGAACAACTGAAAGAGCCACATACCTCTGCCTCTGCCATGACTCAGCAATTGTTCAACAAACAAACAAAACAACAACAAAAACCCATAGTCAGACTAACGGACCAAGAGCGGGTGTGGTTCCATCCTTCAGTGGTTTCCCAGCTTCACAGCCAAAACCTGCAGGAAAACAGACTGCACATGTCCCAGACACCCTGCCTCACCGTGGACAGAAAGAATTGTGGTCTCTGCTCACAGATGAACAGAGCAGCCACAGGTAACTGACCACCTACCTACCTGTGCCCTGCAATTTGCAACCTAAAGCTGGAGTTTCTGGTCATGATCGCTCATGCAGACTTGCTCGTGTAATAAGATGCTCGAACCACCGTATTGTTTTAGCAATATATTCTTCTACCTGCTTCTAAAGGCTGGAGAAGGGGGCAAATGATTTCTTGAGGTCCTTTCATTTGAGAACTTCTGGAATACCTACAAAGTGCTGGGCACCACGCTGGGGCTGAGGGTACCATGGTGTGCAACAACAGTGGGAATCTTGCCTTTGGAGGGAGGAATACAGAAGAGAAGGGAGACCAGATCATTCCAGGGATTGGGGAAAGCTTCCTTGAGGAAGTGACATTTGGGCTGAAATCTTAAGGAGGATTAGGAATTAGCTGGGTGAAACCAAGGAGGGAAAGTGGAGGGCACAGCATGGGCAAAGGTCCTGAGGTGAATGAGGGGAGATTCTTTTAAGGAACTGAAAGGAGGCTGGGAGTGAGGAGTACTTAGTGCTAGAGGAAGTGACAGAGGCAAGCAGGGATCCAACCATACGGCGGTCTTGCATAATTACAGAAACCAAGCGGCTTTTTCTCTTCGAAGTCCTCTACTCTTGCAGAATGTTTTCAATTGCATTGTGAACAAATGAGAGTGTAGGATCTCACTTTGGAAACTCTCAAAGATTTAACTATCCAAAAATATTGACAAACAGTGTAGAACATAGAAACCCAGGGTTTACAGTCTAGAAACTGTTCAGACGTCCAACTCCTGTTTTGCAATTTACACCACACTTGAAAGGCTTAACCATCTAAGATATTCAGAGCTGTAGCCACAATGTTCTCCTCCTGTGCAGGCTGGCCTCTGGGTTAGTGGCTTCACTAACATGCAGATGAGTAAACCCTTTCTGTAATTGGCATACGGTCAACAGAACTTTAGTTTTTTATGGACAAAACTTTGATTCTGTCAGAGGTCGGAATTTGTTTCTCAGTGTCTTCTTGTTAAACTACTCAAGAGATTTGTTTTTTAGGCTAAATACCAGCACTGAGATACCATCCTACTAAAAAGAGCTAATTCCTGAAAAACAGACAAACCAACCCAAAATGGAAGCCAAATTTGTCATGAGATTGAATCCCTTTGCAGATGTGGAAAAAGGGTTGAAGGAGCTGTAGCTGCAGTTACCCAAGGAACAGCCTTGCGTCACCGGGCAGTGGGACGGGGAGCGTCAGCACGGGCACCTGTGCACGGCTCCACTTGACGCCAGCGTGGCTGAAGGAAACATCGTTGTGTTTCTTTGCCTAATTACAGATGGACTTTACTGATGGACAAGACAGCATTCAGCGCTAAATTTTGCTGTTTCTCAATTCACAAGTAGCCTCCGATGCATTGGCTCTTCGTACTTCCTCGATTCTTCCAGGCCTTTCTCAAGCTCCTCCAGTTCTTTCTGGGGTCTGGGATTGTCTCCCATTGTTGACTGCATTTAGTAATGGATATATTTTCAGGATTTTTAATGAATTGCCTTCTTACCCTATATTCTCTTTTCTTTTATTCAGTGCCTCCTCATTTGAAAAAAATCTTGTTGTTGTTTTTCTGAGGCAAACACTCTTTTGTATAAAGGCAGTGTTCTTTTCTTTGTCTATCGAATAGGGACGCACTCCCTTCTGTCCTTTCTTCAGCCCTGGCACGAGGAGCAGCAGATCAGTCCTCTGGGCTTTGTTTTCTAAAATTCACTGAAGATTCTTAGCAGCCTTTCCCTTAAGAGCGGTGCTTAATTTTCAGGAATAGGAACCCAAACATCAGAAACACTGCCATCCTTCAGTTACTAAAGAGCAACTATCACGGTAAAGCCCACCCAGTTTATCCAGAAGCCGCATTTGCTGCTTGTTAATTACGCGGCTCTACAGCAACCCTCCAGGCTATCGCTTTTTGGCCATTTCACTTGTCATTAGCATTTTCAGCAGAAAAAGAACAAGAACGACCAGAAGGCAGAAATTCTCATAAAGCAGGCTTGGTTCCTACTCTGTGTGTCAGAATTTCATACTTTTGGAATGAAAAAGGGCTTTAGGGATCACCGTGCCCACCCCAGACATGAGGAAACTGAGGCCCGGGACCCCGTGTGGCTCCCGAGGGCACAGTGCTGACATGTCGGCAACGAGGTTACAGCCAGCCCGCTGCCGCCTGGCCCTGCGTCTTCTACGTCATTGCAGACACTCCTCTGAGCTTCCTTTTGACATTGTAGTTTAGGGAAGTCGCGTAACTTCTCTGAAGCCCAGGGTGATAATGCCTGCCTTACCTATTTCACGGAGTCACTATACAGGAAATTACTTTAAAACCTATAAAGAGATTTTTTGTTTTGTTTTGAGGGCAGAAAAAAACATTTGAAATACTGTAGTGAAAGATATCTCATTCCCGACAAGATGGCAAACGACGCAGGATACTGGCTTCCAGTGTTAAACCTCAAACCCTGAAGGTGCCACTGAAGTGAGGGGGCGATGATGAACCCAGAACTTAAATCCCCTGGGTCTCCCCTGGATAACTCAGCACAAGGAATGGAAGAAGAGAAAGCGCAGGGTCAGGTGTCCCAGACCTGCAGCAGGCTTGGGAGGCAGCCGTTCCTGCTGGGCTCTTCTCTCCCCCCCGGGCCCTGGGATGCCCTGTGCACAAGCCATCCTCACCCAGGGCAGAAAACATCAGTGCCAGCCCAGCATGAGCTGGAGGCAGCGGGATGATGTCAGGACAGACTGGAAGCCCAGTTGTAGTGAGGAGCTAGTAAGATAATTTATATATTTCTTGAAATTCCAATCAAAATTCCAAGAGGACTCTTTGAAAAAGCCAGCACACTTATTCTGACTTAAATAGGGCAGAATATGGAACCATGAATGGCTAAGATACTTGTGAAAAAGCAGAGCAAAGAGGGAGACGCGTGATTCACCCCACCACATATCTGAATGTGCAATGCAGCCTCGGCGACAGGCTTTCTGCTTAAAAAAAAGTTGTGTAGATGCAGGAATAGAACAATGATTCAGAACAGAAAATCTAAAAATAAGTAAATATGTATGTAATGTAATTCTATAGAAATACATGACATTTCTCTTACATACCAAGAACTTTGTATATAAGAAAAGTATCATCAAAAATCAGTGAAGAAAAGATGGCTTGTTTAGACTATGATTCAGTGCTGGAAAACATTCATTATATGAAGAAAAACAAAACTTGATTACTACCTAAAAAGATGAACTTCAGAGAGAATGAGAGACATTAATGTAAAAGACAAAACCGAAAAACTAATATAAGAAAAATGTTGAAGAATATTTTTGTGAACTTAGGGTGAGGAAAGATTTATTTTTAAAAATTTAAAGGCATAAACTGTAAGAGGAAAAATTGATAGACTTGACAAAAATAATAAAATTAGTCATTTTTATTCAGCAAAGGACACCACAGACAAAGTTAACAAATGGGTGTCACATAAGGAAAAGATATTTGTCCTGGACAAAACCAATGAGATACTAATTTCTAGGCTACACAAAGAACTCCTGCAGATCAATAGGAAAAAACATGAACTCCAATAGGAAAATGTTCCAAAGATAAAGTAAAGGAAAGAGAAAGAGCTAGCAAATACATGGGAAGACAGGCAACAACACTAATAACCAGTGACATATTAATTAAAATAACAATAAAATAACTTTTTATGTCCATCAGATTGGTACACAACTGGAAAGTCAGATAATGTCAAGTGTCGGAGACTATTTAGGGAATTATGACCCCTCAGACATCGCTGGGGGGAGTGTAGGCCTAAGTACCATTATGCTACAATATAATCTGAAGCTATTTACAGTATACACCTGAGAGAAATTCTCACACAAGTCCCAAAATGATCCCGTACAAGGATGTTCATGGCACATTTTCATTACAATGGAGATTTCAAACAAGGGAGATGCATGTGACGTAATATTCTGTAGTGGCCAAAAGCCATGACCTACAAGTACACACGGCAACAAGGATGGATCTTAAAAACCACCTGGAGGGAAAAATTCGAACTGGAATGAGATCTCTAGTACAACATCGTTTATGTATGTGAAAATCATATGTGTACAAGAAGAAACCCCCACACTGCATCTCTTCCAAGAATACATTCATATCCAAGGAAAACCATGTTCTGCGTTAGACAAGGTGCCTATGGAAATGGGAGGACGAATGAGAAGGAGGTTGGGAGTGATGGTTGTGTGATGTGAACTGAAGATCATGATTAACTCAACTCTCTGCACTTGAGGCTAAAAATAAACTCCATCTAGTGGAAGAGTTTAATGAACCTTATTTTTTAATATAGTAAGGCCAACAACAAGGAAAGGCACACTGTAAAAATTAAATAAAACAGTCACTTTGGACTTATCTAGAAACTAACTTTCTCAAGAATAGACAACCCTCATTGCCTCATAAATTCAACATCATCCAGGGAGCGATTTTTTTCCCCTAAAGATTGGCACCTGAGCTAACAACTGTTGCCAATCTTTTGTTCTTTTCTGCTTTTTCTCCCCAAATCCCCCCAGGACATAGTTTTATATTTTAGTTGTGGGTCCTTCTAGCTGTGGCATGTGGGATGCTGCCTCAGCATGGCCTGAGGAGCGGCGCCATGTCCGTGCCCAGGATCTGAACCAGCGAAACCCTGGGCCTCCGCAGCGGAGCACGTGAACTCAACCACTTGGCCACGGGGCAGCCCCCAGGGAGTGATTTTAAAAGTTCAGCATTTCTTCACAGAGTCTGTCTTGTAGAACTGGTAGAGTTGAATTGTGTATCTCTAAGACGATGTGAGAAACATTTTATTAACAGCCAGAATAAAACTTGTGTCTGTTCTTCAGGGCTTGTTTCAGAGAAAACCACCAGGACAGTGACATAATATTTGGGAAAGTGACTAAGTGGTATTCATTGTACATGCAGACAGCACCCACTGTGCATACTGGCACCAGGGACAATTCTAAAGGCCTAAAATATGAATAAAAAATAAGGGCATCCACAGCCCTGATGGTCTAGTGGTTATGGTTTGGTGTGTTCACAGGTTTGTTTCTGGGTCACAGAACCATACCACCGTCTGTCAGTTGCCATGCAGTGGTGGTGGCTCACATAGAACTAGAAGAACTTACAACTAGACATACACTATGCAATGGGGTTTTGGGGAGGAAAAAAGAGAAAGGTTGGCAACAGATGTTAGCTCAGGAAGAATCTTTCCCTGCAAAAAATAAATAGATAAATAAGGCCATCCATCACTTTATTCACTTTGTTTCTAATTTTGTTATTAGCATCCAATGTTTAAATGAAGTATCACCTGAAAAGTACTTTCTGTTTTGGTGATTCACAGCTATGATCATAAAGCTGCTCAATATATAAGTACTGTACTTATGACTTCATTTCAAAAAGACTTCATTTCCAAAGGAATTCCATGACACTTGCAGAATGGCCCTTATACCTACAGAATGGACTGGCAATGAATCACAGGCCTGTGAGTTCTGCCCCCCTTAACTCTGAAGTGACTTGCCTGGTGTTGGGTGTTGTCGAACCGGTGGGTTGTAGATCCCTGAACAGCATTTGCTGCTCCTTTCCTCCCAGCCCTGCGTGGACTGCCACCAGTGCATTACTAATTGAACATGATGGGCACTACATTGACTAAAGAGAAAATTGCATTCTACTTATCAAATGCTGATTAGCATAAGTAGCACATGTGCTTGCTTTCTCTTGCCCTATTCAGTAAACATTGCATTAGAAAAATGAATTCTGTCACTTGGGAGATGGTGCTCTAACTCACAAACTTCTTACTTGGCATGTAATATTCAGAGGAACTTGATATAGAGTCCACAGTGTGTGTGTTGCCATATTTATTTGAAAAATTCCCCAAGCAGATCTGCGTTAATATTTTTCTTTTAAAATAGGCGAAGTAAAAAAGACAAATTATGTGAGGTCCTGGCGCCAGGCTGTGAAGAGCAGCTGACCCAGGTCCCCTGGGCTACAGACCAGAGCCCTCCTGGGGAGAGACGCCAGGAGCTGGGCTGCTCCTCTCAGAGACAGTGCCACAGAAGGGATGCAAAGGGCCTGGAGAAGAATCCAGCCCCGTGCTGCTGCTGCCTGAGCACCAGGTCTAGGCTGATTGCAGCTGCAGCAACTTCCCAAAGCAGATGGGAATGCCTGCCATGCCCTCCCTCTCCCGCCCTCCCAAAAAAGTGGGAGGACTGGAAGTGTAAAGGAAATTAGGTAAGTAAAGAATGGACTTTCTCCACTGTTGGAGTTGACACCTTTTGGTATGTCTGCCTGGCTCACAATGGCTCCCTCAGTTCCGGAAACAGCTCTCCTACCCCACCGGTCAACATGGTGACATGGCTTGCGCTTCATGACCGTCCCCCCAGGATGTTCCTTGATTGGATTTAGGGGGCGGGGGTGGTCACCTGTCTCAGGCGGAGCCAATTAATTCTGTCCTCAGATTTTGGACCTCGGTGGGAGAGGCAGCAAGCTCGATTCCACTGGTACTTGGAATCATGGCGGGTATGCTGTGTGCTACCACACGGACCAGAGACAGAGAGCGCTGCTCCAAGAGAAAGCAAGCAAGAAGGGAGTTAAGTAAAAATACCTGGAAAAGAAAAGAAACAGAAAACCCAGAGGCTTTGCGCTTTAGGTTCAAGAGCACCTACTGCGTCCATGCCCTTAAATCTTTTTTTTTTTTTTTAAGGAAGATTGGCCCTAAGCTAACATCAGTTGCCAATCTTCTTCTTTTTATTTTTTCTCCCCAAAGCCCCAGTACATAGTTGTATATTCTAGTTGTACATCCTTCTAGTTCTTCTATGTGGGACGTCACCACAGCATGGCTTGATGAGTGGTGTATGGTTCTAAGCCCAGGATCTGAACCAGCGAACCCCGGGTCACCCAAGTGGAATGCATGACTTTAACCACTATACCACTGAGCTGGCCCCCATGCCCTTAAATCTGAACAAAATCCCCTAGGGCCTGAAATATTCTTCCTACTTTTGCTTAAACCAGTTTGGCTTGGTTTCTTTTCCATGAAACCACTGAGTTCTGACTAATTAATATAAAATTTTTCTTCCAAGCAGCTCAAAGTGACTGAAAGAGAGTTGCAGTAACCATCACTATCCATGAGAAGCTAGTGCCAAGACGTCCACTAAAGTCTGGAAGATGGAGAGCAGACGGCCAAGTGAGAACTGACTCAGCAAAGCAGAGAAAACATAATCATCAGCACCTGTGAAGGGAGGGGCCCAAACAAGGCAAAAAAAAAGCAAGAGGCTTTGTGCCACCGAACCCCAGAAGGGGTCAGGATTCGGAGGCGCCAGATTTTATTAAAAAGAGTGAACTAGGGGTGGGGCTTTTACACTTTTTCACGTGTGGGGCATTTCCCACATGTGGCTGCTCATACAGGAGCCAAGTGACCAGCCTTCCTTCCGTTGGCAGGAGATAGGAAGGTGACTCTGAAAACATCGAAGTGGGGGGCTTTGGCCATGGAGATGGGCTCACGAGGCAAAGAGGAGGCTAAGGGTGAAATGCTTCACTGAAAGATGGAGAGGATGATTGACAGCTTGCCTGCTGAATCAGGACCACCCAGACCCTTTTCCTGCTCTTCCAGAATGCTAGCTGTCTGCCTTAATCTTAATATGTTAAATACAGCCAGTATAGCACAGACACCAACCGGCTGGAATGGCCACCGGCTTTAGCATTGAGGCCAGGTCCTGCAGGCTTTAGCCGTTTAGTTGCTAGGCTGTGGGGGTTGGGGTCTCCAAAGGTTCAGGGTGGCTAGAGTGAAGGGCAGTCTGGGAGCTCAGGGCAGTGGCCATATGCCACCAGTAATAAGAGCTGCAACTCTTTTAACAACCAGGAGGGCTGCACTAGTGTGAGCTAGCAAATGTCACCCTGCTCATACCCCATGGGCAGGAAACTAGAAAATTCTTCTCTAGTGAAACTGAACTTTTCTCTGGTGAAAAATACTGAAAAATTAGGGTCCCCAGGTATCAAGACCAGTTCATCCTACAGTGAACCTGAATAGTCAACAAAATCCTGCCCATGCACACAGAGCCTCCAGGCGGCTTTTAGCGCCTCGTCTTTAAGTATGAACGGACATACCAGCATCACTCCGCTTCTGAGGAAAGCCTCCGCCGGTAAAGATGGTGACCAAACAAGCAACGGCAACACAGAGCTCACAGGAAACAGAGACCAGGCAGAGAACAGGGGAAAAAGAGAAAAAAGATTTCCAAAACAACTGTAATTAACACCTTCAGAGGACAGTGAAGAAATTGCAACCATAGAGCAAAAACAACCAAAAAACGCACACGCGTTCGTCATTTATTCAACAACTGCTTCTTGAGCACCTACCATGTATCCCACTGTTTTGGGGATTGCTTCCTATGTTCTGCCTCCTAAATCGCTCTCCAGTTGGCTGACTTTCCTACCACCACCCCCGCAGCATGGCCCTCGAACCGCCCTCATCACCCCTCAGCTGAATGTTAGCAGCTGACTTGTAATTCATCTCCCCGCTTCTAGTCGTGCTCTCCTGTAACCCACCATTCACATCTAGAATGCAAACTCCCGGGGTCTGTGGGATTTCCACGGCCCGGAGAAAAGAGCGTGGAAACCTTAGCTCCACATGCACAGGCCCCAGCTCAGCGGGACTAAAGCTCTTGACGTTCTCCCAGCATCTTTTGACATTTCACAACTTTGTGCCTATGAGTTCCTTCTGCCTGAAATCCTCTTCCCAATTTTGTGGCCCACCTTGATAGACAGCTGCTCTCACGTCACCCCAGCACCAGGCAGCATTAAACACGCCCTCCTCACTGCCAATGTCCCATCACTGTGCTGCAGTGATCACCACTGTGCTCTGTCATCTCTTCTAAACAGTGTCCTCCTTGAGGCCTGGGACCTCGTCTCATTTGGGTCCTCATGACTTAGTCCAGTTCTCGACACCTAGTGGAGAAATGTTCTTTGACTGACTAGATGGATAGGCGGGTGGATGAATGAATTTAGGAACTGAGCTGGGTTGAATAGGATCTGGACTGGCAGAAAGAAAAGAGGAAGGCATTCCAGACAGGGAGGATGTGAGGAGTGCAGAGACAGAAGGACAGGGCACAGTGAGCACAGTAGCTGACTTAGAGCACAGGAGGGGAGTCGGGCAGGAAAGAGCCCATGCAGCCTGTGGAAAGAGGAGTTTCATTTAGACACGGCAGAGAAGAGAAGCTGTTTTTAAAATGATGGTTTGTAGGTCTTTAATTATAGCTGTGAGTTAGACAGATGAATCTGTCATGGAGTCTGGTGTAGCCCAAAAAAGTAAAGTGCACAGAGAGCAACGCGTGTGCACCCAGCTTTGGCGTGGAAGAGCACCTGTAACATCCCAGGTGAGGCTCGCTTCAATCTGCTGAGGCGGGAATCATTACCCCATTTTAGAGATGAAGGAACTAAAACTTGGAGAAGTCACGCACCCAAGATCACAGTGAATGACAGTCAACTGAAATCCAGACCCAGCTCACTGTGAAGATCGTATTCTTTTCATAACTGATTGGTATAGAAATCTAGGTCATTTCCATGGTTGACCAAAATTTGAGAAATCCTCTGAAATAAACACCATTTAAATCAATTTCTGGCTTTCAGATTTGATTCATTTCATTTACAAGTAAGCAAGAAAACACATGGCACGCTATAAACAATTCATGTATCTTCCTCGGCCTTAGTTTACTCATCTATAAACAAATGGACGAATAATAATTACCTCATAGAGTTGTTATGTGGACTAACGAGTTAATAAGTTTAAAGTGCTTAGCTAGTATTTGATATATACCAATACTTGATAAATATTAGCTACTGTCGTTATATTTTTTTACTCAGTTGAAAATAACCATAAGAACCATGTAATAATTCTAACTAATCATTTAAATTTTTCTTCCAAAACAGAGACTGGAATAGTGGTTCCCAGGGGCTGGGGAGTAGGGGAAATGTGGAGATGGTGGGCAAAGGGTACAAATTTCCAGCTGTAAGATGCTAAATTCTGGAAGCTAATATACAGCACGGTGGCTACAGTTAATAATACCGTGTTATGTATTTGAAAGTTGCTAAGAGAGTAAAGCTTAAATGTTCTTACCACAAAGAAGTGGTAATTACGTGACATGATAGAGGTGTCAGCCAACACTGGTGGTAATCATTTTGTAACATATAAGTGTATCAAATCAACATTATTGCACACCTTAAATTTACACAGTGTTATATGGAAATTATATCTCAATAAAGCTGGGAAATAAAATAAAATGAATATGAAATACAATGTTTCTCTTCTGGACAAAATTCCTTCACATCTTGCATTAGATATAAGAATTACTTTGCAAGTTAACATTTTTAAATTATAGGCAATGTATAAGTGAATCTTCTTTATATACTCTGACCATAAATAGCTGTACTACAATCAAATATATTTACTCACTAGAAATCAGAGCAACTATTTCTGTCAGAACAATTTTCTAAGACATCGCATGAAATACAAAATCAGACACATAACGATACACTGCTTTTGAACTTCTAATAAGCCCAAAAGGTACCACAACTTGTTTCCTTGACAGCTCAGCCATTAATTTCAGAAGGGCTAAAATGAAAAACCACTCAGGTTACAGTTGCCTTGCAGGAATCCCTCTGCTATAATCTCATAGTTTTTTCACCTAATTAATTTCCCCTTTCCTTGCACCAGAGTTTCATGAGTGTATCTTGTTTGGAGGAGATTAAGAGTCACACGCTTCATTAGCAAGGTGTAAATTATCAGCGAGGCCCTCTCCATCCACCTGCTTAATCGGGTTAATGAAGCACCTCTGCAGGGCCCTCCTAGTGCCGCCCTCGCTGCGCTCTCCGCAGGTTTTACCTCCCTGCTGCTTGAAAAACAGGGGAGTGTTTAAAGGTGCTACTGGCCTGCTCTGTTTCCAACAAGGGAAACTTTGACTCTGAAGTTCAGCTGAGCTTTGGTGTTTTGAAAGGCAAAAATGTTGCTTTGGGAAAATTACCACTAGGTGCTTTTCCTTTTGCTTTTCCGTTCCCTGCTCTTTTAGCGAATTTGCATGAGTGGGGTTTGAGTCAACTGTTTTGTTTTTTAAATGTCACTTGATCTTACTCTTTTTTTCTTTTTCTTCTTCTCCCCAAAGCCCCCCAGTGCACAGTCGTATATTTCAGTTGTGGGTCCTTCTAGTTGTGGCATGTGGGACGCCGCCTCATCATGGCCTGATGAGCAGTGCTAGGTCCGCACCCAGGATCCAAACCAGTGAACCTCCTGGCCACCAAAGCTGAGCAAGCGAACTCAACCACTCGGCCACGGGGCCAGCCCGTTGACTCAACTCTTGAGATTAGGGTGTGACCATCTAGTGCAGAGTCCTAATCTCTTTCTAGGCCTCTTGAAGATCAGTGCGAATGTCAGCAAGGTACCCTTCATCCTCGTTTCTTCTGATTCTCTGCTTTTGAGATCATCAAGGTAGCTTTTCTTTTCATCACTTCTAGGCTCATGAGTGTGGACTTAAAACCTCTGCCAATAAAATGTTTTAATTGTGGTATTTCACAGTTAGCGATGTTTAAGCCGGTCATTTCTGCAATATCTTTACTCATAAAGGGATGCTCATGGTGGCTCTCCAAGCCCTCCAGGTGACCTGCAGGCTGACTTGGCGTGTGCTTGTCGTAGATCTATAAACACCAACTGAGAGAACTACAAGTGTCCAACAAATGTAAACATTCACTGGAACACTCTTAAGTTGGCTTTTCTTCTCTCCACCGCACTCTTCCCTCAGGGGTAAAGCCAGCAGCTTCACAGTTTCCACAGGTCCGCGCGAGTAGCTGAGTGGGGAGGGACCCTTGGGTCCTGTCTCTGGCACTCCCTCAGGCCAAATTTTCAATGAACTTAAAATTAATTAGAGGTCAAATCTGGTTGTCAGTGACTATTTTGGGAATTTTGTCAGCGAAAGAAGCCCATTGTGGTTAAATCTCTTGGCCTTGCGAATTAAATCTCTTCTTAGAATTCGCCGTCATCAGTTCACTGAATTGCCCATCCCTGACAGCCAGTAAGGACTGCTCTTTCTGAAACTCCCTAACGTTAAGACAACACGCGGAGAGAAAATCCTGTACTCGCTGGAGGGCTCCCTTTCATCATCTGTATACACTTTGACTTGGAGTGAATGGGGTTGGGAGTGGGGAGGAATAATGATAGGAGTAGAAGGAAGAACTGTAAGCACGTTCAACATGTATGCTCGTTTTGAATATTCAGGTAGAAACCACGAAGCACGGGGTGCTAAAGGTTTCAGTTTCTGCTATAGCATTTATTCTCTCCAGTTCGTGTAACCTTTAACACAGTGAACTTTGAGCTTTTAAGACCATGTCTTATATGGTTAACCGCATCTCTCAAACATAAACACAAACGCACACACATACACATACACACAAGCACAGACACACATATATTGTCCTATGTTTCACAAAATCTTTTCTTCAGGCTCTGATGATACAGCAATTTAAGGTGAATTATATGAATGAGCAGATTGGTCCATCCATAATGTCAACACTGATAATGCAAATATAGTAGGGGATTTTAGACATGTAAGATTTTTCTTTTCTTATTAATGAAAATTAATCAAATGACAATTGAATATGTTTCCATTCAAACTGGTGAAACAGTGTTCATATTCATGTTAGGATCTGTTTATCTTCACTCTCAGTCATGCTTACGATTATTATGTTGTTAAGATAAGAAACCTTTCCATTTGCAGTAGGTACTCTTTTACTTTCTTTAAATCACTCCCCATACAGTCACAACTACCCATTCTAATGCAATAACTCTCTTTGCAGCCACGTAATCTCTTAAGACAACATTCATTACCATGCACCACACTGACCTGAGTGTGTGCTAGACACCAAGAAGCATCCAGGGCTGCTTGGCAGTCAGGGGATAGCGGATAGCTCTGCCACCCAAAATGTCCTAGAAAGCAATGGCTGCACATAGGACACGTCCTAGGGTCTGATTTGCTGCTCTTCCACATAAGGTATTTGAAGGCAAACTAGCAGGAAGGAACATTTCCATGCACTCCAGGCACTAGCTATGTTTGGACCATTCCCCATCTGGGGAATCATAAATTTCAACCCCATGTCAATTGCAGCAACAGTCAGCGTTAACACAGCCTGACAACTATGGGCATTATAATCAGTGCACAAATAATATCAAAGAACAGGTGAGAAACTGGATCTTTTGGAGAACCACCTGCCATGTCAAATGATGCCCAAGAATGTGAGTGTGCACATGATGCTCAACCACTCACAGGCTGTGTAAGTTGACTCTATACTGTTCTTTTCCATAGGGACTTGGTATGTTCCTAGCTATTGAACTTTTCATAGCAACTGGTATTTTTATGCTTTCAAATTTTCATTAATTTAATAAAAGTCAAATGCAACTTTGAAGTCTCTTGATTTTCTGCTATCCTGAAAGCATGTTCTGACTTTTCAGATAAGGTGATTTCATTCTGTTATGATCAAACTCCCTCACATTTCTGATAACAGAGTCTTCACTAGGGAAGAAGAGGGAAAGAAAGTTTAGGACTTATGACAATGAGACTTTCACACTGAAGTCAACTTTGCAAATTGAAATCTCCAGCTTTAGCTCCCTTTACCCACATTTTATAGCAGTTGAATCTAAATCACTTCCATTTATTTATTTATTTATTTATTTATTTATTTATTCTACATATCGACAATCACTTACCGCATGCTAATATTCTGTGCTAACACTGCAGTTGACAAGGGACATATGCAGATAAAAGACAATCCGTACCCTCAAAGAGATGGCAGTCTAACGAGGAAGACAGACAAGCCACTACCACAATGCGTGGTACCATTATGGCAGCGTTAGCCCCAGAGTGCTTCACGAACATGGAGAAGGGGCTCACTCCCACCAGGGCAGGAGGACATAGGGAAGGTTTCTTTGGAAAATAGGAGCTGAGGAGCTGAGAGTAGCAAGATATGTTAAACATCCTGTAATTCAACCCCCCTTCTGTAGACTATAGAAATTCCTTCTATAAAACGTATGTCCAAAGTTTCATCGTGTTTCTGCTCGACTGGTTCACAGATGAAGAGCTCCCTGTTCTGCAAGTCAGTTCTTCCCACTATTTGGTGGCTCTCATTGCTACTAACTACTCCTTAGGATAAGCCAAAATTCTTCTCCTTGCAACTCCGTCTACCACCTACCACCACCTTTCATGGCAGATTATAATTAATTCCCTCTTTCCTTTTTCTGTGTCTCCTATATTTAAAGACAGTGATTATAGTCTCCCCATTTATCTCTTCAGATTTAAATATTCCAAGTTTCTTCCAATTTTCTTCAAATGAGAATTTTCGAGTCACCGTATTTATCAACGTCCTTCATAAAGTGTGAGCCCAGACCTTGTCGCAGTTCTGCACTTACGATCAGAACGTTAGATTTCTGAGTTCAGTCTACAGTTGCATTTAGTGTTCATTCTTTGATGGGGAGGCTCTCACTTTTCCTGTACCCCAAAAGCTTTTAGAGCCAAAACCATTCTTATCCTGCAACAGCCCCCAAAATCCTGTCACTGTGTACTTTCCTTAAGATGCCATCATACTCCCAGGCACCTAGACATGAGGTCTTGAAGTGCTAAGTGAGTGTTTATTATATCTTATTTGGACTATTTAAATGGTGCCCGCTGGTCTTTCTGCGCTAATCTCTCTCTGCTATAATCGATCCTTCAGCTGCCACTACAGAAATCTTCATAAGGAGGGCTCTGGTCGTGTCACCCCAAGCTGCTATATACTGTGCATCTTCTTAAATTTCCCCCCAACTTCTAATGGATTTTTTTTGTTTCTTAACCATATATACATATTTTTTACTTGCCACATTCTATTTGTAACCCTATCATACCATTTGAGTGATATCCGTGCAATTATATTTACAAACTCAGTTAATATTTCAAGTTTACTTTATTGTTTAAATTCTATGTATTGATATGGAACCATCCAGGGACATAAGTATTGTTTTTTACTCTCTATTCTGCTTTTCCTCCCGTTATTGGGCATTTTTTTTAGTATGAGTTTTCTTCAAAGGCCACAACTGTTGTTCTCCATAGTAACAAGGAAGAGAGTTATAAATCCTAAGAGAAACACAGCTAAAGTGCTATAGAAGTTCTAGAGTGGAAGAAAATCCTGTACTCCCTTCTGTGACAGACAGGAACAGACCCCAGAAAATCTTCATGGGAGAGACAGAACTTGAGTTGAACCTTAGAGGATGGATAAGATTTGGGGATTGGAACAGAAGAAAAGGCATTATTGGTACTGGGATTTGCAAAGGAGAATAAAGTGGGAGTGGGCAAAGAATTTTGATAGGTCTACTTACCAAGAATATGAAGTGCATGAGAAAAGAGAGATAAGGCCCCAAAAAGAAAAAAGAGGTCAGATCATGGGACACTTGACTGCCAAATGAAGGCCTCTGATGCCATTGGAGTGAAAAACTTGCAACTCAGAGTGGTTGAAATACCATCTGTGCCTCCAAGCTTTGGATTGTCTCTCTCTTCAAAGTCGGTAAAGATACATACTACGTTTGGGTCTACACGCCGTCATTTGTTCCCCTTTGAGTGAGCTGAGGAAGGTAGAGGTTAAAGGGTTTGATGAGCCTTGCCAAACATCAGTGTCTAATACAGGAAGATGGGGACACTGCCCTCTCTTTGCCATCACACCATGACCCCAGGCGCAGATCCCCTTGTGCTCCTCAGTACACAATGTGTCTTTTTCTCCTGGGGGCAGCTACAGAATTTCTCCCAATTGCTAAGACTTTTATGTATAATTTAAGGTCCTCCCAAGTGTGCTTTCTGCATCTTCTTCTGAAAATCTCTGGGTTCACCCTCTAAAGGAGGAGCTTCTTACCTGTTGCCAAGTTCCTCCTCCTCCTTCATGATACTCCTTCACTGCATACCTCTTGCCACTGAGACACATATCTTGTGCCACTTCTGTGCACATGACAGCTTTTCCCACCTGACTGACTTCTATCTGTGAGCATCCCAACCTCTTCAAAAAGGCAGAAAATCCCTCTTCCCTACCACATGTGTTCTTAAGCTGAAGTTCATAGGACCAGTCCCCACACATACATATCCAAGAGGTTCATGCATGGAATTCTGGGGGTCCATGAACTTGGATGGAAAAAAAAATCACATCTTTTAGTTGAACTAACCTCTGATGGAAACTTAGCATTTTCTTCCATTATAAACATAGGCAACACACTCCAGCATCTTAAACAACACCTGTGACTGTTGCAAAGAGAGAGAGATCACATATACTTTCATCATATTTCAGTTATGGTAGATATCTCAAGATATCGCTTAGGCCCATCAATACTTCACAATTAAAGTTGTTATTAGACTCATAGCTACATCTTATTATTTAAGCATTAACAAAGAAAGGCACATACATCAATTTTATCTCAATAAAACTGGAAAAGGGGGCACATATTATTATATCAGAACTTTACTTTTTATTATTTTGATAACTGTATTTCAATATGGTTAATTTCCTTTGTAATTCTATGTATTTTTAATGCATTTAAGAATATTATTCTGAGCCTATAAGCATCAGCAGACTGTCAAAGGAGTCCAAAGCACGGGAAGGGAGCAGGGGCCCTGCCCTGGAGGTAGCCTCTGCTTCATGTGGCGTAACTGGTGAATGCCCTGAGCAGGAAGACACACTCAGCAGAGCACTAGAGCAAGACTATTCTTCCAGCATCAGAAAAATGGCTAAGAGCATGGGCGGGATCTGAGTCAGGTTTCAAATTCTGGGGCTCTGTCATTTCCTGGGGCTGCAGCATTGGACTTACCCTGTGTGTGTCACTGTGCTTATGTTCTTATCTACAAAATAGGTTGTAAAATTTAAATGAAGTTTTATATCTAAGTGGTTAGCTCAGTGCCTAGTACATAGTAAGCATTCAATAGACACATAATAGCTATCATTAATAATAATTAGAATTCATTATTATTATAGCTGATAACAATAATAATATTATTATTATTAATATATTTATTAGAACAATATCTATGATCCTTTGTGACTTTCCCCTCAATTCTGTCAAGATACGTTTTTGTCTAAAAACATTCCTCATTAAAACTCTTCTGCAAACGAGTGATAATGAGAAAGTCAGTTCGACTGAATTCAGCTGATATTTGCTCAGGAACTCTTGCGTGTGCTGTGCTCTGTACTGGGTGCTGGGATGATGTGATGGATCAGGTTTGCCCCCTGCCCTGTGTAGCTCATGGTGTCGCTGGAAAGACAGCCATGTAAACAAACAATTCTGATAACTTGTAATAAGTGCTAACATCAGTACTAGCAAAGCGCTGTGAGAAGCTGGTAGACAGGGGGATTAGCTGGCCAAGGAGGGGCGGCTGAGACGGAGTCCTCACAGCAATGGTGATATCTGAGCTGTCTGGAAGGATGAGTAATGGTTTCGCAAGCAGAAAGCGTATAACATGAATCAAAACACAAGTCGGAGAATTGCCAAGGAATGCCAAGAACAACAGTTTTGCTAGAATGTAGGGTGCAGGGTGGGGAGTGAACTGAGATGAAGCTAAAAAGGCATTTAACACCTGGGCCAGGCCAAGTGTTGTAGAAACTTGCTACTCAAAATGTGGTCCCAGGACCAGCAGCGGCATCTGCATCACCTGGGAGATTGTCAAAAATGTGAATTCTTGGGCCTCACCCCCGACCTGTGAGATTAGAATCTGCATTAACGAAATCCCTAGGTGACTCGCATGCATATTGAAGTTTGAGAAGACCGGTGGCAGAACCTTAAATGCAAGGCAAAGATGTTAAGCCTCTATCCTGTGGCCCTTACGTGTTATGGATCTGATTTCTAGAAAGTAAATCTACTAGTAGCAAGAACAAACAGATTGGAAGGTGGAGAGCGGGGGGGTTAGATAAGACACCAAAGTGAGGGCTCTGTCAAGGCAGGGAGGGTACAAAACAGACAGAAAAATGCCCTCTGGCCTTGCCTTCGGCTGCTAGAGTCATCACTACCTATCAACAATTTCTCTGTATTAAGCACCTGTCATTTCCAAGTCCTGGGCTGGGTGCTGAGGGGTAAAAACAGGTTAAAGTGAAATCCCCTGGAAATTCCATCCTACACAGTGAGAGGACAAAGACACATGGAAAGTCAACAAAAAACTATGGGGGTATGTGTGTGCGTGTTACACATACATACACACATACCTATATATGAATGTGACGCTGGTAGAGGTTAATTGCCACCTCTCCCTGATTCCCACTGTACTCTATGACAAACTGATGACTGGTCATCTTCCTCAGGTGAAACTGGTAATATGGAGGCAGCGACCAATCCTAGTGTCATGGCTGTGCTGTTCTAATCTGAAGAGACGGGAATGGGCAGTTAATGGGGGCTTAGAGCATCATCATATCAGCCATGAACTTGGGGGCAGGTGTTTTGTTCCCGACACTGCAACCACTTGCCCTGTGCCTGGGATATTTAAATATAAATAATATTTTGTATCTAGCAGTGATATTTTTGTAAAAAGAGAAAATAATAAAAAGTTCTGCAATACACTTCCTTCTTTCTCCCTTAATACTATAGTTTGTTAGATGCTTGATGTAAATTTTAAGGGTCTAGTGAATTAATGGCATTTAATATTAACTAATAAGTATTAGTGGTTACTCCAAATGTATTAACTATTTTACTTCTTAGCGTAATGCCTATCTGTTCTTGTACAATGAGAGTATTACCTGCAAGAAACCCCCCATCTTGATTAATATTGCATCTTAGTAAACATGGTTCTTTCTTTATTGTGGGTGTAGGCGCCAGAACGACATCTTGGAAGTACCCACAACTCCACACGTTTTAGAGGAGGAAAGTATCAGAGGGAGTCTCACAGCAGCTCAGCCTGTGGAAACGTTGCCCACACTTCCTAGCTGACCCAGGAAGACTAGGAGGATGGGGGAATTAGAGCCTAGCTACATGCCTAACAATTTCTAAATCACTACTATCATCACACACACACACACACTCGCACAGTTCACGCTCTTTCATACATTCACACATGGCTCCTGTCTTCAGGAATTTCTTCACTGGAGTCAACTGTGAACAGGGCTGACCCCATAGTGCACACAGGAGAAATAAGGACTTGCACACTTAATTAAGGAATGTGATAAGAATATAATCCCACTTTATTATTAAAGACTATATGAACATGTGCATAGAAAACCACTTTGTAGCTTGATGTGAACAGTCAGTTTCATTGTTCTATCACAATGTGTTGGGAGCATTTGGGGAGCATTGGCTATTGACAAGGGTCAGGAACGTCACTGGAGATGGCATCATTCTGAGAAAGATTTTGGAACAGACTGGGCACTCCCTCTCAGAAAGAGTCATGGAAGCTAGATGAACTGCAGACAAAGCATTCTAATGCCAGGAATATGTCTGTTTTTTTAAAGACATGTAAATTTGTCTTTTTTCTAGTACGATTATTATGAGCAGGATTGCTACTAGACCATGAAAAATAAAACAAAAACAAAAAACCCAACTACCGTTTCTCTCACAATCAACTAGTTTCTAAGTTTTACCAGCAGGTAAGAACCTTGGCACTTACCTGGCATATAACTCGCTACTTATAATACCAGCTTCTCTTCTGGTTTTAAATGTAAAAAGACCACCTCAGAGATTTGTTCAACATCTCCAACATTTTACCAAGTCAGCTCACTTCCGATGAATCAAGGACCTAACAGTGACCCACCGAAGCTTAAATTGAGACCTGACAGCAGTATGTGTTCCAATTAACTTCTTCTAAATAGAATAAAGCCATTCACCGTTCACCATTCTCCTCCTGTCCCTCCACACACACGCACCTGCGACCAGGGGGAATGCCGGCCATGCCCCGGTCCTGACAAAGACGGAGCAAGAGAAAGGTGGTGACTGCCAAGTCCACGCCAGCTGTGAAAAGGGAAATATTCAAGCCACAGCAGTCTTTTTGAGACTCCATTGATGCTGGGCACCACGAGAAGGAAATCTGCATTGGCGGGTTTTGTTATTTTTTAACTTGACCCTGACAATACCTGCTGAGTTACCTGCTTTCTGCCAAAGAAGTGTCAGATGAGGGAGGGAGGAAGTTTGCGCACCTGGTGAATTCAGCCTCACAATGCCTTTTGGAGGGAGGAAAGAGAGAGAGAAAGGCAACTACAGAAAAGAACAGAGCCAAGAAATAGAAACTGGGAAGGAGGAGGAAGGGCAATGAAACAAACAATTTGGAGGAATTCTTGTGTGACACTTTCCAAGATCATATTACACCACACGGACAGTAATAATTAAGTATTATGGCAGCCCCAGAGTGTGAGAATGCACCACTGTGGGTTTGAATTTTTGTACCTGGAACTCAAAAGGAAACTCTGCACCAGCCACTGTGTCTGTCTGAGATTCCGATGCCCTGTTTGGCAGGGCTGCCACTCAGAAGAGTTTCCAACCACATGTAATTAAACATTAAGTGGCCCCTTAATGAACTGTCTTTTCCAAAGAGGGCTTTCTTTAATTTACAGTCAGTATATCTGTAGAAAACTCTAAATGATTGCTTTTGCCTAGTCCAGTGACATTTTGGCCATTCCGCTAACAGCCCTGTTTTTTAAGGAGTCAGTTTGACTGAGGCAATTGGAGGGGGCAGTTTCAAAGATGTTCAAGCCAAAGCCAAGCTTGTTAGCAGCAACTGTCACACAACAAGTCCAGGACACAGGACACCATATGGAGCTTCAGCAGCCACAGACCCTGGGACCCACGTCTGTTCTCAGTGTGGAGCTTCTCGTGTGCTCCAACCTCCCTTCACACCCAGGACACCCAGAAGGACTGGAGCATGGAGCATCACAAACTGCTTCTGTTCATTAGAACATCTGAATTCTATTCACATGTGTTTTGAAAAAAATGAGTTTTCAATCATAAGAGTGCTGGAAACATTAAGCATCTAGCGTCATTTACATTTCCATACATCTTTAAATCCACCACTGTTTTCTTTTTGATTCAGAAGTTTCTGGCTCCTGTAATGACCACGCATCCGTCTGTTCCCCCATAAATACAAATGTGAGTCCGTGGAAGCTGGAACCTTGTGTGCCCCAGACCTAGAAGAACGCCCGACACAGAGAAGACACTCAGAATTTTGCTGAAAGAACAGGTACATCTTACAATGGTCTTAGATTTCCTAAATCCTAACGACAGTTTATGTGGAAACTGAATTTTGTAAGGTTGGCACCTGAGACGCCTTTCCTGCAGCCATTCTAACCCCTATTTTAATGTTTCTGGGGCCAGCAAAACATTATAATTTTATTCCTCATATAATTGTTAGTAATGCAGTTAGTGTCTGCTGTCTGGAGTAATTTATGACAGGCAAGAGAAGTTGCAGTGTGCCTGGTTATTCTTTCCATCTCCTGAGGAGGTCACGGCTGAAGTGTCGTCAAGGCAAATATTGACTTTTATTACATAACTACATTTCTTCACAGAACCAGTGCAAATCTATATGAACCTACAGAAATCTCTTTGGCAGTAACACCATTAGTGTCGTAACTGTTAAAAAGAATTGAAAACAAGAGTCATGTTTTATTTATTTATTTATTTTAAGATTTTATTTTTCCTTTTTCTCCCCAAAGCCCCCGGATCCATAGCTGTATGTTTTTAGGTGTGGGTCCTTCTAGCTGTGGCATGTGCGATACCGCCTCAATGTGGCTTGACAGAGCAGTGCCATGTCCACGCCCAGGATCTGAACTGGTGAAACCCTGGGCCGCCGAAGCAGAGCGCGCGAACTCAACCACTCGGCCTCGGGGCCGCCCCGAGAGTCCTGTTTTATAAGCACACAGTTAGATATGTTATAGGTGGAAACTCTCACCTAACAGGTCATTTCGCAGTGAGCCCAGCCTCCACTAGTGCTGGACAGTTCCCGAGGCTTAACTCCAAGAGTTCTTCCTTCCCCAGCTTTAAATGTTCCAAACTGGCAATTCCGCCATATCCTTTGAGGGGCTCTTCCATAGCTAGTGGGAGGCCATCATTGAGAGATTTCTTGTTTCATCTCTTTACTCCCAATTAGCCCTGTGGACGGCCCTGGACAATTCTTCGGCCTGCCTGGTGGCTGACGCCTCTTCGGACACTTGCAGGTGGTCATCAGGTCCTTGCTCTATTCCAGACATCAGAGAGCAGGTCTCAACTCCCTGTCCATGCCCTT
Organism: Equus quagga; assembly: GCF_021613505.1. Lineage (NCBI taxonomy): Eukaryota > Metazoa > Chordata > Mammalia > Perissodactyla > Equidae > Equus > Equus quagga. The sequence continues at coordinate 3,825,151 of NC_060286.1, forward strand.
GGAGGCATGATTTGGCAACCTTAAACAAATTGCTTGCACAGCAGACCCGTGTGCTGAAGAACTGTGGATGCTGACGACTAAAGCTTTGCTCTTTGCAAATGTGGTCCATTTTGCCTATTCAAGCTTTCTTGAGATATCAGCCCCTCTGGCCACTTACTCGTTTTCTCTGTAATTCCTTGGAGAGCTGAATTGCCATCTTCAGTAAATTCATTTGAACAAATTCATTACCCTGTTCTCTTCTCCTTCTGCCATCATCCATACTAGTTGATTTGCATAAAGCCTTTTTTATTCCCAATTATTCTCATATCTTTTTTCAAACCAAGAACCCAATTTACAAGGTCTTTATTACTTTATTACTAAACTTTTCTTGTTAAATGTCATTGTTTCTGGGGGAAAACGTGAGATGTGTTGGCAGCCCTCTTTGAGCCATGTTTAAAAGGAAATTAAAACCATGTTTTGATAGTGTTTTTAGAGATGGGGAGGGGGCAATAAACATGACCCACAGCCTGAATTAACCTAGAGCATGTGGGAATGAAGATGCCAGAATATTCTCAACTATAGCGAGAGCAGGTTGGTGTTCAGAGGGCCTGGAGCTGGGAAGAAACTACTTGCAGTGGTGGATAAATATTTTTAATCTTACATGGAGAGGACTAGCAGTATGATTTAAAGACAGCAGAGTGGTTTACCTTGTTACACTTTGACCCTCTTGTCACATTTGTCTTTGCTCTTACTTCCTTCTTTCCAAATATATTTGTAGATTTCAAAATCCTATGTTTTCTTCAACTGTGGAACAAAAAAATATGGACGCTTTGTGACAAAGGTAAATGCATTACCAAATGAATGTAACCAGGCAGTCATGCTACATCTATATCTGATACATATTATACAATATTATATCATCCTTCTTCATACAGTTTTCCTATTACATCTGTGTTCCTGTCCTTCTAGTAGAATGAGTAAAGACAACATGAATTCATCAAGGCTTCTGACTTTGACTCAGTTTCGCTGGCCACAGACTGACTACAATGACGACGACAATAATGGTGACGACAATAACAGGGAACATGGGTTGAGTACTTACTACCTACCAGACACTGAGCTAAGTGCTTCAATCTTCACAACCATCAGGGAAGTAGAAACCGTTATTTTCCCTGTTCTACAGATGAGGATGCTAAGGCACAGAGGGTTAAATCATCGTCATAAGGACAGAATCTACCTCGTCACAGATGAGCTTGGATTTGAACCTGGACAATCCAGCTCCAAAGCCTGATTGCGTTACCACCATCCTTAACTTTCGCCCGGTGAAACCAGGGGCCGGCTTCTCAAATAACAAAAAATGCATACTGGTTGACATTTCCTAAGGCACCAGGAAGTCATATTTCTTTATTAATTAATGTTATATGGGCATTTCTACAACGTTAGGAGAGCTAGAAATATGGGCCAAAAAACTCCCCAATTTGTATATGAAGTTGGGGTAAAATTAACCAATGTTCAGGAAAAGCTCAAAATATTCAGAAAAGATAAGCAGGATGAGCACAGAGGGCACTTCCATAAGAGAAGCTACAGACTTCCCTGGGCACCAAATCCTCTCAAGTCATCAATGAAACACACAAAGGTAAAAGTTCTAGACCCGCAATGAAAACTGACCTCTGGAAAGTAGTAAATTTGCAATTTGGATAGATCTTTGAAAGGCTGAGTAAATCACCTAGTCCAATGTCCTGCTCACTGGTTTAAGATATACGCTAATCATTCCACTTGGCGGATGGATCTCCTATTCCTCTTCCGCCTCCTCCTCCCCATCATCATCATGAGGATATGGCAGCACTAGATCAAGAGAACACAGGCTGGTCTCTCTCCTTCTAGGCTGTAGACTCTATCCAGACCACCTCTCACGGAGCAGACAGATACTCAGGAGAGAGTCCTGAAATTGTAATCCCTCCAAATACTCGAAAGATCATGCTTTGCCTCTTGTCTGACCAGGCAAATGCGGTGACTCTCCTTATGCTTTTTGAAGGCTATATCAGCAAGACGCTGGAGCCAAGGCCAGCCTTAAACAGTAAGAAGACTTAATTGTTTATTCCATGCTCTGTTTCCCCACAATCACTTAGACAATCACTCGATGTTACAAAATGCACCACTTTATCAATCAGTGTCTTTTTATCATAAGGGGTGTCCCTTTACCAATTGTATACAATGCACCCATCCTGTGATTAGTAATTATAGCTTGAGTTTATTTAGTGTACCATTTGGAGGAGAAGATACCAAACAATGGAGCAGAGTTTGCAAATACCAGTTAATTAAAAAGCTAGGCAGCCAACAAAGGGTCTGGGGATGAAGTTATGGAATAACATAGTGCAAGGTCTCTTTAGCATTGTTTGCTGACAACCGAAATTCTGCATATATCAAGTTCGATCTTTGATCTTGTCTAAAGGAGCTTATTGCCAAAAATACCTAAAATAATTTGTTTTTACTTTTACCATCAATAACCCACTTCCAACACATAGACCTTAAAATACATATTATCAAAACAGCTGCAGTATTTTTGAAGCCTCTCAATTTTTTTATCTGTCAATCCTCTCCAGAGTCATCTAGCAAAATCAAATAGAATCATTACAACTAGGATACTGGGGTAACAGGGGAAGAATAATTCCATCAAGCAGGAAAGGCATGTCTCTCTGACTTCAGGCCAGAGCTGAGGACCCTGGAACAGGAGGCTACAACTCTTCCCTCTGCATATTTGAAAACACAAATAGTAGCAGTTCCCCGACAGGTCACTTAGCCTAGTTTCCCTCTGGGCACCAACACCCAGGACAGCTTTTGTTCACGAGTACACCCCTTTCCTTTGTTTTCCACTGTTCCCCCCACTTGCTGCTCCCCTTTCTAGCCCTGAACTGATGCCAAATCAGTATATGGTGATCCGTACTGACCTTACAGATTGGAAAAATAAAGCCATTTTCAAAACAATAAAACCAGTTCTAGATAGGACTTTGCCTTTTATTTTTTAAGGTGCATTTTCCCTCTACTGTTTGGCAAAAACATCCATTTCCAGAGGCTTTTTCTAGTCATAGACACAGTGATGTTGTTCAAAGTTTCTTGGGCAGGGAACACGCACAGTTACCTTTTCAACCTCTCTAATTTGTATTGGATTCTAAGCCCCCACATCTTGGCCCTCGGGCATTTTCCTTGATAAAGCCCTCCCACCTTCTAGTCTAACAAAGACCAAAGACTTTGGATATGAAATTTTTAAAGCAACCACTGGAGAAGAGGCTTCAATTGTATTGGCCCAACTGGCAATCTGTGGAAGGCCACAGGAATTGCTCAGAGATAACGCCCTGCCTTTCACCTTGCGGTCACCAGTTTGAGACAAGCAGAGATTAACAGTGTCTAAGAGTTGTTATCATCTGGTGATGGTTTGGGAGCTGATATGAAATAAATTGCTAGTATCTTGTGTCTACTTGCCTGAGGTCATCCGGTTCAGGCTATTTTAGGGACCAGATCCAAATCTTAGCTGCAATGGTTACTCTAAATGGAAGTCTCTGCACAAAGATCAAATGCTAAATAAACCTGTAGATTATGCTTCCTCTTGAATTAATGGCAGATATCCTCTCAAACAAGGTTGGAAGTAAGCCGGGGAGTTGTAAGTGGGCAAGGTTTGCTATTCTGAATGACAGGCCTCTGAGTATTTAATTTAAATTCTGTCCCAGGTCCCCTAAAGTTGCTGATACCATCTGATTTTTGAATTCCTCACCTGGACGACATAGCCATGCCTTCCTTCTGACTCAGTTAGAAGGTCCCATCTCCCTTAGCTATTGTTTCCTCCACCTTTGACAATCATCAAGTTTTAAGGAAAATGAAAAACTTCTCAAGAGAAAAATTTGAGAACCTAAGCACAGTTGTTGTGTGCATGTACATTTGTACATGTGCAAGGGGAGAGAACCAATTCATGCTAAATTTTCTGAAATTTTAATTTGGACTAGATAATATTTTGTAGTTATGATTGATTGTTTTGCTTTGGTTAAAGAGTCTTTTTGGTCTGAATCATTAAATTATTTGCTTAAATTTTCTACTTGACATTTCATATGTAGATTCTATTGAAAACACATCTTGTTGGGGCCGCCCTGTGGCCTAGTGGCTAAGTCTGCTTCAGCGGCGGGGTTCGCTTCCTGGGCACAGACTGACAATACTTGTTGGTGGCCATGCTGTGGTGTCGAGCCACAAACAAAGTAGAGGAAGACTGGCACAGATGTTAGCTTAGGGTGAATCTTCCTCAGCAAAAAATAAAATAAAATAAGTAACTGTTGTGTACTTCATTTATTAAATTAGAATGTGTTAGACATAAACAGCCTCATGGAAAATAATCCAAATTAGGACTAACTAGGTAGAATTTGGAAATAAAAGGGACCTTTTAGATTATTTTGTTTAAAAAAATTCAAGGTTTCAAAACGTTAAGGACAGATTTAAATTTTATGAGGCTGCCATCTTGTCCAATTGTTACCAAGAACTACAAAACTTTCCCTCTCCAGGTTGACCCTTCATTTGCAATCTATGCAGCCTAGAAACCAAGAACTCTGGATTTGGGGTGGTTACAGACCCTTTTGTGAATCTGATGAAAGCTATGGATCTTCTGCCCAGAAAAAGTGCACTGAATACACAGACAAAAAAATTTCCATTCAGTTGAGGAAATTCCCCATTGTCTAAAATCAATCCATCCCCAAAGGGATCCTTGAATAATAGGTTAAGAATTCCTGAAAAAGATATCAGCTCAGGCATCTTTTATTATAAGTATGTCTTTGCACACCCTTATTAATACATATGAAGGAGAAGAAAAAAAGGAGAGAAAGCAATGCGCCCATTTAAAATGGGCAGGAATCAAGACTATTGGTTTAATCAACTCAATTATTCGTCCTTGAAATGGTGAATACTTGTTTGTATTAAGTTTTCCATTTCTCCATCTCAAAAGTAGAGGGCCCTAGTATATGATCAATTTTAAGAACAAATAAAGTCTGTTTTTTGGAAAAAGGTAATTAATAAATTCGTTAGCCTTCTAAAGCTTCAAATGGCCAACTTAAACTAAAATTAAAAATAGAATCAACTTAATCAGCGAGAAGAGCTATTGAAAGATGCGTTCTAAAGGCTTTCATCAATTTAAAATTTTAAAATGTGATTCTACCCAAAATTACCTAATTTCGTTTTTAGACATATGTCTAAAAATATATATATAATTACATAAATAACAGGCCAAAATATCTGCCCCCCATTTAAAAAAATGCCTTACCCCTTCCACATCAATCAGAACGGCTGGACATTTCCCACCAAACATCACCGAAGGTGATCAGCGTGCTCGCATTAGCGGCCTAGGACCGGGGACAAGCTGTACACGCGCACCCTGAGCGTCAGATCTCCAGCTCGACACGCATTTCAGGCCGCCCCGCCAACCAGCCGAGCCAACGCGCCCGAGCGCGCGGCCTCTGGACGCCCCACGCCTCTGGTTGGAACCGGAAGGCGCGACCAGCCGGCCTCCCAGGCCCCGGGCGCCCGAGTGGGTGCGCTTCGGCGAGGGCCTCGGGACAGCGCCGGCTGGGCCTCGCGGGCTCGGCGCACTGTGCTCCGCGGTGCCAGCCAGGCCGGCCCGGGTGCAGGGGTTTCTCGAGGTCGCGCGCTCTCAGGACAGGCCGGCCTCAGCCCCCGGCCTTTTCACGAGAAACTGAAGGGCGGAAGCTCGGCCTTCGGAGCCGGCCCCGCTGGAGCGGCGGCGAGAGGAGCGCCACGTGGGCCTGGGCCGAGAGCGATGGCGATGGCGCCCGGGCGCTGGCGGGGAGCCGGGACCCGCGAGCCCGCCCGCCTCCCGAGGGCAGCGCCCCTGCGCCCGGGCCTGGGCTCCGTGTGCGGCCCGGCGGGACCTGGGCCCCGCACGTGGTTCGAGGCCCGCGCGGCGCTGGCGCCCGCCGGAATAGCTGCGGCGACCGTGCCGTCGGCGCGGCGGCCTCCCCGCCCCGGGGCTCTCCCAGCTCGCCGAGGACCTCGGCCCGGGGCGACCCGGGCGGCCGCGGAGGATGCGGCTTTGGAGTCTTCCGCCCGGGCCGCCGCGGGGTGAGAGGCGGGGTGCAGAGTGGGAACACGGGGCACTGGCCACAGTTCTCTCTGGCACCCGGGAAGCCGTTCCCTCCGTGCCGCGGCCGCTGGCGGGCATCCTGAGCGTCGACTGCGCGCCACCGGGCCCAGGGCTTGCCCGCCGCCCGCAGGAGAGCCCCGCGGGCGTCCCAGGCAGGGAGGCCTGGTCCGGGCAAGCCAAGCAGCCTCTTCCGCGGCCCTGCTCCGAGGCGGCCCAAGGCGGCGGGCATGGGTGTCCCGCGGGGAAGCCCCGGACTTAGGGCGACCCCGGCAGCCCAGGCGAATGCCTCCATGTGCCCAAGCCACCGCCTTTCGGGCATCGCTCCATTGAAAGCAGGGAGGGGAGGGGCAGTGGCCGGCGATCCGCCCCTCTTACGTCTGGAGGTGACCTTAGGCCTACAGGCAAGTTTTCCCCTCCCCTTTCCAGAACACTGTGCGTTTTTAAAATCCGGTTAAATGAGGAACACTGAAGTCTCCCGCTCTGCAGTCGGGAAAAGGCCTCTTAAGAGCATCCCAGCTAAAAACTGTTTGGCTGTAAGCTGATAATGAGGTAGCTGTGGTCAGACACCCACTCCAGAACCTCGCTGCTCAGGGACCATGTTATCACACACGACGTCCATTTAGCCCCAGTAATCCGCTATCAACGCATTTTAGAGCCATTTGAATGTTAAGGAGATTTTTATTAATGGCCTATGAGCCTAAAATGTGACTATTGGTTCTAGGAGCAGATTTTAACAACTGGAGGCTGGGATGAGTGATTTTCAGGTTTCAGTGTAGCTGGGAGATGGGGCAGGCCTAAGGGAGAGCTTTCACCCAAAAGCTGTCTCTAAGGGGCACCTTCCAGCCTTTACCTCGGGAACCTGGGATGAAGGGTGAGCAGTCCCGCGGGGTGCAGTAGCTGCTGCTCCTGTAGCCGCGAAAGGTGGCATTTGCTGGTCCCATTGTGGGCAGTTTTAGGGGGGGTGGATTGGCAGTCCTATAGCCGCCAGAAACTGGCATCTTATTTTTAAAGAACCCCTTGGCTAGAAAAGTCTCCTAGTGCTGTCAGGCAGACTAAGAAACTCTTAATCCAAAAGGCCCCCTTCCCACCTCCGCAGTAGGCAAACTAAGGCAAGGACACCGGAGAGGGTGGCAGGGGGTTCCATGTGATTCTTGGACATCGTTTTTTCCTTGTGGTGCTAAAACAGAAGTCAATTCAAACTTTGGTGACTTACCATCATATTTGCTGTGGAATTCTTTTTGGTTTTCTTTGTCCCCCCCCCCCCCCCCGCCCCGAAAATACCATGTTTTCTTCCACTAAGAATTGAAGGTAAAGGGTGGGGGAGATTAAGGAATAAAAGTGAGTCATAGACCTCTTGCTGTTCGACTTTCCCTCTAGGAGAAAAACAAAATTCGAAGCTGACCCTCCCCCTAGTGATAGCCTGGCCTCTCAGGCACCTGCAGTGATCTTGACCAAATGGGTTGGACTTGGGAGGGCTCCTTTATTTGAATTTGCTTATTGTTTGTTTGCAGTGGAAAGCAGGTTGGTTTTTAAATATAAAACACACTGCTTGCAAGAGAGGAAGTGGGGCTGATTCCCTGTACAACTGGGGGCATCTCCCTTGCTTGTGGGGCCTGCTGTGTAGCAGAAGGCCTTTCAGACGCCGGCCTGCTTTCTTCTCTCCAGCCTCTTCTGCATGCAGAAGCTTCCTCCAGCTCCCGTTTTGGGTTCCTTTTCCTTCGAACTGTTTCCACCAGAAAAACTGCCCTTTCCAAATAGTGCCTAAAGTTCGTTTTAATCAGGTTAAAACCAAAAACCCGCTTACTATTTTAAAGTCTCATGTTGCTATTAACAGGCAGTTTGGAAGAGATGCTCCAAGCAATCCTATACAATGTGTCTCAATACACTGGAGCACTCCGGTTTCACATGTAATGTTAATTCTGTCCGAGACAAATCCCATAATCTGTGCAGTTTCAGAGCCTAATACCGAAAAATATCGGGGCGGGTTTTATTTGGGGTTTTGCTCCCTCCACTCCAGGGGAAAGTCCCAGGGGTTCCCCCTCTATCCTATCTTGCTAACCCAAGGGTGGAAATGGGACGACTATCGGGAATCAGGTTTTATCAGGGCGCGCTGCGCTTACAGGGCGCTGGCCGTTGTGGCGAGAAAAACAGAGGAGTTGAAGGCACTGGTCGCAGATCTGTGCGTGCAGATGCGGGTCTGGGGTTTGGACCCTTGTGCGGCGCGAGTGGGAGAGAGAGCGCCGTCCTTCGTAAAGTCTTCGAAGGAAGGCAAGAAGCAGGCCGAGGTCCTAGCTGAGCCTGACCCTGCATCTTCCCGTTTGGGTTGTTTTCTCCAGCAGCTTCGATTTGTGTGGGATGCGCCCATCTCCTGCCCTGCTCCTTTGTGTTTCTCTCTTGCCTGATTAAAACACGTCTGTGTACGCGGTAAACCACCACGTTAACACTGGCACGCCTGGTGTTGGGTTACCGCTTTGTCCCGTCACGACAGCAAGGTTTTCACCAGGCGTTAGACGCGGGTTCTGACACGCGGTGCGCGCGCCGGGGCCGCCCGAGCGCCCGCTTCTGGTTAAGTGGAGGCGGGCGCGGGCCTGCGGCCCCGGCCTGCGGGTAACCGGAACGGCCGCGGCGCTGTCCGGGATGCCCGCGGCGCCGCTCTCCCTTTCCAGAACCGCCTCGGGCCTTCTGGGCCGTTAAGTGGGGCGCCGGGTCCGAAAAGGAAACGACAGGACACTCAGTTAAAAAACGAAATAAAGCCAAGGCTGGGGAGCGCGCCTCGGTCTGGGACGACCCGCGCCGGCGCCCCGGCCCCCGAGGCCGCCGGGGCAGCGGGAGCCCCGCCGTCCGCGGCGCCTCCTCCCGAGACCAGGGCAGCGGGGGCTCGGCCCCGCCAGGCCCGCCTCCCCCGGCCCGCCATCCTCCCTCCCGGTCCCCGCGCCAGCGCCCCCTGCGCAGGGCGCTCCCCCCGAGCCGGCCTGGCCCCGAGCCCCCCGGGCCGGGGAGAAACCCGGCGACGGGCCGCAGGCCGCGGCCGGCTCGGAGCCCGACCTCAGGCGGGTCCCGTGCTCCGAGCGGAGCCAGCGCGGGCCCGAGGGCGGGGCGGGCGTCGGCAGCCTCGCCGGCCCAGGCCGGGCTCCGGCGGAGATGCAGCGCTCCCCGGCTCGCTCGGACGCGGCGGCCGGCAGTTCGAAGTCAGCGCCGAGGTGGCCGCGGGCGCGGGGAGAGCGGAGCCGGGGCCGGGCGGCGAGCGGGGCCGCCCGCGGGAAGGGCCTGCGAGGACGGAGGAGACGAAGCGTGACCGAAAACTCGGAGGTCTCGCAAGCCGGAACTTAATGGACTTGATTGAATTTCTCTTCTTATCTACGGAGGGAAGAAACACTCCCAAGGTGAAATACAAAGGGCCAAGAATCTTTGCGGGAAAGATAAAGGTTTAGGGCCACAGATCTTCGTAACGCAAATTACCCCACGCTCACCTCCGCCCCCCAGACAAAGATCAGACGGCCGTGTCGTGTCATTGTCAACTGCCAATGTGCAGTCGAAGGAGCTCCCTGACGCCTTGGGAGCGTGGCGTCATTTCAGGACCAAGGATCGTCATACTGGGCTCAACGTTATGAAGCCCGGTCCTGACTAGGACAGTGACCAGAACTCTCTGGACGTCTGTAAGCCCGCGCTTGCTCCCCGCCCCTTCCCTCCTTCCGCTGCCTGCGGTCAGGGGGGAATTCATTTCTACTTCGCCGTCGATTCAAAGGGATTTAACTCGGTGGTCTGTTAAACGAAGTTGTGCAGAGGGGTTGGAAAAGTCAGTTTGAGAGGGTGCCCAGCGCCTTTTTCAGGACTCCTCCTTTCTAAAAGTATCTGGAGAGTGACCTGGCTGCGTAATTTGCTGAGCAGTCCGATGTTTGTCATCATTATTGTTTTCAAAGAGAGGGTGATCTTTCCTGATTCTTAGTGGGGCATCCTAAAAACTAAAGGTAGTGTGAGAAATTATTTGGGATCTGCTTTACTGTTGTGTGAGAAAAGACGGGAGAGTAAGACCCAGAATCTGGAAAACTGGAAATTCTCTCTCGGGCCCCAATCTCACTTGGCTGTAAACTGCAGTACTGTGAATATGATCAGTAGGTCCTGGAAAATCTTGCCGTCAAGTTTTGCCTCGAGTGTTGGGTGTAAATTATTGCATTTCCTTTAGCAGTAAAACAAAAACAATTTACTTCTTAGACAAGATTATGTAAGGTTCGAGAGAGCATGCGCAGCCAGAGACAGAAAAATTAAATAGCCAGAAAACAAAATGGTTGCAAACTGCTAACCTTCATTTTAAAAAGTTACAATCAAGAGTCATGTGATTTTGGTCAAATTTGAGCATGAGAAGTTTAAAGTGAAATTAAATATTGCTTTTACCTGAGGAGCACCATGATCATTGGCCCATTTGTCTTTTCTGGTGACTGGCTTACAAAATGCTGGTAGGACTGAGAAAGGACCTGGTTTTTTCCTCAGCACTTTCTTAAAAACAAAACAAAACAAAAAACAAACAAACGAAAACTAACCAAGGTGCCTTATGTTCAACTACTGAAATTATAGGTTTTAAAACTTTTCTGAAACTCTTTTGTTCAGAAATAATTTCTGCCTGAATTGCTTTGAGATTCTGATTACATTCCCTCTCGTGTTTACCTCAGATTTTTTTGGAAGTTAAAGAAAAAAAAAACCCTTAATCACATTAAGATAATAGAGACAAGGAATTCTTGTCATTCTCATTTTCTCTGAGGTACGAGTTCTTCCCTTCTCACTGAAAAAATTGATCTATGTTAAAAACATCCTTATAAAGTGCCTAAGAAATCGCTGGGGTCTGCAGCAGGGGGAAAAGCAATGGTCATTAGGCTCTCAATGTTCAATTTCAGAGCAATCCTGATGGAAATCACAAAAAACTTCCATACCACAGTCAATGATATCTAGTTCATCCGTAGATTAGAGCACAAAAAATTTAAAAAGGAAGTTCGCTAATTTTCTCTTTGACCTAAAAAAAACATGTTTTGGGAAGGAGAGGCTGACGTGGGCTTCTCATTCGCAGATAGTAGTGTAAAATTAAACTGGACCCAATGTTGTGCTAGAACCATTTTAATATAATTATACATATCTGCCAAATCCAGGAAGAAAAAGTTTATGCATATATAACTTTTCCAGTTAACATCTGCAAGCATAAACAACAATGATCTCAGTTTATAAATTCATCGTGGTCAGAGCAATTGACCGATGTCTCTTTACTGCTAGGCTTACCAACAGTAAATTACAGATGAATTAGTGTCCTTTTGCTTGTCTTCTCTTACTCTCCTCATCCAGAGACATTTTGTTGTCAAGTTTCAGTGCAGCTCACCTCCAGCCAAAGGTGGTAATCTTTTTAGATAAGTACTCAGTTGCTCTGAATTTTGCTTATAATTATAACCTATTTAATCACAGAAGAACCCCAGCAGAGGTGGAGTTCAAAGTTGCATACAATAACAGGAGATCACAGCTTTGAAGTCTAGCACAGATTAAAAACCACAGATGTACCATGTATATAAGACACACACTGATTGTCTCTTAAACTACATATTGACTCCTTATGAACATTATTTTTTAAATAAAGTAGTGCATCTAGGACAATCAGTCGCACAATTCACACAGCCCTGAAAAGTTTTTCAGTGCCAACTACCAGTTGGTCATGAAACGTGAGTGAGCTCGAGACACTGTCCATTCCTAAGATTCAACCAAGGATTGGCTAAAACATTGGAACACCTCTGCTTAGGAAGGCTATGTCCTTCCCTCCTTTCCCTCACAATTTAGTTTTGTTTGTTTATTTTTGGTGGTGTTTGGTTGCACATGGCTAGAATGCTTTTGATCACTTTGCAAATCAGAAAAAACAATGACCTAAAACTATGACAGGACCTTAAGCAGATTGGTTTGTCCATTTCAGGTTGCTGGTTGGTAGGCCCCTCAAAGGCCTTCATTTTTCCTTCTATGCCTCCTGGAACATTGATCAGAAGATGAGTCTGAGCATCATCCCATCTAACTCTTTTAACCAATGCCTGGCTAAAACTGGAATGTCCAGCCCAGTATATTTAAAAATCACCCACAAAAAGAGGTTCTACAGGTCTTCACAAAACCTGGAATTTCCACGAGGATGTCTGATCTTTATAATCCAAGCAGTCAGCATTGAAGTTAAGCTTCCAGGAGGCAGTTTGGTCCTTATAATCCAAGCAATCAGTGGTTGAGTTAAAGCCCAAGCTTGAAGCTCCATATCCCTGGGTGGAAAGAGAAGCTGGGGACTGATTGAGATGGCTGGTGACTGCATTGGTACCCATGGGGCTTAGTGTGGCCCCCGGTCCAGGAAGCTGGTGATGCATAGGGGTCAAATAAGATCCACAGTCCATGCCCCCAAAGTAGGAAGTTGAGCCAGCGTATCCTTGACTATAACCTGAAGCCTGAGTGTAGGTCATGGGATAGGACCTCTGCATGCAGGAGGAGGAGGTGGACAGGGGATCTGACAGTGGGGAGATGGAAGCTGGGCTCCAGATAGACACAGGAGCACTGCTGCTGGAAATGGCCGGGACTGCGGTGCTAGAGGGGGGAGTGAATTGGCCACTTGTTCCACTCTCTGAACTCACTTCCCGAGCTGGAGATGTCTTCTTTTTGGCAGGTCTCACTTTGTTTTGACCTCCGTTCTGTTGTTGCTGCTGCTGTTGGCGGCACTTAGCTCTTCGATTCTTAAACCATACCTTGAAAGGGAAAGACACTTCTTTAATGTGGTTTCAATAACTCCTTAAGGACCAGAGTGGCTCCCAGATTATAATCTGTCCTCCATGGACAGGTGAGCTAAGCAGACAATCTTTCCTGCCACTGAAAACCTATTATATGGGGCTCCCATATCTACTCCTGTAATTGCGAGAAAGTCGGAGAGGCTCTGTCTAAAACCACTTGGCCCTGCTTTACTCCTAGAACAGAACAATAAAATTTAAGATTGTCACACAAATATATGGCTAAAAATTTTCCACCTCACTTCCCTCCTATTTCACCTCAAACACACACAGACACATAGACCCACCTGTATTTTAGAACACTCTCACAATGGAATAAAATGTCTATGTCTTTGGGAGGGAAACACAAGAGAAGTGAGTGAAAACAGTTCTGTTGTTATATGCCGACAAGAACAGCCTGCATTCAAGCAGTCCACTGTCCATCCACCAGGGAGCAACTGCTAATTTGGAGATTGCTTCCATCACTCTTTTTGCCTCTTGAAAGACTCACCAAAGAAAACTCTTAAGAAGTGATCCTATTGAAGAAGGAGTCTATTTGTCAGACCTTCTCTGTGGTAAGTGGAGTGACTGTATGTACTCTACTTTGAGCTTGAGGACAGGTTTCTCTACTAGTCTCAAGCCTGAGACTGGAGTCTGTGCCTTCAGGGTAGTGCCAGTCAGCACATAGATTCAGTTTCCGGTACCTGTCAACTTGCGCCTCTGCCTGCAAATTTGAAAATTCTCTTTACCAGCCCTGTTCATGTTCTGCAATGAAGGAGCTGTGTTTGGTGTATAAGGGGGCTTATCAAAATAACTACCAGAATTTTTGGAGGGAAACTACAGGCATTTTCTGGGCAACAAGTCCTTTGCTGTCCTCTTGAACGAGCTCCTATATTGGTGTCTCAACTGTGGTAAAAATGATGCCAGCAAGGCTGAGCCCAACATCACCAACCAGTCAGAGCCATGTATTTTCTTTGCGTGAAGACTTTCATTAAAGCCTTATAAGTGCTAAAACTTCTTCCATCCTATTTTGAAAAAGCCTCTTTTCTGGTTTGCAGTTCACACTGATGTATCCAGGCTGAAGGGCAGTCCCAGGTGGGTATGTGGTTTGGGTGCTAATCATTCTCTCCGGAGAACTCTATATGGGGCTTGCATTCCATTCCAGCAAAGTAGGGAGTTCACTTTCCCTCTCCAGCTTAAGGTCAAGTTAAGGGAGACTAAGGGAAGATAGGAGGGACCACAGTAGATATTATATTAATTATTTTATCTGCTAAATGGTTCAATCTGTAAGAAGTCAAAGAAAACATTCTTACTGTGTAATTTCTTTGGTAAGAGCACCAGCTGCTTCTAATGCCTGGCTCTACCACCAAATTGGTGTGTGACCCTGAGCAAGTCATTTACTCTATACATCTGTAAAAATACTGGGACTATCCAGGAGCTAAGTTTCTTTCACCCCTAAAAGTAGATGAGAATGGGGAAGGACTTCCATACTGAGGAAGGGCAGAATTAAAATATTATGTGACTATCCTTGAAATCTGCCAAGTCTTGACCTCTGTCCACCAGGGACCCAGGGTTCTAGGGCTGAGCTTTATCACTGCAGCTAAATCGACAGGCTTACCTTGCAACCTGGGCCAGAAGACCCTTGCTTATAGGATTGCATGTGGGTGACGGGACAAAAAGGGGCGAAAGGCGAGATCAGGCTCTCAAGGGGCCTTCGGAGAAGACTTTCCTGGCCTCCAGATGGAGCGTTTTCAAGTTTCAAGCCATCGTTTGGTCCTCTCAAAGACCTGGGGCTCCCCTGGGTCTGCATGCGAGCAGGGGAGGGGTGGCACGGTCAGGAAGCCAGGAGGATGGTTCTGTCTACGTCTGCCCTACCTGCACCCTGGACTCGGGCAAGTTGATTTTCAGCGCCACCTCCTCCCGCATGAAGATGTCTGGGTACCGAGTCTTAGCAAACAGCGCTTCCAGCACGTCTAGCTGCGCCCGGGTGAAAGTCGTCCTCTCCCGGCGCTGTTTCCGGGGGGTGGCTGCGGGACAAGAAGCCCAGGGCCCTTTAGGATGGGGGAGCAGTTTCTCAGTCAAAGGGGTCTCTGTGGGAGCTCCGACTTCCCCACCCCCACGCCGCAGCACTCCCCGGTCCTCCCAGCCCTTCAACCCAGAGCCGTCAAGGTTCTCTCCAACCCGTCCCCGGCCTGGGCTCCTGCAGGGAACACTCGACCCAGGATACACACTGCCCGTTCCAGGGGAGCCCCGCTCCGCCTGACGTCGGAGATGCTCTAGCCAGAGCGTGCTCGCAAAACAAATGAAATAAAAGGAAGACAAAAATCCAGAACCCCTCCAGAACCAACCCCTAAACCACGACACAAACAAGAAATCCATCCC
This sequence comes from Equus quagga, assembly GCF_021613505.1. Taxonomy (NCBI): domain Eukaryota; kingdom Metazoa; phylum Chordata; class Mammalia; order Perissodactyla; family Equidae; genus Equus; species Equus quagga. Next base: position 3,840,406 of record NC_060286.1, read on the forward strand.
GTGAAGTCAAAGGATCTCCGAGGACCGGCAGCTCGGATTCATAGGTCCAATCTCGATGCTGCTCGAGATCCTGGTTTTTAAGACTCCAACGGCCTTTGTTCCTCCATCTTTGAAATGGGGGCATATTTCAGACTTCTCTTTCTACGAGGATTTTCAAAAACAGATCTGAGCGGAAGAGAAAGCGCCGGCCCCCGGGATAAGTCGCAGCTCCAGGGGTTAGAGGCGGAGGGCCTGGGGGTCAAGGGGGAAGCCCAGGCGTGGCGGGGAGAATAGAGGAGGAGACACCCACCCGGCTGGTCCAGGAGCGCACTTCCAGGAATTGGGCTTCGAGATGTGGGCAGGGGCTTCTCGCCCAGAGGACAAGGACAGTAACCTTCCACTCCCGCTCCAATGCGTGTCCCTCATTCACTCCAATTAAGAATAAAGCGATGGGATTTTCTGCAAGCGGTGTGGATCCACCCACTCGCTTCCCCTAGGCCCTGTCCGCTCCCTCGGCGGGTAAATGCCCTGTGGCTCTGACTTGCTTTCCAGAAGGAAAACCCAGTGGGGACCTCGCCTGGAGCTGGGGTGGGGACAGCGCGACCGCCACCCCTGGTGCTCCGGGGGAAAGGGTGTCACATCCCCACGGGGCGGGCGTGGGGAAGGGCGGGGCAGGAGTGCCGCGGGGCTCACTTACCCGGGTAGCCCACCGAGGGGTGCAGCAAGTCCATGCCCGATGTGGTCAGACTCAGCCCATTGACAGCGTAAGGCGGTTGCTTAAGATAAGACATCATGCTAAGGTTGTTTGGAGGCGCAAAGTCAGCCCAAATCTGGGGGACCCAGCCGGAAGGTCTCGCTTCGCCCGGGGTGGACAGATTCAGGGTCCTTGATGGGTGGGTTTGGAGTAGTGTAACTAAGGGCAAAGCAAACAAACAAACAGAGGTGCTGGTTTACTGCTTCGGAGGCAGCAGCTCTTCCACGTTCCACAACTAATTTAAAAAGAGCCCGGGCAGCGCAGGGCAGACGCTTTTAAAGGAGTTGCAGAACACCCCCTCCTACCCAACCCCCCAGCTGCTCTGAAACTAGAGCGGATGGAGAGAGACCAGATAAACCTGTCTTCCCTACCCCCACCCTAAACTTAAAAAAAAAAAAAAGGACCCGAAGAAAGCAATTACAATCTGCCTTCCCTGAAGAACAAAACCCCACGCCTTCAAATGCACACATTGCATTCCTATCCCCACATTTGCATAGGACTCATTGGCTGGCACTAGCTAATTGTCTCAAACAAAACTTGATTGGGGCCATTTGCAGAGACAAAGAACTCTTTGGCTAAATAAATAATGCTGATAACAAAGCCCATTGGTGAGAAACAAAGAAACAATTCAAGAAATCTACCTCTCCCCAAACTGTTGCCTTTCCAAGGCAGATTTTAATTATCTTAGCTTTTTACCACTTTCAACTGCTGGGAACCTAAAATGTCAACGCATTTAACATCTAAAGTACCAACTTGTTAATCGACAAACTTGAGAAAACTGCTCGACCACTATTATTCCACATTTGAAGTCATTTCCAGTAATCATTTTCACCCAATTAGTAGTCTGGGTAATTAGATTTTGAGGTAAGTAACAGATTTATTAGGGTTTTGGAGAACCTTGATTATATGTGTCTAAAGGACGAAAGCTAAACAAACAAGTATTTAACTTTTAATCGACACCCATCAAATATTTAAACATATTGCAAAAAAAGTCCTCAAGATTAACATGGGCTTTGCTAGAAATTCTGAAGTAAAGTTAGAATCCCACCAATCAGATAATGACAGGCCCCCACATTTGCAAGTAGAAAGGGTGCGCATTTGTAGTGCCAGCCGCTGCCACGGCGATTTTGATGTGTGGGGGCTGCAGATCCTGCAGGAGGCAAATTTTCAGACGTTTGGGTCCTCAGCAGCTACAGCAGTTTCCTGTTAACTCCAGCTGCCTTTGCACGTTTATAGTTTTGAAGAAAGTATATACACAAACACCCAAAGTTGTGAAACTAATAGAATTTCTCCCTACCTTTCAAGTTTCCTACAATCCTATAAGAAAAAGAGCTCAGGCAGGGAAAAGGAAAAAAAAGAAAAGTTATTTACTTCCTTCAGCTGAGTGTCTCTCACTCCCCCAAGCCAAGGGATCCAAAACGGATGTTAATAGAGCCTGGCAGTTTGCAAGTCTGGCTTTTATTTTCCTAAAAGATGGCACTTATCCTGCAAGGATCTCTACTTTGCAACTTTGACACTACGAGAGATTGCTTCAAAATGGCGGATACAAGACCAGGAGAAGTTCCCTCTCACTTTTACAGAGGTCCCACTGAGTTTTAAGGACTCTGGGTTTTCATATTACATTGCTTAAGAGACCAAGACACAAAATTCCACCAAGGGAAACCGGCTACTGCAACTTCTTCCTGATTTAAATTCAAAGCACAAAAATCATGCTTTTCCACCCTCAGATCTAATTTACTGTAATTTTATAAATGCCCTTCTTGGAGGAGTTTGTATGATCTCGTCAGTAAAACTACTTTACTTGCTCTTACAACAAAGACTTGATGTTTTCTATTCTTTTTCCTTTTCGCGACACAGTTATCTGGAGGCTGTGAAAATAATATTGCTTTAAAATACAGTTATTTACTTGTTTAAACAGCCTCCGAGCCCAAGTGTTGTTCTTGTTTAAAATCTCACTACACTGGAAAGTTCTGAAGCACTGTAGAAACACTAAAACCTCGTAGGACGCACGCATGAGAAACGTGGCAGTGCTCTCACACGCAGAGCTCTCATCCGACCAGAAAGCTGGACACTCCACACGTTAGAAAGTAGCACTTTCCCGCAGAAACGCCTCCCAGACAGAGCCACCAGGACAGAGACCCTTCGTGGAGCTCCTTGGCCCCTACCCTCGCAAAACGGCTAAAACTCTCAGGATAACTATTTTCGCTTTTACTACCGATCCATCTTTAAAAGAAAAAGACAAAAACTCCCCAAACAAAACTAGGAGGTACTCTCAACGGCCGGCCTAGGTATGCACTCCCCGGAGGAGAGGCCTTGGGCCCCTCCATCTGCTTTCATAGCCCTGCGAGGCCGCCTTTCTCCTCTCCTTTCTAAGCAGAGCCCAGAAGGGGAAAAAGAAATGCCTTTTCAAAACTATAAACCTCAAGACGACTGCTCACGAGGTGGCCCCTGGAGAACTCCTACCTCGAAGGAGCGGGCGGCAGTCACGCGGCGAGTCCCCGCAGCCGCGCCCGCACCTCCCGGCGCGAGTGACTGTGCGGCGTCCCTGCCCGGCAGCCCCGCAGCCCCGCACCTCGCAGCCCCGCAGCCCCGCGGCCCGCAGCCCGCAGCCCCGCAGCCCCGCAGCCCCGCAGCCCGGCTCCGCTGCCCGCCGCGGCCGCGCCGCCTTATATCTAACGGTCAATTCGTGCAATCTGTCGCTCCCTCCCCCCCCCCCCCCTTTTTGTTTTTTTTTTCCTTCCAAGGAATCCATCTACCAGTTGCTGTGTCCTCGCTCAATAATAATTACCTCGTCCGAGAATTAATTATAATAAATGTTTTCTTGATAAACTAACGAGATAATCCGAGGGGCACACGTCCCTTAATTACAGGCCGCCCTGCTCAGCTCTGCTTCTCGTCCGGGCTGATTAATTTTCTGCATGATGGAAAGGAAACAAAACTACGCTGACTGGCGGCTGGCCCGCGGCTCGGAAGACAACGACGAGGACGAGGAGAGAAAGAAACAGGAGGGACGTGGGCGCCGCGGACACAGCCGGCGACGGCCCCTCTCCGGCGAACTCGTGGCGAAGTTTCTGGCCTCGGGGAATCCAACAACGTGCCACCCGCGAGGGAGGGAGGAAGAAACGTGCCAAAAGGGTTGGCCTTGACTATTAATTATGGCAAGGAGAAAGCCCGGAGTGAGCTCCGGGAGCAGAGGTCGGGCGTCTACCTGCCTTGGGGGGAGGAGTTTCCTCTCCAACTCTTCTCTTGTGCTAATAACTTTTGGTGACGGGAAGAAGTCCCCAGGTGAGCAGGAGAAATCCTGCCCCGAGGCTCTAGAATGGGGCGGGGGTGGGGGGAGGAGAATTTCGAGGAGCGACTTGCCCGTCCCCTCCCCAAGTAATCCACCACTGCAGGGTCTGCGCAGCTCGGCCGTGAGTCCCTGCACCCCACTTCTGTCTGTAAAAGAAAAAAAGCCAACTCGGTGGAATGCTGACGGGGGACTTGGGTTTCAAACAATGTGTCTTGAAATCGGACTAGGATTTCCAGAGTCACTTGAACGCATCAACACGAAGACTCCTTCGCAGTTTGCGGCGCGCCATGTCGCCGAGGCCAGGTGCAGGCTGAGACCTTCTGCGGGCTCTCCCTGGGCCCACCGAGAGCGGAGGCTGGGCCTCCGCGCACCAGTCGGCCCCGGCCCGCCCCCGGCCCACAGTCCCCCGCCGTCCCCGAGCCCGGGAGGGGAGCGCGGGAGCGCGCAGGCAGGCCCCGCCGCCGTCCGGGTCCCAGAACCGCCGAGAGGCCGCCTTTCCCAACCGAGCGGTTCCTGTCCGCGGCCTCGGGCGGAGCGGGGACCACTCACCGCCGCTTCTGCCCGCCCCAGGTGCGCGCTGGGGGCTGCGCGGGGCGGGCCCGGAACCATCCCCAGCAAAGTCACATTGGAACACAACTCTCGTACGCTCGCTCGGCCTGGCGACCCACCGGGTCTGGGACCACAACACTCATGGGGCGTTATTGCACTCCCAGGTTTTTATGGGGTTGGGGAGTGGTGATCAACAAGAAAAAGGAGACCTGGAGGCCTTCAGAAGAGGCCGAAAAGGGAAAGCGAACCCTGGTGAGCTGCTCTGGGCTGGGAGAGAGGTGGCGGAAAAGAGCGAGCGGCGAGCACCGGGCCGACGAGCTGCTGCGCTCCCCGCCTCCTCGGTTATCCGCTCGGCTTTCGTCTCCGGTTCATTAGGGTCTGGCAGGGCTGCGGCGGCGGCCACCGCGCCCGCGGACCCGCGAGCGAGCCGGCCCTAGAAGGAGCCTATCATTATTTTATTATTGTTTTTATTATTATTAGCATAATTATTATCCATCCATCTTGCTACATCTGCATCTTTTTGTCTCGCACTCTGAAAACGTCCTTGGGATCAATGCAAATGACCCCAACCACATCCGAAGGCCAAAACGCGAAGATCGCAGGGAGAAGGCTAGAATGGGCGTTGACATAAAACAAAACCGCAAACCAAACCCCTCCAAAACACCCCACATTAGACTCTCAGGGTTTCCACGACGTTTTGTAGAAGCGGCGACCCCAGGAGCGAGCTCCCTCCCTTCCTGCCGCTCCCGCCCTCATCTGCGGATCACAGATTGTTCGCAATGATCGTTATTACACCTTAAAAATGTATCCGGAAAAAAATACATCAGCCTTTTGAAGAACTCCACGTTCGCAAAGGTGCATCGGTCGAGTTATTGGAGGTACTGGGGTGATGGTAGGCAGAGGAACACACAGATATGGATATAGACAGACAAACAAGGCAGACGGACACTTACCTTACAGCCTCCTGGAAGGTTAGAAAAAAATCAAATTATCCTTCAAAATTCCAAATAGCCAGCTATCCTAAAAGAAATCAAGAGTATTGAGTTAGAAACTTTGCGGTCTTCGCCCTTCCATAAAAAGTCAAACACAACGAAAAAATTTTTTAAAGAACCGAAAATGAGGAAAGTAGCTCGAGTTCGGAACGCGCGTGGGCCTTCTGCGATACATACAAAGGAGGCGTGAGGAGGGCTGCTCTAGCGATTTTTATTTTTAATAACAGTGGAGGCCGAGTTGGAGCTGAGGTTGGTTCCGCTCTCAGGCAGATTTGCTGAGAAAGCGCCTCTCTGGCAACTTTTTGACGCAAACTCTCCAACCAATGGCAGGGAGAGAATGATTGACACATCTAAGCCAGAGGGAAAATAATAAAAACACACAACAGGGGGAGGAAAACAGGCCGCTGCTGCACGGGGGGACGAGCAGGCAACAAATCCAGGCCTCCGACATTACCAGAATGTTCTTGAAAGACACTGGGCTCTGCTTAAAATATACATTATGGGCCAGAGCATGTGAACTAATTGTATAATTAAAATGATGGACAGGGAGGTCTCTCCTTACCTTCTCCTCTTCTTCCTTTCCTCCCTTCCTCTCTCCTCCCTTTTTTTGGTTTGTTTTTGTTTTAGCGAAGGGGAGAAAGGAAACCCATACGGTGCAAGATGGGAAGATAAAAATATTTAAGACTGGAGCAAGGATAGGCTGGGGAGTAACTGGGTTATCGCGTTCCCCGCTAGCAGTAAGTGTGTGTGGATCAGACGCAGAGAGCAAGTCAGACTGAGCTTAGAATCACGACGATGTGTTCTCAAACAGGGTCAGACCCCGCTGAGGGTACCAGGAAGGGGAAAGGAACCAGGCCTGGGAGTGAGGCGCGCGCGCGCGCAGGCAAGAGAGAGACGGAAACGCAAGTCCAAGAACAAACTATTTTCAAAAATTCAGTGTCTCTCCCACTCATTACGCCCTTGAAAGCATCCCCCGGTCCCCGGAGCCAGAGACCCGGGCTCCCGGGATCCGCGCAGGGTTTCGGAGTTTTAAAAAGCCCAAGGCAGGCTTCAAAGAACACGAACCCCGGAATCTAAGCCCACGGCCGGTTTGGGGAGGCAGCAGGAGCCAGGTCAGGATCTGGGGCGTGAGAGTGGGGTCCGCAGGACACTCGGGGAGGGAGCGAACGCTGGGGGCTGGCGTTGGAAACAATCCGAGTTTCCGCGTTAAAAGAAACGCCGCCCAGCGCGGCGGCGGGGCCTGGAGCTACCCGAGCCCAGGCGGCCCGAGCTGGGGCCGAGACCCGAGGACCGGAGCTTGTCGACACGGGGGACCGAGGCGGGAGAGCGACCCCGGGCCCCACTTTCCCTCCTGATGCCGAGAGCCGGACCCGACAGATTTCAGAGAGACCCAAGTCGCTAGAAAAGCAGAAACGGATTGGCGGGGTGTGGGGGGCAAAAGTGGACCTGCTGGCGGGGTGTGAATGGGGGGGGTGCAGAAGACAGCTCCCCCCAGCACTCCCACTGCCGGAAAAGAAAAATAAAACCTCTTCCTACACTCACTCCATCCCCTCCAACCACCACCGCGGCGAGTGGGCCCGAAGAAACAGCTCGCTGCCTTTAATTTGGGGACCTATGTTAATGAAGTCGGTAATTAATTCGTCGCTTTGTTGTCGGTTCTTATACTGTATGTGTAATCAAATGTGGCCGTCCTTGGGATTTACAGCAATTAACGAATTACGGGCGCGCGCACCAGGCAGCCGGCGCTCGGCGGCCCGGCTGGGCGCGCGGCGGGGCCGCCAGCCTCGCAGGTGGCTCTGGAGCTTTGGGCCCAGGCGTCCCCACGAGCCCCGAGCGGCTCCGGGTCTGCCCAGCTCCTCCCGGGCCCTCCGAGACCGCCCCAGGCCGAAGAGACCCGTTGGCTGTCGCGTTCCCAGGAGTGGCGACTCTCTGGGGGCCCGGGCTGGGGGGAGGGTGAGTACGAACCTTTTTTCTCACCCGGCCCCCTCTGTACTGAAACACCTGGCGACTGCCCCCGAGGCCTTTAATGGGGGGGGGGGCGCGCGACAAATGCCTCCGGCGGTCTGGCAGCGCGGCGCGGGGAGGGAGCGCTCGGCCGGAGTCACCGTGCGTGCTTTCGGGGAAGGAAGGGCAAATACACCCCGCTCCCCTGAGCCGGAGCCTCATTCCTACTCCGAGAAAAGACAGTACTTCCCTCAGTTTGATCACAATGATGGTTAAAGCATCAGAGAACGAAAAAGAAAAATGGACGTGGTGGGTCTGGCGGAGGGGAAGAGCTGGAGGGAGGCCTTGGGGACAGTGGGGGCGGGGTGGGGTGGCGAAATATCACAACACGCGCTTGTGATCCCCACGAAGTAAGCGAAAAATTTTAGACTTGGACATCTAACTGCTGTGGGGTGCAGTGTCGTGGGAAACCCCTCAAGCCCGACGTGGAGGTTTGCGATGTCCTCTCAGACGAGGGGGCAGCTGAACCTCCCGGAAAACTCCGGCTCTCTGTCCGACTGGGGCAGATTTGGGCGCCGCGGGCCGTGGGAGGGCTCTTCCCTCCCCAGCGGCCGGGGGCAGACAGCTCCCGCTTCTGCTCTGCCCTCCAGTCCAATAACTTCGCAGAAATGCGGGACCAATAAACCACGAGTTGGAAATGGACAGTGTTAAATAAACAAGGGTCTCTTTAAAATTCTCATCCACTTCAGATGTCTAAAGTAAGATTGTGATGATTTTGTCACGGTTTGGTAAATTTACCCCTTTAAGAGGCTTTCATAAATCCCAGAACACACCTTCAGCCAGATTTGAATATAGATTTAGGTTTTAAAACCCAGAAGCTGGAAACACTGCTTTATCAAAGAGAATTTCCCTTTAGCTTAGCAATGTGCTGAAGCTCTTAAAAGATTGGATCTGAGAGAGAGAGAGACAGAGGGGAGAAAGAGAACTAGAGACAGAGAGGCAGACAAAAAAAAAAAAAAAAAAAAAAAAAGACTTTCTTTTTCTTTCTAGAGGAATTCTGCCCAGACTCTGCAGCAGTTCGTAGCAAGCAAGCTTTCTCCTGAGTGTCTCCTGGAAAAGTTGCAAAATTGCTCTTCACCTGTAAGAACATGCTTTTTATCTTCCAGTCTCTTCTTGTCAATTCGGAAATTGCAGACAGCCGGGCTCAGGTACAGTCCCCACAAACCCTACTCTAGGTCAGGACAAAAGCCACTGGCTTTGGAGGCAGGAGGGGGCTGGGCTGTTGTACTGAAAACCTTAGAGGCTTGGTGGGAGAAAGACTCCTTGGATGAAAAGTCTAACTCTTGATTTCCAGTAAGTCCTTGAACTTCCCATACTTGCTATGTGGTCATTGTATTTTCTGTTCATGTTTAACTTTTTTTTTCTGTGTCCTGTGTCTTTTGAAAAAATTTTTCTGTGAATCTGACTTATGATGGCATGCTTTATGTTTTTGTAATTTTCATTAACAAGTGGATGGTTTTAATTGCCACGAGTACAATTATCTGGCTATGAATATGAGATGTAAGCATTCAGAAGCTAAATTAAGAAAACCAATACACAGGGATTCAAATTATTTGTCAGCGCTTGCATGCAGTTTCCAAACTATGGCTGACGTGTATTTCGAAATCTAGATTCTCGTCTGGTGCTAGCTCCGCTTACTTTCTCCACTCCACATGCCAGACCACTTTAAAATATTCCAAACTTTCCTCCAAGTTTATTAACTATGGTGGGGGGAGGAGTGGAGGAGTGGGAGGAGAAAGGAGAGAGATCTCAGGATTCTTCCAGGCTAATTAAAAAAGAAGAACAAAACCCATATTCCGTGAGAACACAGCCTCCAAGGGGGAAGGAGCCAGCTAGACTGCCTGAACACTTACTTCAGAAATATGAAGATTAATTTCCGATCTTTCCAGAGATTCAGTGGACAGTGGGGGACCACATCTTGCCTTAGAACTGCCATGATATTACAAAGAAGTCATTTTTCATTAGGTTTTTAGATATATCTTTATTAAAAACTTTGACAAGATTAACTTTAATTAATTTTTTAACAAGGGTTAAAGATTGGCAATGCAGGCAGAATTGGGGGGAAATAGAAGGCAACAGATCACTATGTTTTAAGCTTGGGTCGCTTATTCCCTGTATTGCGGTTGTCTCAGAAGAGAGGGTAAGGGGGAAAGAAATGACTTCAAAGATAGGATTGTGCCGTCTTGATAAAAGGGTAGGAGGCAAATTCCAAATGCAAAAAAAGAGGAAAAGAGGACCATGTTGTTCCGGAATGAAACGGATTAAGATTGTGTGACAAGTGCGAGATGTGGGGCTGTGAGACATTTATGAGCTGAATGTGAGCTGGGAGCTCTGGTTTGTCCCCGAGCGTGTGCGGACCAAGGCTGTGTGCAGAGCAAGTTTAGGGTGGGGGAGAAGAAGGGCATGTGTGAGTGTGAGATGGAGAGTGAGGTGAGGGGTGTGGGTTGGGAGGGTGTGGACAGGAAGGTGGATGGATTGATGAAGGGTGGTAACTGTCAGTTTACATAATTTTCGTCTCCTGGTCCTGAAGTTTCCTTGAAATCAATCCTACTTCAGGCAGCAGCCTTGAGCTTACAGAGCTGATATAAAACAACAATTACAGTCCAATATCTTGCCTGTTTGCAAACTTCATTTAAAACCGGGGGAAAAAAGACCAGGGAATGGTTTTGTAAGAAAGGCAAAAAGAAGAAAAGAAAACCACAGTGAAGCTTTAAACTAGTTTGGATAAATCTCTGATCTTTTATTTGTAACCTTTTACAAGCTTTATTTCCCATATATGAAAAGCTCCTTTTATATGGGCACGACAGACTTTTCCTTTGGATTTTTAATTAGAGCCCATCAATTGTAGCCATATTTAAGAATCAATATAAAGTAATCCTTCGAGATGGGATAAGGTTTTAATCGAAAATCTAATTTCCCACTCTTTGCAGATCATTTTAAGGGGCTGGTTGATTAAAAAAGAGTTTAATTTTTAAAAGACATAGAACCTGAAAACCTGGAAAAGATCGTTTTGGCAAAAAAACCAACTGATGTTGCCTGACAAAGGAAAAAAAATGTCTAGCTGTTGTTGGGAACTTTCCCCCTCTATTTAGAAGAATTTGACTTATTTTTTTCTCAAACACTATACTCTAATCTGGTTCTTGTGAGAGTATTCGCATTGAATGGGGAGAGAAAAAAAGAGGAATTGTTTGTCTAAAATAGGATTTCATATGCAAAAATAGTAACTTAAATTTTTTATTAACAAAGGAAACACACATCTTGACAGGTCCTTTTCACTATGTGCTCCCAAATTTCCAAGATTAGGAAATGAATAACACACACTTTTCGTTTTTTGTTCATGGATGCAAACTTTCCATTTTCATATCCAGGAATGAATATTTCCAACCAATTTTTAAACTTCAATGCTACAACTTTGCAATTTTAATTTTTTATAACAATTGAAAAGTTGCTTATCACAAAGGCATAGAATTTTAAACAGTTCTACCAGAGTCCTTAGCTTTCAATTTATCTTTTTTTTTGAAAAAAGAAGAAAAATGAAAGCAAGGAAGGAAACAAACAAAAACTAATTATAGGAGCACAGCTCAGAGAATTTTTGCTCCTTAATGATCAAGCTGAGCTGTTTGTTCAAAGACCACACATTACCTAAATGTGCACGGTGCATTTTCAACAAACATCACTGCTTTAGTTTAAGATCTGCAGATCATCTCTAAACTAGACGGGATCCCCTCAAAAGTTTATAGGCGACTTTCCAGACAGTCATTGCCTTGTTTTTATTGTTACATCTGTTAAGCGCATTTGAAAAAACGAACTCATCGTATTTTGCTTTTTTAAATCTGAACGAAGGGGTTTGAACGTATTTGATACTCATGCTTTTCTTTTATCTGCAGAAATTTCAATTTGTTTAAAAGGCTGGCGTTTAATGCACTGCATGACCGCATAAATTTTAGAGAAACTGTCTTGTATTTCTCCGTAATCGCGTCTAATGAAAACCTGGGATTTTCCATTATTTTTAAAAAAATGTGAAAATATAATGCATCTTCATTAGGAAAATTGACTGCTGTGCTCAAGACAATTCTTAATTGAAAAGGCAACCTATTTTAATGGTGTGGTTGAGAAGAAGATTACATACTTTATCCAAACACAAAGACAATTAATAATGAGAAGCAGGCTGCTGCCATTAACTCTAATGCAGTTGCATCAATGTCAGTGAAAAGTGCTCATACCTGAGATACACGGTGCACACTCCCCCGGCTCCCTCCTTCCCCAGTTCACCCACTCCTTAATTTGGGTTTCTTAATGTGCAAGCCCCAGAGACAGCTGTGATCCGGCGGGCTAGTTTCGGGCAAGTGCCGCGCGGGGCCAGGCGCCCCTTCCCGCGGGTGGCGCGGTGCCGGGCAGCGCCTCCCGGCCGCGGGCGTCCGGATGGTGGGGGTCTCCGCGCAAACCTCGCGCCCTCCCCCATGCGCGTGGAGCCGGACCAGGGCGGCCGCGGGCCCCGCGCGCTGGAGCGTTTGGAGACCTAGGGTCACCTGGTATATGTGGGGAAGTTTACCAAAAGGGATTGGGCTGCCTCGGAGACTGGGTTCTACTTTGATTCACTTACGGAAAAGTGGGGTAGAAAAATCTTTTTAAAATTGAGAGTGAGGACGGCTGGGCGCAAATGGTCATCCGGCGAATCGACCAAGTTTTCCAAAGCGCCCCCTCTCCAACTCTCGGGCCAGGAGAGCAACGCGTGCATGTGTGCGTGTGCGCGCGCGCGTGTGTCTCCGTGTGTGTGTGTGCTCGCGTGTGCGTGTGTGCTGAAGGGGAGATCCTAACCTTTCCTAGGTTCGAGCACGCCCCGACTCCAGGCTGGGAGTTAGAAAGGAGGAGGCGGCCACCTCTGGGCTTTTCCTTTCCCGAGCGAGGCGCAGCCAACTCAAGCGTCGCGCTGGCCGCCTCGAACCCGTGGCGGCGAGCTGCGGGAGCCAGCGCGGGAGGGGAGACCCCGGGCTCCCAAGCCTTGGCGCCGAGCGAGCGGCGGTGCCTAGTGCCAGGCGTGGTCCCGCGGCCAGCCGAGCCCGGCGCTCTCGGGCGCGAGGACTGGAGGACGCGGTCCACCTTCGTGGTCGCCATGCCCCGGGGCGGGTACAGGCTGGAGAAGGGATAGATCTCTTTTCGGTGCTTTGGGAGGTGCTTCAGGGCCCGCAAAGGGCTCGGCGCCTGCCGCCTGACGTCCTACAGCCCTGGAAACCCGCTCTGCCTCTGTCCCTTTCCCAGTGCAGTCTCCCAGCCAAGGCTCAGGCGGCTGGGGAGGGGGCACCCATCCATCAGCATCACTCTCTCCCCCAGTGTGGACCAGGGCGCGGCTGCAGGCTAACAGGCTCACTCAGACCAGGCGGTCACCTCCTTTCACCAAAGGGTTGGTTGGGGGCGCGGTCCTTTGGGGCGTTCTGAAGGCTTCTTGCTTTGGCCAGCCACGCAGAGCGCCAGGGAGAGAGACACTTCTGGGGTCTGAGCCTGTGGGAGGTGCTTGGGAGGGAAGAGAGAAGAGCAGGTAGTCAGACTTCCAAGGCTATCCAGGCGGCAGTCAGAAACACATCCTGTGGAGGAAAAAGGAGGGACCCTATCCTCCAAGGCCCAAGTGGATACATCCCTTTCCCTTGAGGGATAGCCTCACAGGAAAGTTCCTTCCACAAACACACATTTCCCTCTGCAGCCCTCCGTGTGGCTGTGCCAGCTTTGCTGCCCTCAGTCAGCCGCACCCCCACTTTCCCTCATGTTTCCATATTCATCTACAGACTTCCTGCAGACTTGCCATTTTTGTGATTCTGCCACCGGTTAGGGAGCCTCTCAAAGCCTCTGAAGACCAGCAGACCTGGAGTTTTCTCTGAAGCCCCAGGCTCCTTCCCCCTACCCCTCTCCCCTCAGGACAGGTGGATCGCTAGAGCATTGTAACCTCCCTTTGGTGAGAGCCAGCTATCAGCTATTTGTAACTGTCTGGGAACCTCTCCCCGCCTTCCCCATCTCATTCTATACGATATATGTACAGCTTTTCCTGTTCCTTTGGACTGCCTTTTTCAGATCGCAAAAGTTGAAGTACTCCAGTAACTAGCAAGCAAGCCTTGGTTTCTGCTGGTGCTGAGGCCATGTGTGTCAGCTGGGTATCAGGGGAAGACCAGGTCTCCTAGACCAGGAAGAAGTGGTTCTCTTCTTGGGATCGCTTGAAATTTAGATGTCATATTTGCCTAACAACATAAGAACAACAACAGACTAACTTGTATTTGTGGATCTGTTTCTTGGCATTTGACCTATGGATGCTGGAGGCGTCTTTATTAGCATGTGTGTGACTTGGATAGCCACTCAATAATGACAGTCCTAATCATTTATTGAATACCATTTAAGCTAGTTCAGCAAGAGACAGTAGCTCTTAGCCTAAATAGCAGTTATCTGGCAGCTTATTCAACTAAGGAACAAGCAAAAAGTGAAAGATACAATTGCTTCCACTACTTAGCTCCTGAATATGACAGAGTCACCATTTAAGGGACACGCAGACCACACCAAAAGTAGATAGTGTGTTCTTCTGGTTGTACTCTCTTGTATTTGATGTACAAAATATGTCAAAGAAACAGAAAAAACAGGCATAGTTTATAGATATTGAGTATCAATGGAATCATGGCCCTGAGTTTATTTTGACCTTTTCCTACTGTTTCAATAAAAAACAGAAGCAAAGGCTTGAGTGAAGGTTTTTTCTAACAAAGGGACATTCTGTAGACACTAGATATTCACCAAGGAGTTGGTCACCTCTAGTAAGCCTGTGTCTATGGTAAAACACTTGGAGGGACACTAAACAATTCCATTATCGTTAAGAAATATTCTTAAATGTCCTGGTAGTTGACATTGGGTAGTTACAACCTCAGTCAACTGTAGAGTCCTAATGAAGACATTCCAGTAAAAGCAAAAACCACTTTACATTAGACCAAATAGTCTTAAGTTCTTTTGCACATTTGGATCAATTTGGTCTATTAACCAATGTATTCACACACGGCAGGATGGATAAATCCATTTACTTTTCATGAGCAAAATTTTCCATTGAAGTCTCTGGTTTCTCTAAAGATGTGTGATTATCAATCCAAGAAGTCTCCAGAGCACAAGTCTGGTTTTTTTTGAAGCTGATTGTAACATGAACTTGCATGTATTCACTCATTTATTCATTCAAGAAACATATTTGGGGGCCTACTATGTATTATGCAATTGTCAGGAGTTGATTATGTCTAGAGATTCATGCTCAGGACCAGGAACTAAGTTATTTTTCTTTTATTTTTTAAGGCAGAAGCAAATGGTTATAGTAAGCATTCATCTAAAAGTTCAAATTATCCTCTCTCTTCTGGAAAAATCACCATCCCAAATCTGAGGGCAGAAGTCATCTTGATTTCTCTAGTTTCCAGAGTATAGATGATTACTGGGAACAAAAATTAAGCCTGGGGAGATTTGTCAGTTGCCCAAAGTTGTGAGTACTTGTGTTGATCATCCTCAGCAGTGTTCCTTGGGAAAGCTGTAGGAGTTGTTTGCATTAACTGACGAAAGTAGATGACTCTTAATGTTCAGATTTGATTTGTTTCTAAAAAATAAAATTAGAAGGCAACGGAGTGTATAATTTATCATGTGTTTAGATAATGTGCCCTGCAGTAGAAGATAATTTTTTTGATACGAATAAAAACAAACTTGAGATTTAACTCTATATTCTTCTATGCAATATCTAAAAGATATACTGTCAGTGTGTATAGCATCATTACATTCTTATCTTATTTTTAAGATAATGCAAAAAAAGTATTCAAAATAATCATAAATATTATTTACTTTTTAAATGCCTTTTTTTCTGGGCTAGAAATGGTTATTGTATATTTATCTATTTGTTTTTTGGCCAATTTGGCTTCAACTACTCGCCGGTCCTCAAAGTTAGTGGGTTTTATTTCCCTCTGAATGTAGGATTTCCGAAGTAACAACTTACACTCAAGAATAGTCTTTCCTATAAAGATTCTCTCCCCTTCCCTTTTGATTTGCTTTCCATCCGTAAAGCAGACATTGCTGTGCATTTTTCCGTAGCTCATTGATGGAGGTATTGAATATGGTGATCAGACAGGGTAGAACTGAGTCTCCATGAAGGTGTCCAGTGTATAAAACCTCCCTTTCTCTGGTGAACTCTGACAAGAGAAATTAAATGTCACCTCTTATAAAGCAGTCTGACTGATCTGTATCTTTTTGGACCCACTAGAGTCTTTGAGCCGTCTCTTCACCAAGAGTTATTTTCTTTTGAGTATGATTTTGTGGGTCATGGCACCCATGCGTAGCCTTTGGTCTGTACAGAGGCCATATTTTGATTAACTCCTTTGGTGCAAACTATTCAGAAGGCTGTTGGGTTGTTGTTGTTTTTTTTTTATCCTAAAAACATCCAAAACCTCATTCTTTACTTTCCAAATTTGGTCTTTTTAATTTCCCTCACAGCTAGGAGGATATGAGAGCCCTTTTGTTCTGGAGCCGTGGTTCTGGTGGTCAGGCTGTTTGTTTGTCCCAGGCACTGCACTTAGGATTTTGAAGTGCCCTAAATTCTTCAAACTAAGCCCCTATAGTCCTCATACCACCTCACCAGCTTAGATTATGTGATCTTGGGAATGAAAAAAACAAAGTTTCCATGAGATTAGGTAGCTATTCATATTATAAATATGACTTTATTAAATTTAACTGGCAAAGAGATCTATTGCAAGAAGGTGAAAATACAGGCTTAAAATATCCAGGACTGAAAATAGAACATTTAATTTCTGATTGTCTCTGCAGGTGGGGTATGAATAGAATGCTAGTGTTGCTGCTGCCAGAATGCCTGCCTATTTTTATGCTTTCATAAGGGATATGGCCAATGGAAAGGGACACTTACTGAAGTTCGACAGGGTTTATGTAGAAATCCATTAGGCTTAAGGAGGGCAGTATCTGCCTTATGGAAGAGAGTGGGCCTTTGGACGCTAAAAAGGTATATGTGAAATGAAAAGGAGATGAGAATCCAGACACTCCATCAGCAGCCTTACCCTGTGATGGACCCAGAGGCCACTCCAAAGCCACCAGGGCAACTGCCTGTTCAGTTTGCCAAAGAGCCAGATGCTGCTGCTTGGAAGAATCTCCTCCACAGCTTGATGTCTGGGTCCTGTGATTGCCATCCAAGGAACAGTGGTGGGGCATGCTGGGATGTATGCAATCCCGGCATCCCACTATAGTGTTTTCTTTTTGAAAAAAGAATCATTTTCAATTAAAGAAGTTTTAAAACTCGCCTACTATTTTTTGAAAATTTAAAAATTAAATTGGAGGACAACAGCACAAATCAAGGCTGTATATTTGGAAAAAAAATCCACCTAAACTTTGCTTTGTTTATGGGTCATATTTAATTACCCCATGAAGATTGGAACATTTAGAAGAGACAAAAGACCATGATTCACAGTGATGAAAGAAAAGTCACTACAATCTAGAAGAATGTTAGTGCAGATAATATTTATTATTTATGTTATTAACTATGACCATTTATAAAATTTATTTACATGAAATAAAAGTAAGATATTCAATTTTAGTGTCAGTTTCACAACAGAATTTTGATTGCGGGTGCCACTGAACATGTGTTTAAATAAAAAAGGCACCAAGAAAAATGATAAGTGACATTTAAGGGGAAAAATCATGCCTGACTGAGTGTCTGATGAGTCACTAACGTCTCTTCTTAAATATCAGCAGTATTGTGACATGGAGCAACATCCCTCCTTTGCAGAATATGTGTTCCTCTCTGCTGTGTGGCAGCGGAGTGAATGAGCCACTGTAAGTCTTCAGGCACTCAGACCACTTCCACAAAGGAGCGTAATTTGATTCCAGTGTACAACCAAAATCTTTGCTCTTTTTATGTAATCTTTTATTTTTGTAATTATAGGAATTTTTTTCCTTTAATATTCCCGGGCTTTGTCTAATAGCTGATAGTGAGTGCCTGAGTGCCAGGGTAAATCTGTAATTTCTGTAATCATTGTGATCAGTGTGAATCATGGCATGATTAATGCGGCCATACTAATAGGTAATGGCTAAAAAGAGAATCAAAATATTTGGATTGCAATAACTTACTATGGAGCAGGGTTCTCAACCAGGGGTGGTTTCTGCCCCCAGGGGATATTTGACAATGTCTGGAGACATTTTTGGTTGTCACAACTCTTGTCTAGAAGGGAGAGACCAGAAATGCTGCTAAACATCCTGCAGTGCAGAGGACACCCCCACACAAAGAACTGTCTGGCCTGAAATGTCAATAGGTGCCACATGAGAACTTCTGATGCAGAGAAATAGATAAGTATAATAATATTGACATTTAAAAAATTTTGGTGATTACCAAAATATAGATAGGTATATAGTATCACTAATCCAGATGAAAAGTGAGAAAACTTAGTCACTCAAATGTTTTAAAATATCTTCAGGTTTGGGATAATATAGACAATGCATAAAGGCATATTGTTATTCTTACTTTCTGTAAAATATATTTCTCAGGGCCGGCCGGGTGGCGCAGTGGTTAAGTTCGCACGTTCCGCTTCGGTGGCCCGAAGTTCGCCGGTTCAGATCCCGAGTGCGGACATGGCGCCGCTTGGCAAGCCGTCCTGTGGCAGGCGTCCCACATATAAAGTGGAGGAAGATGGGCACGGATGTTAGCTCAGGGCCAGTCTTCCTTGGCAAAAAGAGGAGGATTGGCAGCAGATGTTAGCTCAGGACTAATCTTCCTCAAAAAAATAAATAAATAAAAACTGAACTTTAAAAAAATATATATATATTTCTCATCCTCACTTCCGTTATTACTTAAGCACATAGCTAGCCACATCTTGATGAAATCAATAGCACTTTTAGTTATGCTTATGTTTCATGAACAGGATACTAATTCAGCAGGAAAAACTACATTAAAGATTTTATATATATATGCTTATTTACATATATTTACATATTTATAATATATTAATATATTAATTTACATATATTTATATTTATAATATGTTTGTTATATATTAATATATATTTATTATATATATTTTTATATATATTTCAGTATTTACCCTTTTTTTCTATTTCTAAAAATTCTTTCCAAAAAATTTGGAAAATGCATAAAACTATAAAGAGAAAAATGAAAATCCTTAATCCTACCACCTTAAGTTTTTAGTCTCTGTAAACTCAAACTTGTGCACATGGACATCTATTTCTTGATACAAGGACAAATATTGTGTGACAAAATGTTTTATTATGGTTCAGTTTTCATGATATTAACTCTCCTGTGCAGCAGATGAAAAGTGAAATTTTTGGTTATTTTTGTAATTATTCTCAATACTAGCTTTTTTCCCTTTTTTGAGGGTGAATTTTTTAAAGTATTTTTTTTTAAAGTAATGTGTTCCGTCATACTAAACAGAAGGCCTCTCTCCACACTTGGCCCACACTGTCACCCTGCCTTATCTGTGTTTATCTAACCATATGTATGGCTCGTATCCTAGGAACTTTCCCTGACTCAGACGTCTGTCCTGCAGAGCTAAAGTTGTTGTTCAACAGGTAATGCGTTTGTCTCAGTCAAATTTATGGGTGCGGATTCCACCACTGAAGCAGACTAGGCGGTAGTTAGTTACCAGTGGGCCTTATGGGTCCTGGCAGGGAGACGTGGGCACGGAGCCCCTGGCGGGAATGAAACCCAGACAGAAGGGTAGGGAGGATGGCCAGAATGGTAGCCTTGTCCAGTACAGAAAAATTACAGAAGCAAAAAGGACAAATCGAAGTTAATGGAATAAAGCACAGCCTTTAAATAACAAATTGAGCAACAATGAGCTTGTATTAGCATTTGGGCTGTTACACAAGGCAAGACTTCTGCCTTATTAAAGCCTTAATCTTTGGTTTCCTCCTCAGACTCACGTTACCTCTTGGCAGGGAAGCATAAGAGAGTGTGGAAATGGCCCACCATCTTCAGGGTTTATCTTTTCTGGGATTTTAAAATGGGGACTAGCCCTTGAGCTGCCACAATTTTGTCCTACACAGCTGATAACGGCAATTTTATGGAACTCGCCTTGACATAAAGCAAGAGGCTTAACGAACAGTTTCCAGAGCGGAATCTCTTTCCTTCTTCGCAAAGTAGTTCTCATCCCTGGGTTTGGAACAGGTGGCGGGCTCAAACAGTGACGAGCTTGTCTGGGGCACTTCTCATTTTTTTGTAAAGTCTGAGCTGTTGATTTGGAAGACGCCCACCCTCTTGCATCCACCACGTTCAGGTAAAGGAAAGAGAATGTGATGCTGGGCTTTCTAGAGGTTTTAAAAGAATCATTGGAGGAGAAATGAAACATGCTGTGGAATGAATAATATGCCAGTTAGTGAAGAATAATGTAAAGCTACAACTGAAGTGTGGATCCTTTCCACAATAAGGAAAGTAGAATCCTTTTGCCTGTAAGACTGCAGAATTATTTGGCCTGGGTCTGTTTTGGGCGTTCTTCCTCATCAACTGATGATGGGTCTCTGCTGGGCCTCCTCTAAGTCCTGTCCCGGCTGTATCTAAAATTGGCCCATGCCAGCCTGACCATTTCTTTGACTCAGGGCTGACTTACGAGTTATAGAGAAATCCCAGTCTCTGGGTATTTCAAACTTAAAGTTTGAAATTTAAAGTCAAGTTTCTTCATCAACTTTATTTCTATACTTCTAGTTATTTCTGTTCCTACTTACCTATGCAAATGTCAGAATGGGCTGCTCATTTAATTCTGTAGATGTCTGTAAATTTCTGTGACTGTCGATTTTAACACTCATTTTATTTTGTTCTGCCGCTATAAGGAAAGGGCTTATACACACACCCAACACTGACAGGAAGAGTATAGTACTCCTCTGGGCACCACCTAGTGGAGTTTTTCTTCTCTTTCTATCACTTATACATCCTTGACTTAAGGCTACTTCTTGTCATATTCTTACCTGCACTTTCATCATTAATTAAAAAATGAACTAAAGAACCATGTGCTTACTTCTCTATTGGAGTTTTGATGGGTACATGGGTACAAATGGGTACATGATGCCTGCTTGTATGCAGTTTGTATACATAACACCTAACTTCTTCACAGGCTGTTTAAAACAAGAAAAAAGAAAAAAAATGGAAAAGAGAATGTATAGCCCAGGAAGCACTCGACCCTGAGGACGGATGCTGAGTATTAACGAGAGTATAGGACCTACTTTAGTCACCATTCTTTAAAATACAAAGGATGTGTAGAACCCCGAGTCAATAAGAAGAGCTATTATGATAGAAATGTTTTATGGGCACTTCTGGAGCAGAGCGCATTATTAAAAGGGCAGGTTTGTTGAACTTGAAGGAAGAATGGCTATAGTGATAACCCAATTAATGTTGTGAAAAGCGTAGATTATTTTTAGAAGAGGAAGCTCTCCGTGCCTTCTTTCTGAGATCAGAGATGATGAAAGGATGTAACATAGGGGCTGTTTCAGCTGCACACACAGATTCGCATCTCCACCTTAACCAGCCCAGGGGAAAAACACAGGACTATGTTTACTGGTGGCCATTGTGGAATCTTTATTTCTGGAAATCTCTGAGAAGGGATTTGAAAGCTTTGGATAAGTACTTTTATTTATACCTTCCTAAAGGTAATCAAATGATTCCTTAAGTTTCCTTCCAGTTCTTATTCTATGATACAAACATAATTTTAAAATTATTTTCATTAATAGCTAAGGGAAAAATTTACTGCCAACTAGTAAATCCTAGGAGGGTCTTCTCATGTTTTGAGGCAATAAGAAGTTAATGTTGTAAAAAAGTTTACTTGTTATAGTTGTTAGTGCCGTTGAGTCAATTCTGACTCCTAGTGACCGTGTGGACAGCAGAGCGGAACCCTGCCTGGTCTTTCTGCACCATCCTCTCACCTTCTGGCATTATATCAGACGATGCTCCGCTGCTATTCATGGCCAATTTTTCCGGAAGTGGGTGGCCAGGTCCTTCTTCCTGGTCTGTCTTGGTCTGGAAGCTCTACTGAAACCTTGGGTGACCCTGTTGGTATTTGAAACACCAGTGGCCCAACAACAAAAAAACAAACAACCCAATTAAAAAGTAGGCAGAGGATCTGAACGGACATTTTTCCAAAGAAGATATACAGATGGCTAACAGGCACATGAAAAGATGTTCAACATCACTAATCATTAGGAAAACGCAAATCAAAACCACAATGAGATACTGCCTCACACTTATCAGAATGGCTATTATTAAAAAGACAAAAAATAACAAATGTTGGAGAGGATGTGGAGAAAAGGGAACTTTTGTACACTGCTGGTGGGAATGTAAACTGGTGCAGCCACTATGGAAAACAGTATGGAGATCCCTCAAAAAATTAAAAATAGATCTACCATATGATCTGGCTATTCCACTTCTGAGTATTTATCCAAAGAACATGAAAACACTAATTCAAAAAGATATTTGCCCCTCTATGTTCACTGCAGCATTATTCACAATAGCCAAGACTTGGAAACAACCTAACTGCCCATCAATAGATGAATGGATAAAAAAAGATGTGGTTTATAAATATGCCGGAACTATTCAGCCATTAAAAAAAGGTGAAATCGTGCCATTTGAGACGAGATGAATGGACCTTGAGGGCATTATGCTAAGTGAAGTAAGTCAGATGGAGAAAGCCAAATACCATACGATTTCACTCACATGTGGAAGAAAAAACAACAACAATGACAACAAACAAATACATAGACACAGAGAACAGATTGGCGATTACTGGAGGGGAAGGGGATGGCGGAGAGTGAGTGTGGTAAAGGGGCACATACCATGACGAATGGCAAGTAGACTTTTGGTGGTAAACATGCTGTAGACTAGACAGAAGTCGAAATATAATGATGTACACCCCAAGTTTATATAATGTTACAAACCAATGTTATCTCAATTCAAAAATAAAAATAAAAAAAGAAATATCAGTGGCATAGCTTTTGGCATCACAGCAACACGCAGCCACCACAGTATGAAAACCGACAGGTGGGTGGTGCGGTTCCCTGACTGGGAAACAAACTCCGGCCTTGGCTGTGAAAGCGCTGAATCTTAACCACCGGACCACCAGGGCTGGCTGAAAAGATTTACCAGCCTTGAAAACCTCTCTTAAGACAGCTTTTAGTCCCAGATTGCACAGTTCTTTCGTATTTTTTGATATGTACTTTAAAACATTTTTCCTTGTTCATTATCGTCTTTCAATTATTTACTATTTATTTGTAAACTTTTATTACATGCCATAGGTTATATTTTATCCATCAGGGGCCAGCACAAATATTTAAAAAAGATCTAACTTTTTTAAAAAGTTAATTTTATTGTTTGAATTATCACACAGTAAAATTGACCTTTTTTGGCGTACAGTTCTGTGAATTTTTTAACATATGTGTAGATTCATGTAACCACCCCCACAGTCAGGATACCCAGAGCTCTTAACGTCAGACACCCTCCATCTTCTAAAAACTACGTCACTGAGATCCATTCTCTAATGTAATTGCTAAATGAGTTTATATCCAGCAAAACACATAGAGGAATATATTTACTGGAAAAAAGTAAAGTAATATATGTTTATCCATAATAAGTAAAGTGCTTTATTCAAGATATTCTTAAAAGGCCCAAGTTGCTAAATTGGACCTATTGTGTCCAAAGTAATTTTATATAATTCCTTGTTATCACATCAGCTGTCATCATTAACGGATAATAACACACGCACATGCACATGTCAATATGAATACCAAGTTTTCATAATTTTGAAGACTTAGTATCTCACGGTTTTTCATTTTTTAAAATCTAATTTAAACTATGACATGAACTTAACAAGCAGATGATAAGCAAGAGCATTTTACTCATTCACCTGGTGTAGCATCTACCCTGATTGTGTTCTTATTTTATTCTTTCTTCAGAAGTTGGTTAGGACAGATTGCAGAAAGTAGGAATTCTAGCATAAGCCGTCAAAACAAAACAAACTCCTTATCATGCCAGATTTATGTATCCTAAACATGCTACTGCCACGATAACAGAAATAGGCTTGAAGATTCTGCCATGTGTTTCTGGTTGAACTGGATGCAGTAAGAGGTGGTGGCGGCTCGGGCTGTGTGCGCTTCCTGAGCAGAGTCGGTCCTACGTGGGTCTCTCTCACAGGCACGAGCAGTCAGGTCTTTTAGCCAGGTCACCTTTGCCTGCCCGTTCGTAGATATACAGCATGAT
Source organism: Equus quagga (assembly GCF_021613505.1). Lineage (NCBI taxonomy): Eukaryota > Metazoa > Chordata > Mammalia > Perissodactyla > Equidae > Equus > Equus quagga. The sequence continues at coordinate 3,864,222 of NC_060286.1, forward strand.
AATAATTTGCTATAAGCCCAGTTTGTATACACACAGAGAGATAATATAGGTAAGATAGCACTGATTGTTGGCTATCTTTTGCTACAGATAGATGAAAATATGTGCTTGTAATTTTTAGATAGCTATGTTGAAAAAGTCAAGAATTTGTGCTCCGCTAATCACAGTCAACACACTGAATAGAATTCTGTTAAACATGCCCCTTTCCTCCCATCTTTTCTTCAGAAATGGAGGCTATTATGAGACAGTAAGCATAATGGGGTTAAAAATACCTGGAAATTTAGTATGTGGTGTCAGAGAAGACACCACAATAGTCAAATGTAATGAGGTTGGATATTGTGTATTCTTCCAATTTGTCATTTCCTTTCAAAGCTATTATTTCACTCTTACTGATAACCTCTCTTCAGTTAAAAAAAAATTACCATTAACGTTCGCTCACTTTTTGCAGGTTTTGAACAATTTTTTAATCCAACAAGCTATTTTACCTGACACAATAGATGTGGTCTTAGCCAATAATCTTCATTGTTAACAACATCCAATGGCTTTTTAACAATTATATGGCATCCATTGTGTTCCATTTTCTTTCCATGGCGGTAAATGCCCTCTAAAGCACTCCAACGAGTAAGGTACCTGAGGTATCACTTTCTTCAAGCTATGCTAGCTGTCTCTAATTCAATTATCCAACCCAAAGACTTCCTTCAATGCTGCAAAATTGTCCTGATACTTCCCCATTTCTGATGTTAGCCTGAGCTGTTTGTGGTTGCTTGGATTGTAAAATGTTTCTTTGTCTATTTTGCTTATCTTTTAAAACCATTTTACTTGTCATTAAGAAATGGTTTCAGATTTTTTTTTAAAGATTTTATTTTTCCTTTTTCTCTCAAAGCCCCCTGGTACATAGTTGTATATTTTTAGTGAGTCCTTCTAGTTGTGGCATGTGGGACATCACCTCAGCATGGCTTGATGAGCGGTGCCATGTCCGCGCTCAGGATTCAAACTGGCCAAACCCCGCCATGTGGAGCGCGCAAACTTAACCACTTGGCCATGGGCCGGCCCCCGGATTTTTTTAACCTTAGGAATGACCATATGAATTATAGGCAGTTGTCATTTGTATAAGCGTCAAGAAGATATGAGCAGCAGGGGAGAGGGGAGTATCAGCATCTCTACAAGTGAAGAAAGCCGTGAAGTTACAGCTCAAACTCTGTACCACCCATGCCACTGCTGCTTATTGCTCACCATCTCCTGCCCCCTTATTTCTACGGTAAATCTTATTTGTGTCATTTGATTATTTACTTATTATCTCTAGAGAGTGGGTAGGTTAGTAGTCTCGGAGCTCCAAATACACTCAAAATGCAATAAAGGTCAGAAGCTAGAGAGGATTAAACCCCTCCATGTGTTATAGTGATTGTTATATTTACCTTCTGAAAACACACCCAGCTTTACCCCACAGTTTCATCCTAGAAAAAAGTAGAAATGATATTGGACATATTATCAGAGAGTCAGTATGTGGTTCTTTGCCACTAACTAACCATGAATCATTTCTTCTCTTAGAAGTGAAAATTTGGAGTTAGTTTGTGATAGTTTTTTATTTCTTTCTCTCTGAATTTTTTTTTTTAAGATTTTATTTTTTTCCTTTTTCTCCCCAAAGCCCCCCAGTACATAGTTGTATATTCTACATTGTGGGTCCTTCCAGTTGTGGCATGTGGGACGCTGCCTCAGCGTGGTTTGATGAGCAGTGCCATGTCCGCGCCCAGGATTCGAACCAACGAAACACTGGGCCGCCTGCAGCGGAGCGCACGGACTTAGCCACTCGGCCACGGGGCCAGCCCCTCTCTGAATTTTTAGGAACGGAAATCACAGATGCCAAAATCCCCTCACAGGTTTGATTCTATAGTGACTGAAATGATGAGTCATTTAGCAGATGTGATTTTGCCTTTTTTTTTTTAATCCCTGAAGGTTGATGGTTGTAACTCTCAATCTGTCTACACCACTTTTAAGGTTTTGAACAGTAGGACCCTGGCATACCCACCACAATCAACCTGCATTGTGACTCATTGACCTAGCAAAGGACCAAACAGTAGTTCTTCATGGACTGTGTTAGCTGGAAATGCACTAATTGTAACATTAATTTTGGTGAACATAACGGTTATGCTATAGGATGCTCAGCAGATATTGGTGCTGCTCAAACAAGCATGGTTCAAAGATGTATTTCACGGTCATAGGCCGTCCTCTGACTCTAAAAGACAACGCAGGAGAACCTAGGGTTTATTAAGGAAGACCACTGAGGAAGGAAGACCAGGCTGCATCTATCTGAGATAACCCGTGAGAGGTGCCAGTCTCTGCCCTTTGAAAGATCACTGCTCAGGGAGTCAGCTAACCTGTTCTTGAGGTTATCTCTGTACACCTATCTGTTCATCTCCACTTCATAGAGCTAACACGCTTCTTTTCTCCCCCACGTGTCAGAGGCATTTGTCAGATGGCACCTTGGACATTCAGTAGAACAGGGAGTAGATAAGCTGATGAAAAAACTGGGGCTTTCAGAAGAGATCAACAGCTTGTCTATTTATCAGACTTATTTAATTTTCACTGATCAGATTGAGGCATACAAAAACATGATCAGAAAAAGGCCTGGGAGCGGGGAGGGGGCAGCGTCTGGTATGACTGGCTCATCAGTAAAGGAACTCCAATAAAAAAAGTGAAAAAGAGAAAAGGAAGGAAAAAATGGAAATTTCAGTTCAACTAACCCAACTAATTTTTTCCCCAGAAGAATAGTGGGTTTAAATACATGAACTATATTTAGTACAGATTAATTAATTAATATTATAAATACAGATTCAATGGAAGCTTGAAACACTATGAGGACGAAAGAAATGGTGAGCATTATACTTAGTTACATATAAATACTAGCTGAAGGTAAAGCTTCTTATTGATGGAGGGACCACAGTTCATGGAGCTTTGTTTTCTTCTGTGAATTAGAAAGTGTTAATTCAGCTATAGCAGTTCATGCCTGGTTTTGTTCCTTCCTTCAGCAAATGCTTGCTGAGCACCCACAGTCAGCTAGAAGCTGTGGGGCTGTGTTGCAGCACAATCCACGGGGGTACCTGGAGACAAAAGCCTGTCAGTCACGGTCCCGGCAAGGAATAGATGGTGCACTCAAGCACGGCAATCGAGGAGAATTTAATGAAGGGAGTTTTTATTAATGTATTCGAAGGGGTAAGGGAACCCACGAGGAATGGTGAAGCACCATGGATTAGCAATATCGGGGAGCCGTTGCCACCCCTACACCTGAAGGGATAAAGGGAAGGAGAAGTTACTGGATCCCAGGGCAAGCTGTAGCTATGGTTGTGGCTGCAGCCCTAGGACAGAGCCCCCGACAGGAGCTGTGGCCTTCAGGAGAGGAATGCTGACATATCACATCCCAGCAGGAAGGGACTGGGCTGCACCCTCTGACTTCCTGCTGGTGACTGTCATGGGTTAAATGCAACTCCAAATCAGAGAACAAGGGAGCCCACTGACATAATCCATGAAGGCCAGCATCCCAGTGTACAGAGCTGGATGGAGAAGGATAGAGGGTGGTTCTAGAGGGGCAGGCAGCACACGCGGTACATTGACCCTGAGATATGCATGCAAAGAAAGATAACCACAGAATAAGGCAACAACACAAAAGATGTCTCAAGATAAATGATATGTGGTATAGATAATAAGTCCTGGGTGAGGGTGTGGCATAACTCAGGGAAGACTCCTGTAAAGAAACGAATCCTTCTGTGGTTGGGTCTTTAAGAAGGGGTAAGGATTAGGTCAGCACAAAGGAATGTGGAGGACAGTCTAGTTGTGGGGGCAGGGGGGAACATTGACAACAAAGACATGGAAATAAGAACAAATATGGCATGACCGAGAGACTATACCTAACTGGCTGAAAAGGTAAATGCCACAATGAAAATGTCAAGGACTTTCAGGGAGAATGGTGACCCACTTCCATTTATGAGTTTTTTCTGTATTTTTACTGAGTGCCTGTTGTATGCCTTGTAGTCTGTAAACCTTTTGGAGAGAAGAGGACATTGAAGATAGGCTATCTGGCCCCAAGAACCTTTCACTTCCGTTTGCCATTCACAAGAAGCAGTGAAATAGTTAGTCACAAAATAGACAAAATGCCAAAGTGAATGGTCCTTGGAGTTCAAAAAAGGAGTAGTACAGAATGTGCAACTCCTGAAGTGTGCTCAGTCATTTTTTTATTCATTCTACAGACATTTTTGGAACGTCTACTATGTGCCAGGCACTAGCTAGTAAAGATGTAATTCCTTGTGGTGATCCAGTTCCAGAAGTCAACAAAGGAGAGTTTGGCTCAGACTGAACCTCACCTAGTTTAGACAAGAACTAAATAAAGCAGGCTTTTCCAAAGTGTACCCTAATGAATCCGCAACAGGCCCTCACTAAATAGGTGTTGACCAAATGAATGAGATAAGTAATTAAAATGAGGAAGTGTTACAAATTTGCATGATGTTTGGGAACAATGCATATGATGGTGGTTAATGTTGATTTCCAGAACCTAATCATAGTGTGTGTGGACCCACAATGGAGGCAGGACCTGGCCTGTGTTGCTCACTGACGTCATCCCAGCTCCTAGCAGAGGGCCCAGCACCGAGCTGGAGCACATCTATGTCTGCCGAAGCAGTGCTGGGATGAGTGAAGAAATGACTGTGCATTTGAATCAAGGGTTTTTACAGTAAGGTTGCTTGGGGTGGTGGTCCCTGCCCACCCTTGGGCGGATGTAGTTGCCGTCACAGTACATTAAGTAGCCTTTCAGATTTTTAATGAGTGCTTCTTTAAGTGCATCTTAGCTTTTCCTCACTTTAATTTCTTGTGAGTCCCAGATGACTGCTGCTTAAATTGCTCTAAATATAAGGGGGGGCGGGTCGTGTCCTGCATCACCTTCAACAGGCAGCGCATGAGGGCATCACGGGAGGCGGCAGAGCTGCTGTCTCCACCGGCACCCGGGTGTGCGTACCTGTGGGCGGCCTCAGTGCACTCGCACGGTCACCTTTGTTCCTTTCTTTGAGAGCTCTCCCTTTTTTTCCTACCACCATTAAAGTCACATGAAGTCATTCTGAAGTGCTTCTCGTAAACACCAAGCGAGAAGTACAGCCGTGAGAGAAATTATTTACCTGTGTGGAGTAGGTTATTTTTTAAATTTGTAACCTGAGTGACATTCATTTTAGAGAAGAGAGTATCGGGGTGTGCCCCCCCAGGCTCTATTTACTCAACGTGGAGTGTGGCTTTTTTTCCCCATAGGGTAGCTTTAACCCCACTGGCTTATTAATTATGACACCTGAGGATAAACTTCTATTTACTGGCTTTTAAACATTGCATTTTCTATTTGGCATTGGACACAAATAGAAATCTAAGTTCAAACTGAATTTATGGCTTATAGAAACTGAAAATCACATAAGACTAATATTGTCAGCTGACGATGGATATGTGGTCGTGTTAACTTTAAAGCGGGCAGGCCTCCTTGTAGCATGAATTACATTCACACAAGCAGAGTTCTGCCCTGGTCGGCTCTCCGTTGAACAATCCTGCCTCTGTGAGGATGGGACAGGAGCACTGAGGCTGGCAGGTGGCTATGAGATCTGGGAACACCCACTGCAGTCCGATTGTGGGCGAGGTGCTCTGTGCACCAAATTCTTGTGTTTGTATTTAGAAAGAAACAGAAAATGGTCGTCAGGGCTGCGGGCGCCCTGCTGACCTGAAGACGGAGTTTGTGACAAGGAGGTTTTCAGAATCTTGTGGCTGAGATAAGACAAATTCTTTTCACTTGAACAAAAGATTATTTCTGTTGGGAACCCTCACCCATACGCTTTGAGAAAGACAGATATAAAAGAGGTGAAGGAAGTCTGAAACACACGGAGGAGAAAATGCTTTACCGGTGTGCTAGGAATGCCATTATGCATATGCTCTTTTCAGTGCCGAGCATTCATTCCAATTTGTGAAATTCTTTTCTTGTTTTAAAGATTCCCCCCTGCTAAATATACCTAGATATCAATATGTAGATGTCTCTGTCAGCATTCAGTTTCTAATTGTATATGTAATATTCTAAGCAAGTGTTTTACTGTAGATTGTTAAATTAAACTGGCACATTTAATTTTTCCCACATGATTACTGTGGATGCCATATGAAAATAAAAACAAATGTTTTGAACATAATTGATACCACTCCAGTATTCCAATTTGTGAAAAAAACATTTTTTTCTTTCTTCCTTTTTTTTTGCTGAGGAAGACTTGCCCTGAGCTAACATCTGTTGCCAACCTTCCTTTTTTTGTATGTGAGCTGCCCAGGAGCATGGCCACTGACTGACGAGTGGTGTAGGTCGGCGCCTGGGAACAGAACCCAGGCCGCCAAAGCAGAGCACACTGAACTTAACCACTAGGCCACCGGGGCTGGCCCTGTTTTTCTTTTGAGGGTTTGTACAGAGATCATCTCAGAAGTATAAGACATGGAATCTCAGCTGAGAAGTATAATTTGAGAAATTGTAATTAATAAATAATAAAGTTAACTTTTTATTACTTATCATCTTTATCAATAAGTAAGAAACAAAGATGGTATACTTTTTAGACTATTATTGGGTAAGCCCTAAGTATATTAGCAAATAAGCAAAGAAAAAAAGAAAGAAAGAAAAAAAAGTTGGCTTGGTCATGTGATTTCAACCTTTTTAATGGATACTATGTAACAAACTCAAATAAAAAGTTTAAAATAACCATTTAAAAACTCACGTCTGATTTTATGTCTGGTTGGGCAAGGCAAGGCTGCCGTGGTGACTGGACACAGTAGTGGCTCACCACAGTGGAAGGTTGTTTCTTGCTCACGTGAGAGTCCTGATGATGGACGGATTGGTCACTGGCTCTTCTCCGTGTGCTCATTCAGGGTGCCAGGTTGACAGAGGCTCTGCCATCTTCAGATTGTGGCTTCTATAATCACCATGATTCTCTCTATCCCAGCCAGCTAGAAGGGAGAAAGAGTACAGGGGAGTGAGAGGACGAGAGCATGCTGGACTAGGCCGAGTGACACACATGACTGTTCCCATTGCACTGGCTTGGGCACATGGCTACCTGACTCAGCTCTGCGCCTGCGAAGAAGCAGGTACAGATTTTGGTGAATGGTCGATAGCCCGTGCCACAGTCTAGCACCCTCCCAGCCTAGCAAAGTGTGTGATTCATAGTGAGCCCTCCATTAACATTTGCTGAATTGAGCACGTGTATACAGTAGCCCCCCCTTACTGCAGGGGAGACACATATCATACATTCCAAGACCCCCAGTGGATGTGAAACCAGGCATAGTACTGAACCCTATATATCTTATGTTTTTTCCTATACATGCATACCTATGATAAAGTCTAATTTATAAATTAGGCACAGTAAGAGATTAACAATAATAACTAATACTAAAATAGAACAATTATAATAATACATTGTAATAAAGTTACTGTAGATCTTAGCAACCTCAGCATGATTCTTTTCCTTTCTTTATTAAGTCGAGAATTTCACCTTTTCACTTAAAGGAAGCACTTTAGGGCTTCTCTTTGGCATATCCGAAATGCCAGCATCACTACTCCTGTGCTTTGGGGCCATTATTAAGAGAAATAAGGGTGACTTGGACACAAGCACTGTGATACCTCGACAGTGGGTCTCATAACCGCGACAGCCAAGTGATTAACGGGCGGGTATCGTGTACAGCGTGGACCTGCTGAACAAAGGCGTGATTCATATCCCAGCAGGATGGATGGGGAAGGTGCGAGATTCATCACACTACTCAGAACTGGGGACAATTTAAAACTTAAGAATTGTTCATTTCTAGAATTTACCATTTAATATTTCCAGACAGAGGTTGACCAAGGGTAAATGGAACCACAGAAAGCAGAACTGCACATTTTGTAATACCTTGCAAATGTGTATATGTTTTATAATGTAGCAATAGCATAGTCATGATATTTCTTATTTTGCTACTGTAACTTGGAAATTTATAATTTATTTGGGTAGTAACAAATCTCAATTTGTCACAAGAAATTAAAGATACAGCAATGTGACAAGATAAAATAACTTGTCATTAACTAAGAAATATTTTTCTATGGTTCCACAAACATACAATGTTGCAATTTAATTTTTAAGGCTTATCCCTAAAGATGGACATATCTTTGCTTTTATACATACGATATAAGGAACATGTTGTGCACATTGACAGTGATTCGGTTGAAGTAATTTCTTAGGATAAATTTCTAGAAGTAAAAATTTTGGATCAAAAGGAATAAACGATTGCATGATTTTTGCAAAGCATTTGCAGTATTGACAGAAAGGAGTACAGAGCTCAGGGAGGCTGCTCCCTCACTGACCTGAATGGTGTTGAAACATGTTTTACTGCCTGGAATACTCAAAATGGTATCATTGTTTTAATCTATATTTCTTTGATTGTTAATAACATTGTCTTACTACTTTTTCCATCTTTTGGGAGGTAGTTCTTCCTATTTAGATATGATGACGTTGAGTGCTATCATTAAACCTACTAATTAGGAATGAAATTCACTTTAAAGATTTCAGGAAAATATAAATCTAGGGCTCTTCAGTCTGGGGTCTGGGGACTCTTAAGAGTCCAGAGATGGCCTTCAAGTAACAGTGACACTCCTGGAATTGTGGGCAAGATGCTGTGAATAGGCACTTATATACATTTTTACAGAGTACATAAGTTTTTTTTTTATCAGATTCTTCTCCTGGTTTCATTCTACTTCCTTTCTGTGAGCAACATAAGAATTTGCGTCTTTCAGAAACAGAAAAATATGTTAACTTTGGGCTTAATTTCACTCTTGGACTTTAGTTTCCATTGGGTGCTAGTGATACATCAGAGGTGCCTGATTTCTGGGTTTAAAAAGCATAATTAATTAAATTTTAGCGAAGTTCAGTGGAAGCTTTCCCTTTTAATTTTATGTTATTAAGATTCTATGACTCACAAGTATTGACTGTATGTGACTAATATTTCTAAGCTTTAGGAACTTTGGACAAAGCTCCAACAATAATGTGTTGTTATTTTTGAAAGATAGTTCAAATATCAGAAGACACAGAAAAAAGCAGTGGGAAAAATAAAAACAGTTGCACCAGTGAGAGAAAGCCCTGGGTTCATGGTAAGTTTTAGAAGTGAACCAAATTATAGCTGGAGGCAAAAGTGAAGAAGAGGCAGAGACATAGTGACACAAGAGAAAGATGAGCATTTTTGGTCCTACGCTTATGATAAGTTAGGCAGTAAGTGACTGTGCAGTGATTTCATCTCCAAGGAGACAGACAGCCCACTGGAATGCAAACTCTGTGGTGGCAGAATCTTACCTGATCATTGATGTATTCGCAGTGCTTAGAACAGTATCCATTATTGGTGGCCATTTAATGACTACTTATTGAAAAAGATTAGTAAGCCAAATAAATTCCAAGTGGCAAAACACACACCTTAAATTCTCATTGGAAAGAAGGCAAAAGAAAAATGATGCAAGATGGTACAGTGACCATTGATTGATTGATTGATTCTACAAATGTTTTGGGTCCTGACTGTGTAAGGCACTCGGCTAGGGACCACAGAGGCTACAAATGGCTCACAGTCTTAAGTTTGGTGGCTGCACCAACAGGAGCTTTGAAAGGGAAGGGGAAATTTCACCCACTACAATCTCCAACTCCATCTTTCCTTTAAATAAGTACTCTCTGAAAAGGAAAATAGAAAATGGATGGGTTTTTAAAATTAATTTTAAAATAAAGAATGAATAAAAGCATCTTTAGAAAATGTTGCTCTTTTATGGATTTTAAAAATATACAATATTTTAAAATTTATATATACAAATTTATATAAATATAAATATTATATAAATATATAATTAAACATATGCAATCTTTTAAAAATATAAAAATAAAAAATACAGTTTACATAAAAAGAAACTAGTTATTATTCTATATATATTCTTATATATATATTCTTATATATATAATCTTATATATATATTCTTATTATAAATAAGAATTCAAGATAAGTCCCTTCTACTGGACACCAGTTGCTCCTCCTATACAGAATTCTGGAACTGCCATTGTGTAAGACAAAGAAAACAATGACATGGATAATTATTAGACAAGGTAGGCAACGTTAGGGGCCCTAAGCAACGTATAGGTAAAATATTATGAGGGTTTGGAAGAAGGAATGGTCACCGCTTCTATTAGTCAGTGTCTCTGGTTGCAAACCATGGAAAGCGGCAGTGGCTAATTTTACAAAGGAGTTCACTGGAAAGGTATGGAGCTCTTCATAAAATCGAAAGATAGATCAAAGAAACTAAAACTGGCAAGGACTGGAGCAGAGCAGCTACAGGCATCCAGGAGCAGAAACAATGGATGGATGCTTCAGGGCATGAACGAGCTCCAGCCCTTTCCACGCTTGCATCCTCAGAATCAAATTGCAGAGAGAGCGCTAGAAGGGGGGTTGGAGCGAGTCCAAGAGGGAGCACTTCTGATTGGCCTAATGAATGTCACATGTCCGTCCTCTCACCAGGAAGGGTGGGGCATTTTGACTTATAGTCTTATCAAGATTGCATTCATCTCCAGAGTAAAATTGATGTAATCCTTCTAGAAGAATGGTAAATGAATGATGCCAGGCAAGAAAAAAAGCCACAGGTGTACACAAGACTTATTGATCTTGGGGTAGGGGAGTCCAAGAAGTCTTCGCAAAAGAGTTGGCACTGGAATAAAGCCTTAAAAAACGTCAACAGCAGCTGAATACGTAGGGACGGAGAGCAGCATTGGGTTTGGAGGCAAAAGAGCACGTAAAAACAGAGGGACAGAGGCTGGAGCAGAAAACAGACCTGTCCTAGAGAGGTATATTGGGAAGACAGAATGGTTCCATGTGGACAGAGAATGGCGTAAGGATATATCACGAAGAGTCATGAATGCCAGCTGAAGGAGTGTGGATTTTATTCTGGAAGCAGTGGATGGAACGAACTTTTTTAAATGGGACATGTATCTAGATATTGGAATTAGCTATGTACTTTTTTTTTTTTAAAGAAGGTCCCTCTGGTGACAGAGGATGGTTGAGAGAAGAGATTGGATGCAGGAAAACCAATTAGGACATTATTGTAAAAGTTTGGTCTAGAATTATTAAGGAATTGAACTAGTATAATGGCTGTGGGAATGCAGTTGAGGAGATGGCACAAGAAACTTGTCAAGGTGGCATTTCACAACAGGGCCTGCTCTGACCAACACCCTGTGAAGTGACACTAAATGTGGGACTGAAGACTCAGTTATCAAAATCTATGAAATATTGTTCACAGAAACAGAACAGTGCAATTTAGCCACTGTTACTTTTCAAGTTCTTTATCAGTTAATCAAATATTCTTCATGATTAAAAGAAAGCTATTTGAGAAAATTTCTAGATGCAGAAATATGATCTGTAACTTGAAACTTCAAAGTTAAGGGAATCAATTCAAATAATATGTATCCATCTTCCACTAAAAACAAGAGGAAAGGGGCTGGCCCCGTGGCCGAGTGGTTAAGTGCATGCGCTCCGCTTCGGCGGCCCAGGGTTTCGCTGGTTCAAATCCTGGGCGTGGACATGGCACCGATCATCAGGCCATGCTGAGGTGGCATCCCACATGCCACAGCTAGAAGGACCCACAACTAGAAATATACAACTATGTACTGGAGGGATTTAGGAGAAAAAGGAAAAATTTTTTAAAAATCTAAAATAAGCAACAGGAAAGATATTACAGGGGAGGGGCAGCATATTTTTCTGGAAAAGGTCATACAGTAAACATTTTGGCTTTGTGGGCAGCACAGTTTCTGTTTTAAGGACTCAATGCTGGCAGAAAGCAGCTAAGAACAATATATAAATGAATGAATGTGGCTGTATTCCAGTACAACATTATTTATGGACACTGAAATTTGAATTTCATATAATTTTCTCATGCCATAAAATCTTCTTTTGTGTTTTTCCTACCATTGAAAAATGTAAAACACATTCTTAGCTCCCAGGTGTAAACAAACAGGCAGTGGATTGGATTCCACACTTGCTAATAGTGTCACTGGCCATACCAAGCTTTAGAGATCAAGACCAACATTTCCTTCATGAGTCAACAGCAATACGAACGCATTCGGAAAGTAGTAGTTGAACCATAAAAGGGAAAATATGAGGACCAATTAATATCTCAATAATTGATTCTGTTCTACTTGTATTTGTTTCAAATGAATGGAGTTTCCCTTACGGCTTTCTTTCGTAATGTAGCATGCTGTTAACATTTGTTAAAATACAGATTAGGCTAAAGTCACAGAGGCATTCGAAATCACAATGGTTTGGACAAGACAAAATTTTATTTCTCAAGTGTCAGATTGAGTACAAGCAGTGTAAGGCTCAAAGGGAGGCTTGGTGACGTTAGAGACACAGGCTGCTTCTATCTTTTGCTCTATCATCCTCAACACGCAGCTTTCAACTCAGAGTCTAGGATGGCTGCTCCAGCACCTACCATCACATTTGCATCCCAGCTAGTGGGGAGGGGAAAAGGAAGAGAAGGCCACACTCCTTGCCTCTAAGTGCATAACCTAAAAGTCATAAATATTACTTCTGTTCACATCCCATTGGCCAGAACTTAGTGACATACATACAGCTAACTACAGGGGGAGTGAAAGTTGAGAAATAGAATCTTTATCTGCGAAGCTATGTATCCAACTAAAATTGGGAGTTCTGTTCTTACAGGAAGATGGGGAGAAGAGAATTGTAGAAATATTGGAAGATAGCAGGAAGTCTCTGCCAAATGTTGTTGCATATTGCTAATCAGTTTCTATATTCTATACAGAGATCATTTTATTTTATTTTATTTTTGCTGAGGAAGATTCACCCTGAGCTAACCTCTGTGCCAATCTTCCTCTATTATGCATGTGGGTCGCAGCCACAGCATGGCTGCCTTTGAGTGGTATAGGTCTGTGCCTGGGAACTGAACCTGGGCTGCTGAAGCAGAGACACTGAACTTAGCCACCAGACCACCAGGCCAGCTCCTGGAGAGAGAGAGCATTTTAGTGATTCAATCGGGGAAGGGAGTCATTCTAAATATTTTTAGTGATTAACTTAAACCCTAAAAATATGAGTCATGTATTCTGATGATAGCTTCTCTTCCACGCTTCTTACCTTAGTAGCTTCCATAAAATCATACATTTATTCAACGTTTTCTTCTTTTTTTTTTTTTGAGGAATATTAGCCCTAAGCTAACATCTGCTGCCAATCCTCCTCTCTTTGCTGAGGAAGACTGGCCCTGAGCTAACATCCATGCCCGTCTTCCTCCACTTTATATACGGGACGCCTACCACAGCATGGCGTGCCAAGCGGTGCCATGTCTGCACCCTGGATCTGAACTGGCGAACCCCCGGCGCCAAAGCAGAACATGCAAACTTAACCACTGTGCCACCGGGCGGGCCTCTCAACAAGTATTTTTGAGCACTGGTTGTGCCAGGCATCGTTCTAGGCAGATAAACACCCTCATTTCCTACACTACTAACAATTTATTCTAACATACTGTCTCTGCTGAAGACGTTGTCTTAAAACGTAGTAAAGGCTGCTAGAATCCTGGGGAAGGAGAGTTGGGAGCCAAGGCTGCCAGAACACAAAGCGAGGGGGCCCGCCAGCCCTTCAGAATCTCCATCCGCCCTGCAGTTCACCCCCAGCAGACAGGACTGCAAACGTCAGCCTGTTTACTAGCAAGCAAACGGAGTTTCAAGGGAAGTCCTCTAGCTCCCGCTTCCAAAAGATGGTCGTCCTTGCGCCTGTCCTTCCTGGGACTTCTAGGCCACTCCTGGTGTGGGGACGCGGACAGATATTAGCACCACCTTTCTCTCAACCCTCCCACCGGGGAGATGATAGCAGATCCCGAAATAAGAGCCTACCTGCACGTGTCACTGTCTTTCCCAGGTTGCATAAAGACAGAAAAGCGAGTGGGCAAACACTGAGCGCTCCACCTGGCCTGACTTCAGAATGCTTGGGATTAAGATATTCTGCTTATTGCGAGTCGAAGGTCTAGGCCTGCCTTGCCCCACATCCACAGCAGCGCTGTTTCTCAGCTGCCTGCGCGCATCCTCGTACACGTCCTTAGGGCGCTGGAACAGCAGGGCCTCGCTAAATGCTTCTTAGACCAGAAGAGCATGAGAAGCAGCAGCGAAGGGCTCCTGAAAGCATTTACATTGATGAGTAATATGTATCGACAGTACATTTTTCCTTCTCTTGCTAGAAAGTGAAATTCTTTGTGCGCGGCTTTCCGCTGCAGCACAGAGGGTAACTGAGGCGGTGGCGGCGGCCTGGCCCGCAGCAGGAGCCGCCTGAAATTAACGGCGCGGGGCGGGCGGGGGCGGCGCGCCGGCCTCACTGCTCGGCCACTCCCTTGTATTTTAACTGGTTAGAATTCAAGGGGCACGGAGCGGGCTGGGAAGGGTAGTGTGGTCCTGCAAAGTAGAAAGAACAAGAAGCATTCGTCTGGGGTTCCGTCACCTGTTAGGTGGTTGGAGAGGATGCCACAGATTAAAAGAAAGAAAGAAAGAAATCCCTTTAGTTTCTATAGCATGAATGAGAGTAAATAAGTACCAATAACAGCTAACACTTGCTGGGCCCCTGATATGTGCCAGACAGTTCTACGTGCGTCTCATTCTCTTGTTTGATTCCTGCACTCCCTCTCTGTGGTGGGCGCTCTCATTGCTTCCATTTTACAGCTATGGAACTGAGGCTGGGGGAGGTGAGGCCATGAAGCAGCAGGCCCAGGATTCTGTCATCTCCAGAGTTAGCGTGTCATCCACTATGCACACTGCCTTCTGGATAGCTGAACCCCTGGTTGTCATTTTCCTCTGATTTACGTCTCAGGTTTTGCTCAGGTGACGGGCATAGATTTGCATTTCCTAATGGATGAGGGAATGAAGTTAAATCACAAACAAGAGAATGCTTGAAAAGTATGATGTTCAAACAGCTGCAAAGAGTTTGTGCCTTTTCCCTGACCGCCTGCTAGCACATTTCTTGCTGTCGGGAAGGAATTACAGCATAACGTTACTAGATTCTATATGAAGCAATTTATTATTTTTTGAGAAGTGATAATGGCCTTGTTTTCATCTTAAGAATTGAGAGTGGCAACAGCCTGATGGCACCGTCAGAAGCACACACTCAGCAAGATTCCCTAAACGGTTCTTTCCTCTCCAGTCCTGACCCAGTAACCTCTGGGCTATTCTGTTCCCCAGAATCTCCTGTATAGCGCCCCAAAGAGTGTGCTGATGCCTGCAACATCCTTTTAGGATGTGAAGACCTATAGACAAATGGCTCCTGGGGCCAGGGAACGTATCAAAACGTAATCCTTACTCATAACAGAATTGAGTTTGGTGTGAACCCAGCAATCAGGGAATGAAAGGTGAGTGCATTAACCTGCCATGTTATCTGTATGGGAGTTTTATATCTTAAATGGAACAGACATCCCTGCAAAACAATAGTGGACCGAGATTAATGAGTTACAGGTGACCCTCAGACACGGGAAGGTTGACTTTGGATAAGCACCCGCAAAGGTCAAGTGCTTATCTGAATTAACCACAAGTCTTGGATCTGGGGTAAAAATAAAGGATGAGAAATACCCCAGGGAGAGGCTTTCTTCAACCTGAGTTTTGTGTTCTTTCTTACCTTCTGCTCAGTTCTGCCTTGGATTGGACCAGCCCTTTTCTTGTGCGTTTCCACACGTCTCAGGACTGCACCAAACCTCAGCATCGTGGAAACAGTACAAAAACCCAGAGCAATGCTTTTCAAATTTCTAGGGTTTCAGGATGTGTTGCAGACCAATTATTGTTGCTAACATAAGAACTGAGTCTTTTCAAGAGAGGCTTTACAAGGACTGGCTGGAATCTTTACAACTGTGGTCCCTTGTGCCTAGTCCTGACCTGAGGATTTGCATTTGTCTCATTGTACAGTGCAAATATGTGGAAGTAACGGTAACTTCCTGTGTTTATTACTCTCGTCCTTGGGTCAGTTTTAATATTTCCATTTAAGACAGAATAATTAATCCCCAGAGCAGTGCTGTATTCTTCATTTATTGAAAAACACACTTGACCCCTCCCTCCATTAATTAAGCGGAGTTGTACAGCTACCCAGTGTATCCCCCACAGAGCGTATCTGCTGGGCTCTATCTTAGGACCCTGCCAGGAAGGGGAGTAGACTAGGAGAGGCCCGTGGGGGAGGGGCAGACCCAGCTCAGGCTGGAGGAGAAGTTCAGTGTGCAAAGCGGAGTGTTTGTGTGGGAAGGTGGGCTTATACTCCCCTGATACAGAACACCAGGGCGTCTCCACTGCTGGATGGAGTCCTGGCCCAAGTGTGTTGTCAGTAACTGAGAGATGTAAAGAGACAACGCTCCTGCACCCCACCCCTGCCGGAACTTGGAAATGAGGGAAGTAAGATGCCTACTGAGAGCAAACTTTAAAAACAACGTGGACTAAAATAGAGCATAGATAAGCAAGGTTTTCTTATGCCCTAGAAGGGTCCTAAGAAACCTGAGCAAATACATTAACACATGCAAAGAAAGAATGTGTTAATCAGAAGGGGGTCAGTGAGCCCTAGGAGGTGGGAAAAGGAGAGACCCTGAGGCAAAAGCTCGCTGTACTGTCCAAGCTTTGCCCCTGGAAGGCCAGGCCTGCCAACGTCTTTTCAGAGCGGGATAAGCCTCACCCGAACACATACTCACACAAATCGGTGTGGAGTGCCTGCAACGTGTCAGGCTCTGGGAGAAGGTGCACAGTGTGGAGATGCTGCTTGAGGCAAAAGACTGACCTGAGCCAGGTACATTCTGGAAGGAGAGCACATTAACATAAGGAAGGAAACTAGACCAAGGGCTCTTGGTCTGAGGAGGAAGTAACTGTGGGTCAGAGAGGCAAAGACGCGAAGGTACATGGGCAGGAGGTGTGAGGAGGGTGCTTTGAACAGGGGCAGTGTTTGCTCAGGGCGCCAGGCTGCAAAGATGTTGGCTTGCAGCATATTTGAGGGATGGAAGGAAGGCCAGTATGGCTGGACCCACAGGGGTTTTAGATAATAGATAATATTTATTGAGTACTTAGTAGGTGCCAGACCCTGTTGAAAGCAGTTTATTCTTCTAATTTTCATCACAATCTCATGAAATAAACACTATCTTTATTCCTAGTTTACTGAGGAGGAAACTGTGGCGCAATACCAGGGAGTGGCCTGAGCTCAGAAGTGGAGGAAGGGGCCTCTGACCTCGGGAGCGTGGCTGCAGAGCCCAGGCTCTTCTCCGCGCCTCTCCTGAGTGCTGAAGCAGGCCAGCCGTGGAGGGCTAGTAGGTTAAGGGTTTTGTCTTCTTCCGAGAACAGGGTCCAGTTTTAGAGGAGTGACCTGGACAAATGTGTGCTTTGAAAAAGTCATTCTGGCTGCAATGTGATTAGCTACCATTTTTCTAAAATCTGATTATGATTTTGCTTCCTGCGTAAGTCTGCAGAGAAAGAAGGACTGCGCAGATCATATGAACTTCAAGAATTTTCTCACCAGACAGCCACTTCTTACTATAAATTAACGTACTGGATTTTGAGCATGATATGGCTTTTCAGAGTTCTTGATAGCAGGGGGAAATTTTGTCGCTCGTGTGATTCTTGAGTATTCTAGTTCCTACAATGGTTATTTCTCAATAAAATGCAACAAAATGGTCCCCCGGTTTGATGTATCAGGCTCATGAGATAGGTTAGGCAGTCTGCCCTAGAAAGATGGATTTACTTCCTGAAACTATGAAGTTTCTGATTCACAATACTAAGGATCAGGCTTTGTCTAAACCACAGTAAATTCACCAAAGTAATGACTTTGCTTATGGCTGCTCAGGAGGGAGCCGGCTGCCTTTTCCTACCCACAACACTCAACATTGCTGGCGCTGCGGGCAACAGCCACAAGTCCTTCCCCCCCCCCCCCCCCCTTCCTCTACTTCTTTCTCCTCCTCCTCCTTTCAAGCTATTCAGAAACCTAGGCAGATAGGTGGTATTAGGAATACCTGTATCAGAGCCTTTTGATGGGAACCAGCAAGAACAATGCAGGGTCTCAGGCCTTAAGGGATTGTGACATTAAACAGGGAAATAAGAGAGAAACCCACTTGACATAACTGGGGAGCCAGCTGGAACCTGGATCTTGGTTTCACAATAGGGGCCCAGGGCAAGAGCCATTCAGGCTGGAGATATAAATCTGGACAACAGTGTAGAGATGGTATTTAAAGCTGTGTGGCGGATGAGATTCTCTAGGAATTGAAGTAGTTGGAGAAAAGAAGAGGTCAGAAGCCTGTGCCCTGGGGCATTCCAGCTCTTAGAGGCAGGGAGATGAAGAGGCACCAGCAGACGAGATTTGACAAAGAAGTAGCTGAAGTAGGAAGAAACTCTGTGGAGCAGGGTGTCCTGGAAGGCAAGTTAAAAGTGTTTCAATGGGGAGAAAATGATCAGCTACATAAAATGTGTAAAGTACAACTAAGACGAGGACTGAGAATTGATGGATTTGGCAATGTGGAGGTCCTTGGTGATCTTCATAGGAGCAGGTGCAGGTTTGTGGGGCGGCAGGGGTGATTGGATTGAGTTCAAGAGAGAATGGGAGCAGAGAAATTACCAGTGAGCATAAACAATTTCTTTGAGGAGTTTTATTGTTAAGAGTGCAGAGAAAATGGAACAGTAGTTGGAGGGAGATGTGGTGTCAAAAGATTCTTGGTTTTATTTTTGATGAAAAAAACAAGAGCATGTTTATATGTTATGGCAATGGTCAGGAAAAGGAAGAAAATAGATGATGCCAGAGGGAGTGAGAGAATTGCTAGAGAAATATCCTTATGGCATTGAGAGAGGATGGGATCTAGTGCACAAGTCGGGGGACTGGTCTTGTCTGGGAGCCCCAGTAATCCATCCAGAGTCATGGAAAGAAAGGTGGGTACACAGGCTCTGATGCTGGTAGGTGGGGAGATGTGGTGGTGGGACATGTAGAAGATCTTTCTGGGTGTTTCTGTTTTCTTGGTGAAATGGGAAGCAAATGAATGATGATGAGTGAGCAGATTGTGGAGGGTTGAGGAGAGAGGAGAAGGGGTGAAAGAGTTGTTGATGAGAACAGGAGAGGGAATGGACCAGGACAATGGATAATAGCTGGGCAGCATTATTGGTCTACAAGAGGTTATGACGACCAGGAATTTAGAATGAGACCAGCCAGCGTGGTTGTATGTTTTCCTCCAGCATGCTCAGTTGCAAGGATGCTGGCATAGAAAAGGCAGAAAGTTGGATTAATCAGGGGTGAGAACTTACCAGTACAATGCAGTCAAAGAGGAGCAAGGAGGATGAGGGTACCTGCAAGAGAATAATAATAATGATAGACCATGAAATTTAATCGGGATGAGGAGGAAGAAAGTAAGGACTCAGTGTGTGAGGACACAAAGTGGTAGGATCATAGATTGTAAGTTCCAGTGGCATAGAAAAATCTGTGCTCCAAATGGCATTTGTGGCCTTTGCCCTACTAAATCTCTCAAACTTTTGATGTTCACATTTCTTTAAGTGTTGATGGAGATAATAGTAACATCTTTATTTTTTTCATGGAGAGGGGGCTACTCTGTTGGAGCAGTTATTGCTGGGAAACAGCCAGCTTCAGTGGTTGTTGACAAGAGAGGAGAGGGACCATGTTGGCTCCTCACCAAGGACGGTGACTGGTGTGGGGTGGCACGTCTCAGAGTCTCCAGTCTTTTGAGTTTTATATTCCTGAGGTTGTAGGAAGAGGTGTTTAGACTCCAAGTGACACACACACACACACACACACACACACACGCGTGCATATGCATCCCACTTGTACATATCTCTTCTTTACCAGGAATTAGGATAGTGCCCCATGCCAGGTGTGTGGTCTGTCAATGATTCTTCCACCATTTTGGGAGAATAAGAGGAAGGCCACAAAGAGTCCATGATAGAAAAGGAGAGGAAAAGCCTTTCAAAGACAATGTTTTACCTTAGAATTTCATTTATGGATGATATCAAAAATGCCATTGTGGGAAATATGTAGTAGAAACTTGATAAACATGTCTTTAGGGAAGATGGCTATAAAAATGCTGACAGACGTCTTTGTGCAGCCATCACAAGATAGGTAGTTACCTGCATCTTATCCTCGGAATTCTCATGTTTACAGATTACGTCAGCTTCCTGTTGTCTGCCCTCTGGTCTCAGCCAAGGCTTACTTGGTAATTTAGACTTTTAAATCAGAAATAGGCCTTTTGGATCATCCAGGCCAATCCTTTCATTGTAGAGACACTAGAACTGAAAGCTAGCGAGGAGAAATCTGTGTTCCTCTCTTCTTCGGTGATGTGGTCACCACGGCTTGGCCTCTACCTGTAATGAAAGAGTCCCCTTCTTCCATGCTTCTGTTGGAGACTTGTTCCTTGTCTTGGCTGCCGTTGTCCTGTATTAAAAGTACCGTTTGCCCTCAGGGTGAAACGCCCTCCCCATGACCCAGGAAGCACAAGGTCACTACTTCCCACACCATTATACAGAGGATGGAATAAGAAGTTTTTGGGGTTTTTGCAAATTGGATACAAACCTTATTCACGAGAATGATCAGGGACTAGGGATGAAAGGGGAACCAGCTTTCATCCCTCTGAGAATACATTTTATATGAGATATAAAAATAACAATAGAGAACTATGTTGGAAGAGTTTGGGTTTTGGAGTCAGATGACAACGATACTCCTCAGTAGGTACTGAGTGCTTTAGTCTACGCCCGGCGCTGTCCCCTCTCACATCCTGGTGCCACTGATTACTAGCAGTGGGATCTTGGGCAAGTTATCTAATTTCTTTGAACTTTATTTTTTCTAACAAAAATAAAAGAATACTGGGGCATGCCCAGTGGTGTAGTGGTTAAGTTCGTGTGCTCCACTTTGGCAGCATGGGGTTCATAGGTTCAGATCCTGGGTGCAGACCTACACAGCTCATCAGGCCATGCTGTGGCGGCATCCCCCATACAAAAAATAGAGGAAGACTGGCACAGATGGTAGCCCAGGGACAATCTTCCTCACCAAATAAATAAATAAAAGAATACTAGAGCCTTTTTTGCAAAGTTACTTTTGCAAAATATTAAATTTGATATGATATAAAAGTGTCTGGCATATAACAAGTGCTCGATAAATGTTAATTTGTTCTTTCTAAAACCCTTCCCCTCAAGGTTCCTGAGGTTTAAAAATACTTTTCCAGATTGTGAGCTGTTCAAAAATTTCAACAGCAAGGGGAGAATGGTTACGATTAAAGCCATTTGATATTGTGTATTCAATTTTGTCATGTAACGAACGTGATATGAACAGCCAAGATCTTTGTCCTGAAGGGAATTTCAATATTCAGCAAAGTGGGGCTGATTTAATAGCCATTAATTCTGAGGGTATATTCAAGTTCAAAGTCCATCTGTTTTAAAATGTAAATTGCTCTTTTTATGTATTTTGTATTGGAATTTCGGAACAAACGCTGTCACTTTCTTTTTCTTTGCATGGGATTGCAGGCGCCTTTATTATCCCGGAGCCCTATTGTTGTGATACCTCACACAGGAAATGCACACTCTGATATTAGGCACCAAATTGCTGAAATATCCCGTGTTTCCTATTCATTAAAGCCCGAAAGCACGATGTGCAAATTCTCGTCCTTTAATTACACACCTCAGGGATGTGCACGCCAAAAAAAGGAGCCAGTCAGACAAAAAGCCAGGTCTTTGCCAAAAAAACCCAGCCCCCTAAACTGGTAAACATTTATTTTCAGCTGGGAAATCTGCTATTAATTCATATAGTGACTTTCCCAGCTAAAATAATGAGCCAAGCCAAGTGAACCAAATGTTCGCAGTGAGCAAACATGAACAGTGGGGCATCAGCCCATCTCTCATTTGCATGTGGTTTCTTCAGCAGCTCAGGAACATTCGTGCGTTTCTGTTTTGTACATTTTTACCTGGGTACGTACCCGTGTTTATCCTTCTAGTGTCTGAATTTTCAAACAGCTTACAGACTCCACTGTAGAGAGGTGTTTTAAGAATTAAAAAAAGAGAAAAATCGCCAAACCAAATTACATATTAGGGCTTAAGAGCAAAGTCTCCCCACCAGCTTCACTGACTTTCCTATTTTATTGAAGGCCTTAAAAGATCAGAATTAGCAAAAACATGAGAATTTAAGGGAAATGCCATTTCGGAATTTTTTTTTTCAAAAGTTAACAAAAATTCTAAACTTATAAACAAAAAAGTTTATTGTTCTATAAAGCAAACTAGGAATTAGAATACATCACAAAAGGTTTTTTAAGTGTTCAAGGAGTCTTTTTTCATTTCCACTTAATTGGAAAGCTGTAGCAAGTGGAACATTAGAAAAGAAATAGCTGGCCACAGGCACCAGATGCATATGACAAGGGACAGTATTATTTACACTTCCTTTTTGAGGTCTGAATACTCACAAAATGCACTCAGATTCTAGAACAGAAAGTTGCCCTACGTGTATAAAACTTAAAATAAAAAGTAGTTTGTGTGGAAGAGCATGCATAAAGACTTCATGGAAAGCCAAGAAGGAAGGAGAAACAGTTCAATTAACACATGAAATAGCAAAGTAGAAGAGTCAAAAAGTCAATATATTGATTAATGCCTATGACGATACAGTTTCTACTCAACAGTCAATTAACCATTTGTCATTTTCTTGATATAAAGGAAGTTAAAAAAAGTCCTAAACCCAAACTCATATAAAGATGTGATTACTAATTGGAGTTTTAATGCTTCTCTTAATATATATTTGGGTGCAGAGTTTTAATCTATTCTCAAAGAAATGCCTTACATTTTAATGAAGGTGTGGTTTTTGTTCTAACAAACATGAGCAAAAGTAGCTTTTAATTTACAGCACTGTAAAATAAAGGTTAACCACCTCCAAACCTTTTTCCTAAATGAAATTTTTAGCAGATACATGATTTTTTAGCAATGAATAAATGAATAAAATGTATGAGAAATTTTTTTTTGTTCTATAAGAAGCAATGCCCTATTAATTTTGACAGACAAGTTGGCATTAGCCACTTTAAAATCCAACATGGGATAAAGTTATGCATTACTAGGCTCTCTACATTTTTGTCAAGAGATGAACATTTTGCCAGATTTTTAATAATATGCCAAAAGCTTTGTCAGTCAGTTGCTTTAGCCCTGCGTGGTCACGCCCGTGTCGTCCACCGCCCCACTGGGTGTAACGCGGCCGGCGCAGCTCGCGTGGCTCCTCCCCTGCAATTAGGCAAAGTCAACACAGCAATCGCTCCCACCGCCCTGAGCTACCTGCACTATCAACACTCCAGATTCCGAGGCTTGAACAAGCTTTGCTTTGTTGCTGCCTCCCCACCCCAATTAGGACTTTTTTTCTGCCCAGGCAATTTAGCACCAACACCATGGGTGGACCAGATAACTCTTTTAAAAAGCGCGTTTAAGTCATTCTTCTACCCATCCCCCCTCTCCCAGCCCAACCCAATCAATTCTTTCTCCACCCCCTTTTCAGTACTTCCTCCACTGCCATCCCCGCACTCCCCCCACCCCCAAAAGCCCTCTCCGAAAGAAATAGGCGTCTGCAAGAAGGCAGCTTGCAGTCCCTAACTAGTTACCATGCCGACTGGAGCCTGTGCTGAGGAATGTGCTGCTGCCACACTGAACTCAATGAAAAGATGAAGAAAATGTGCAAGCAATACTCGCTTGGCTGCGGTGCTGGGGAATCTGAGACAGGGCTGTTGGTATGGAAGGATCTCGCTGCATGCAATTTGCAAACATGCCAACTCAATAGCATGTGACAGGTGCTGGGTGGAATTTAGAGTCTCGGTGTCTTCAGGGGCTGGAAAGGAATAAGAGAGCTGACTGGGGGGAAGTCTGCCCCATGAAGCAATGCTTCCCCTTAGAAATGTGAGATTTATTAATTTTAATCAAAATCTGTGCAAAATGCTACAAGAGATTGAACTGTTTGTAATCCCTCACCTCTGAGTTCAATCATTACACCTTCCTTTTGACTGGTCTTAAGAAAATCTTTCTGTCCTAAAAGTCATCAGTAGAATTCATATGACACGAGGGTTGTGTTGTCAGGAGCTCTGATGGAGTTGTAAATCTCGAATAATATGTCCTGAGCAACTGCACAGAGGAGACGATGGCTGTGATTTTCTGTGGCAAAAGGTGGGGGCGGAAGACAGTCTAGGAAGACCAGAATTCCAAGACTTGAAGAGTCCCAGACTTTCCACCCACGTGGAGGCAGATTTGGGTCTAGCCTGGGTGGGGTCTTTCGAGAGAGTCTCCCCAGGTCTGGAGAACTGGGCTACAACGAGATCATTCTTAGTTTAGAGGTACCCTGGGGATGTTGAGAGCAGACATGGGACCACCGTGGGGGCTAGGTCTACTCCAACAAAATTCTGATGCAAAACACCTTTTCCTGCTCCACAGTCATGTGAACCAGAGGCTCCCTTGAATTTCCTGGAGTGAGTGGGGAAAATGTTCCAGATTGAGGATGAGTCAGGATTACTACTTACACCTCACACTCAGATTAACAAATTTCTTTCTTCCTGCCTTTTCTGTCTTCCACATCCATTGATTCCAAACTGTCCTGCACATCACTGGCAAAATGGTTTTCCATGCTTGCCAATTTGACCCTGTCTTTTCATTGCCCACAGCCTCCCTATGGCTCCTCATTGCCATGGCAACCACATGTCCTGGATTTTTCAGGACATTTTGATTTCAAATATTCTGTCATGTGGTCAGACCATGTGTCAGATCATATGCCAAAAGATATGTCCTGATTTGGGTTTTGAAAACATTGTGACTATACCCATTGCTCCCAAGATATGACTGTTGTCTAATCTTCCTTTTCTAGCAAACTAGAAAATAGTGCTCCTCTTTTATTATAATAATACCTTTTATTTTTGCATAATATTTTGCAAAGTGCTTTCACATAATCACCCCGATGGATCATTTCCTACCTGTGAAGTAAGACAAGATTGGAGATATTATTTTAATTTTATAGATGAGAAGATTGGGACATGGAGTAGCGAACTGACTTTCTGTCATTCCCATGGTGGCAAAATGACTAGAATCCCGGTCTCCTGTCTCTGATGTCTCTTGTCTCTGACGTGCTGCCTCCAAATATCAATGTGACGCTTCCTACTCAGGGTTTGTTTGCCCTGAGGGACTGTCTTTCAGGGACCCGGTGACTGTAGTCCAGCTCCTTCCTGATTTGGGCTACACATCAACTCATGAGGCTGAGTTAGAGTTGGGGGAAAGATTTTCAGGTGGACGAACTGGGGGCTGAAATGTAAATCACCGATGTCATATGTAACTTAAAGAATAAGAGAGAAAGAAAAGCAGGGAGAAGGAGAGCGAGAAAGAAAGGAGGGAAAGAAGGAAGGAAGGGAGGGAATTCCAGGGGTCTGTGCAAGGGTTACGCCAGTGACATTTCTGAAAGATAGACTTATTTAGCACATGTCTAGCAATGTTCGCTAACATCTGCTTCTTAATATTCTTCTTTATTAGTAAAATTTCTCAAAAATACTATTATTGTGTTAAATTCTTCCTAGCTAATATATTATATGGTGCTAAGATACTATATATAAGGATAAAAAGAAAAAAGAAGGAAAATGCATCTTATTAGCTTAATTATTCATTCGTGTACTCAGTGATCAATTTGACAAATATCAAACACCATCTATGTGCCAGGCGCTATACTAGATATACAGTGTGATATCTTGGAGCTTATAGTCTGGTGATAATTATTGATTGTGATAACAGTGCTCCAAAGAAGACAAACAGGATGATGTGATAAAGAGAACCGCGGGAGGCTGGGGGATCCTTAGGAGAGCTCCTTCAGATGGAGTGGTCAGGGAGAGGCTCTCTGAGGAGGTGGTTTCTTAAACTGACACTTGAAGGATGATAAGGAGCTAGAGTCCCGTGCAGAGCTGCGGAAAGTGCATTTCCGAAAGCAGGAACAGAAAGCCCGGAGCCCTGTGCTTGATGTGTCCCTTGTGTCCGCAGCACAGTGACCAGGCAGTTGGGGGCGGGGAGAATGGTATGAGGTGAGGCTGGGGGTTTTACTGGCTTTGAAGGCATGCTAAGGGTTGGGACTATATTCTAAGGGCAACATTAAGCATTGAAGCCATTGAAGAGAGACTGGTAGAGAAGATTTTTCTAGGAGAAGTCTGCAGTCCTACCCCTGAACCTGTTCTTATCCTACAGGCCCGGTCTACAGCAGCAGTGCTACCAGAACCCTCAGGGGCCATTTGTGCTGCATCAGAAAGTTTCTCACCCTCTGCAAATGCACAGACTTCAAAGTGGGGATTCATTAGCACTCTTACATGCCAAGTAGTATATTGTCTAGTACTGTTGTCTAGGCGTCTTAACCCAAGATCAATAAAGTTATCCAGAAATGGGAATGCAACCAAGATTAATTGAAAAGGAGAGGACATGAAAATAGGAAGAAGCAGGCAGATTGTCTCTGACTACAGGGGTGGAGAGGATTTGTTATTAAGCAGAGAAGAGGTTTCAATTCTAA
This sequence comes from Equus quagga, assembly GCF_021613505.1. Lineage (NCBI taxonomy): Eukaryota > Metazoa > Chordata > Mammalia > Perissodactyla > Equidae > Equus > Equus quagga. The sequence continues at coordinate 3,890,787 of NC_060286.1, forward strand.
TTGTTGTTTGTATCTTCAGCCTTAGTGTTTTGTCAGGAAATGGGCAGAAGGAGCCAGTGGTATGTGGCTGAAGCTTTTCTGCGTTACGGTTTACTGTGGAATCAACTCTGCAGGCTGGGATTTGATTTGGCTGTGACTCTGGTCAGGGCAAAAGAAGTGCAATGTGTCTCTCTTTCTGTTGTGATCCACGGTGATGTCCGCACGACAACTGCTTCAGTGAAAAGTGAAACCTTTTAGTCCATTATCAGGTACTTTGCAATGGTCAGACATCGTCACAATATATGACTCACAGGTTTCAACTGTCAGCTGAATGTGTTGGCACTGATTTGTGAGTGTTCACTGGGGATAGTCACAGATGTACACGTGACCCTCACAGGATGCTCACCTAACGCACGGCTGCATGGTATACAGCCAGGAGTCCACTTTCTTTTTAAAATAAAATATACAACTCTCAGCCTAAATTCCTTATTTGTTGGGAGTAAAGAACCAAATAAATTTTAGAAAAGGAGTAGTTGTTGAGTGACATATTTAATTTGCTACACTGTTGGAGAGAAAAAGATTCAACGCCAACTCAGCCTTACAATCAGAGCTTCTTTAGTTGTTGAAGGTATATATCGAAGGGCACACATATGGCTAACCCAGACATACCATAGCTTGTCAAGAATCCCTGTTCAAGAGTGTTTCCTGTGGAGACAGTGAGAGAACTGGTTCATTTGAGTAAATGTGGCTTATCTTTGTGCTTCTTCCAGAATAACCACCTTAGCTCTATTTTAATAGTCTTACAATAATAACACAGTGATTCCATGTGATAAAGTAAGCTTTCGGACCCACCATGTCAGCTCGGCTTTAGGATCTATTCATGTAACAACCGTAAGCTCAAATACCTAACCACTTGTTGGTAAAAACACACATAGCAAAAAATAAATCTTATTTTAAAAATGTTGATTTCCCCATTTTGCTGTCTGGATTTGAGTGTTTTAGATCACATTGCATAAGGCAAGCACTTGAAAACTACAGCATACATAAGTTACTTCACACTATCTTTTATTGCTTTTTAATTTATTTAATTTAAAAATGAAACTCTGTCCTGTGGTTAATGCTAAGAAAAAGTATAAAATTTTTTTTTCTTTTTGTGGAAGGTTAGCCCTGAGCTAACATCCTCTGCCAATCCTCCTCTTTTTGCTGAGGAAGACTGGCCCTGAGCTCACATCCATGCCCACCTTCCTCTACTTTATATGTGCGATGCCTGCCACAGCATGGCTTGATAAGCGGTGTGTAGCTCCGTTCCCGGGTCTGAACTGGTGAACCCCGGGCTGCGAAAGCAGAGCATGAACTTAACCACTGTATCACCAGGCTGGCCCTTGAAAAAGTATAAAAGTATAAACGAGAACAGCTGGAAAAGCTATGTTCCCCAGCTGTTGGCCTGTATCCTAAAACTATCAGTCCTTAAAATGAAAAATCAATTAAAATATTTTTTAAATGGCTGACTGAAGTTTTCTTTCTTTATTCATTAATAAATAGCTTTGTGTGCCTACTGTGTGCAGGCAGAGGGCCAGCATCCAGGGATACAGTGAGGAGAACAACCCAGTTTATTTTAGGAGAGGTTTGATGGTGTAGAATTGGAATAGGACACAGTCCAGAGAGGCACAGAAGGCTTCATAGAAGCTGGTGATTTTAAACCGCCAGTAACTGAGCAGGAGCATCCTTCACGTCGGTAATGATGATGCTCTGTTGTTAAAGGGACTCCCTCAAGTTGCCTCACTGCATGTCCCTCAATGACGACACTCACAGTTCTCTACATGCTCCACCACTGAGTCAGCAACTAGCATTAGGCTCCTTTTTCCTTTTCCACGGATTGATTTCAACTAGGAGAATTTTGTAGCTTCTCCTGTCCTAATGTTTTGGCATATTTGTCTCTTCCTCAGAGTAAAGCTTTCTCTGAGAACACCCTCAGCCTGAGTGCTGTGGGGACAGAGATGGGTGGTGGTGGAAGGGGAGACAGTAGGTGCGGAGGGGTTGAAAATTCTCTTGGAAAATAACTTCTCTCCCTGGATGCATTCTCTTCCATTACTCTGCATTCCCTTGGATCTGCTCTAGTCCTGCCATTTGGTGAAAGCTCACAGAAGATGTGGCTGCCACTGTGGGGAGAATGCAGAGTTTTGGTGACTCAGAAAATAACCATGTGGCATTCACACATCTTTATTTTGTCCAAAGAGAGCTCACAATAATTCAATCACGAAGTTGGTGCACTGAGATAAACACCTATACAACTGTGAAGCAGATTTAAATTTGTAGTTGTTGTTTTTTGCTTCCTATACGAATGAATATAATAGAGTTTCCTTTTTTTTTTTAATGCTTTTTGGTGAGGAAGATTGGCCCTGAGCTAATCTCTGTTGCCAATCTTCCTCTTTTTTTTTTTTTCCCTCCCCAGAGCCCCAGTCTTGGTTGTATATCCTAGTTGTGCATCATCCTAGTTCTTCCACGTGGGATGCTGCCACAGCCTGGCGTGGTGAGTAGTGTGTACGTCTGCACCCAGGATCTGAACCTGTGAACCCTAGGCCACCAAAGCGGAATGTGCAAACTTAGCCACTCTGCCACACGGCAGCCCCTAGAGTTTCTTTTAAGAAAATTCTCACGTCTGCCATTTTGGGTGATTGCTCTGCCAAATATTTTGGAGACCTTCAAGAAGGGTGTCTGGGTAGAATTGTTAGATAAAATACTGGAGGCCCAGCTAAATTTGAATTTCAAATGAACACAAATAATTTTTTAGTATAAATATGTTCCATGTAATGATTAAGCCATGCTTATAGTAAAAAAATTATTCATACCATCCTTTTATTTACTAACTCTGGCAACTCTATGCCCGGGCAATGCACACTGGAGTCTTCATATTATGGTATAGATAGATACATAGGGCAATCATTTTAGATACATAGGGCAATCATTTTAAGGCACTACCGTCAGCACAATTTGGTGCCATTAATAGCAGCACCATACAAACTGTTTCTGAAGCACCCACATGCTCGTCAGAATTGTGCTGGTTGCCATGCCAAGGCAGTTACGTGGACAGGGTCCTTTCAATTCAGGAAGACAATAAGGGACAATATCAACAGTGAGGGACCAGATAAAAAGCAGAGGAAACATGAAAACCTTGGCAGACATCAAAGGAGTATAGACAATAAATAAAGTACTTCTATTCTGTAGACAGCTCGTGTTAGGAACTGACACAAAACCACAGACATTTCTCGGGGGTCACTGGGCAACTGTTGACATCTTCTGTTTGGAGGCAAAACAACGACTTAGAAGTAAAAGAATCTGTGCTTCACTGAACTCCCAGAATTTCCCCAACTCAAGCATCACCTCAACCCCTCAACTCTGCAAGACATTTCACGGGGTTAAAAAGTTAGATGTATATTTAAAAAGGGATACAGGCGCGTACATTACTATACACACATAAATAAATAAGAGGCAATGAAACCAGGGATGTAATCAGAAAATTCTCACCTATTTATATGTAACGGATCTGGTCCGTTTGCCATCAGTAACGAATGGCACTGATAACTAAGTTCAGAGCAACCGTGCAGATGCTGCGCTGTGGCTCAGATCACTGCAATGACCCAGTGCACTGGACGACAGCCTGGTGAAGGCACAGTCGGCAACCAGCTTACCAAACTTTAGAAACTGAGGTACATGACTGATTCAGAATGTCCATATGCAGGATTGAGGTGGCCTGAGAGGTCATCAAGGATTATCTGTACAATCTTCCATATTCTTTTCTTACTACAAAAGTAATGTATAACCATTGTAGAGAGTTTAAGAAAACAGGTACAATGAAAGATAAAAAGCAAACATAATCTCCCACCTCCGAATTCCTCTTTAAAATTGTTAATAATGACACGTTTCTCACACCTCCACAAGATCAGAAAACAACCTATCAAATTTCCGTCTATTCACCACAAACATTGAATATATACATATCATTATTATGGTTACTTCATTTAGATTTCTACTTTTTAAAGAGTTTCCTATTTTTTTTTTAAAGATTTTATTTTTTATTTTTTTCCTCTTTCTCCCCCAAGCTCCCCAGTACATAGTTGTATATTCTTCGTTGTGGGTCTTTCTAGCTGTGGTATGTGGGACGCTGCCTCAGCGTGGTTTGATGAGCAGTGCCATGTCCGCGCCCAGGATTCGAACCAACGAAACACTGGGCCGCCTGCAGTGGAGCACGTGAACTTAACCACTCGGCCATGGGGCCAGCCCCAAGAGTTTCCTATTTTTTAAAGGAATAAAATATAACGGATACTGCTCATGACACGTCTTCATCCTGCATCTCTTCCCTTCCCTTTGCTGGGGCGATCACTGCCCTGAAATCGTGTGTCGTCCCACGGACACTTCTACATACGTGTATAGATGCATAAACCATTGTTCTGTGTTAAAACAAAAGGAATACTGCACATCCTCTTTGGAATTTATCTTTTTCACTTACTATCATGTTTTTGAGATTTGTTTATATTAAAACATGAAGATTTAACGCATTCGTTTTAATGGCTGTACAGTTTTCCTTGAATGAATGTGTCCATTCCAATCCTAAGAATATTTGTACATTTTTCTCTAATACAAACAGTATAGAATGGGTGTCTCCAAGTACACACGTTCAAGAACGTTTAAAGAGGACACCTAAAAGTATAATTAGTACCAGTTGCAAAATATGGAAACCTTCAGTTTCTAGGCTTTGAAATTGCTTTTCAGAGTGTTGTACCAATTTATACCTCCACTAGAAGTATAATGGTTAATTGCCCCACATCTTTAAAAACACTTGGTATTATCAGATAGTAATGCTTGCCTATCTGATGAGTGTGAAATAGTCTCTCATTGATTTAGCTTGTATTTCACTAATTGTTAATGAAGTTGAGCATATTTTTCGCATGTCTATTTACCATTCAAATTTCTTGCTTTGTCAACAACTTATTCATAATTTTTGCTTTACCGTTTTTTTCTTTTTTCTCACTTGTTTTGAGGAATTTTTTGTAAGGCTTGAATCCGTATCTACTGTTACACCATTTGCAAACATTTTCATCTAATCTGTGGCCTATATTTTATTTTCTTTATGACATCATATCAAATATTTAAATTTAAGGTAGTAAAATTGAGTCAGATTTTCCTTTCAGGTTTGTGCTGTTCATGATTTATAAGATATCTTTCTCCACCGTAACGATAGTCTACGTTTTCTTCTGAAAGTTTTGCAGCTCTTTTACATTTAGGTTTTTGGTTCTTCTGGAATTATTTTTTGTTTATGGTATGAGATAAGGATTCAGTTTTATCTTTGGTTGAATGGACATGTTTCCCCATGGCTTTGTAACGTCACCTCTTGTATGTCAAGCACCCATAGGAATGAGAATCTGTTTCTGGGCTCTCTGTTGTGCTCCACGGTCTGTCTGTTTGTCTGTCCCTGCTGTAATGCCATTCTGTTGGGAGCGAGCTTCCTCTTCTCGTGCCTGCTTCCTCCTCCTGCTCAGGGATGGTCTAGCCTCTCGTAGCTCTCTCTTCTCTCATATAATAGGGGTTGTAGCAGTCTTTGAAAAGTCATGGTGAGGTTTTGATTGACATTGCATGTAATTTTTACGTTAATTTGGAGAGATCTTACTGTGTTGTCTTTACTCTATAGCTATCTTTAATGTATTGGTCATTTCAACTGTTAACTTAATATATCACTCTTCTTTTTAGTTTTGTTGTGCTATTTAATAAAGTTTCCTACTTTTTCCATAAAGTTTTTTTGGTTTTGTTGCACATTTTCCCTATGTTCCTTATAGTTCCTGAAGCTATTGTAAATGGAAAACTTTAAATGCCATTTTCCAAGTCTGTTGTGGTTGTATAGAGATGCAATTAAATTTGGGTATATTGACCTATATTTAGTAACCTTGTTGAACTTTTAGGGTTTTTCTTGAACCAATCTTGCTGTCTTTGAACAACGACAGCTTCATTTCCTTCTTTTCGATTCTCACACCTTTTGTTTTCCTCCCTTGTCTTACCATGCTAACTAGAGCCATCAGTACATTGTTGAATAGAAATGCTGCTGGTGAGCATCTTTGTATTATTCCTGATTTTAAGGGAAGTGCTTATAATGCTTCACCATTAAATGTGATGTTTGCTATAGGTTCATGAGGTTCATGAGGTTCAGGAAGTTTGCTCATCTTCCCAGTTTGTCAAGAGTTTTTAGTTTTGTTTATTTTGTTTTGTGAATTAAATGATGGGGGGTTGAATTTTATCAAATATTTTTTGTACATCTAATGAGGTAGTCATATGGTTTTTTTCCTTAAACTATACTTTTCTTTTTATCATATTACCCCTGTCTGCATTTCCTGTCAAAAGTGAAGAGAATACCAGCTTCAAAAAATAAGTTGGAGAGTTTCTCCTCTTTTCCTCTTTTTGGATCAGTTTGTATAAGATAGAATTTATTTATATTTTGAAAGCCTGGTAGAATTTTGTAAAAGGTCTGAGTCTGGTATTTTTGTTTGCTTGCTTTGTGGATAGATTTTTCACAACTGATCCAATTTCTAAGAAATGCTGTGGTCTTTAGTTTTCTATTTCTTCTTGCATAGGCTTTGGTAGGTTTTGTTTTCAAAATAAAATTTCCATTTTATCTATGTTTTCAAATTTGTTGGCATGAAGCTATTCATAGTATTCTCGCATGATTTATAAAGCCTCTTATTTATCCGTGCTTATGTTCTCTTTCTTATTAGATACAAAGTAGGAAATATGAGAAGTAGAGAAAAATTGAGACGATTATAAGGCCTAACGCTCATCTGTCTGCACTTCATTCTGAGTGTTCCTGCTCACTGGTTATCACTCCATTTGGATCTAGTCTACTATGTAACACATCATTGAGATATTTTTTAAAAAGTGAAAATTTTATTCCTAGAAGTTTTGTTTTTTTCCTCATCTCTGCCTATACTTTTTTCATAGTGCCCTGTTTTTGTGATTTCAGTTCCTTCTTATACGATTTAAAATATATTTATTATATAAATTTCTTGGGGGTCAAATACTGTGGGTTTTTTGGGTTTGCGTGTCTATTGTGGTAAGATAGCATTGTTTATGATGGGCTTTGACCACGAGCTCATCTCAGTGGACCTTACCCGAGGGAAGCCTGTGGGGCCTGGGCTGAGGGATGGGCCCCAGAGCTGGCGCTTTTCCCAGCAGCTAAGTGGCGTCACGGGGTGGTTGAGGGCCAGCTTAAGGGCCGCCTGCCACTGGCCTAGAACACTTTTTATGTCAGTTTCTACATTTGGGGTTCCCTGACCTTGTGGCATGAATTCCAGAGGCTGTTATTTTTCTACCGAGAGCTCAGGAAGATTCAGGTAAATTTCTTTATCATTTCTCGGTGTCATTGGGTAGATGTTTTTCTAGTCCCTCCTTTCCTTGAAAGTCAGAGTCCTGGTTTTATGCCAGTTTCAACTCCCCACTTTGTACTCACCCAAAATCTTGTCCTCTGTTCCCCTCTGGGTGTTCAAGTCACGCCTCCATGTTCCACGGGCCTGTCCTCGTCCTTTCTTTCTTAAATGCTTATGTATGTCTTTAAATCTTTGCATATTTCATCTCACTTTTCTCGGTGTTTGGAGGGGGACGGCCTGGAGGTTATCTAGTGTCTGTCTCACCAGAGCACGTCTTTGCCCAGGTTACTGTTTCAGGAAACAGAAGTCAAGTTATCTGCTTGCGCCTGAGCTGTTTGTATACCTGCCATTCCTCAAGCCCCTGGGGCTGGGGGGCTCCCAGGCAAACCTCGAAAGTGGTGAAACTCATCTTTAGCACCTTCTCATCCAGAGCTTTCTCTCCCAGCCTCCTGTCCTCTGCAGCATCTCGTTTGTCCTTCCTCACTGGGCCCTCCCCTTCGAGGAGGCTCCAAGCTCCTTCTGGGACTTGTCGCTATGCACTCTCCCTGCTTTGTGTGGACATGTGCCTCACCAGTCTCTGCACGGTCCAAAGTGTCCAGGTGACAATTAGCTAATCTGATAAGCTCATTCGTGCTAATGTGCTAATGGAAGAGGTCTACAGAAGATGGCTGTCCTTCCCTCGCCGCCTCCTCGGGGCCCTCTTCTCCTGCCAGGTGACATATGTGCATAGCAGCAGTCACCTTCTAGAGACCGTGACCCGGCCGTAGTGGTCTAACCTGGAGGATTGACATTAATGGAATGAGATTTTTTTAAGTCAAGTAGGAGGGACAGCTGAGTTGAGGCGGGCAGGAGAGGGGAGAGTCAGGCAAAAATGACCCTCAGATCATGACACATGAGTGTCCACTCACATGGGGGTTGCATTAACCCTTTTTATACCTGAACTACAGAGAATAAAGAGGATTTCTCAGAACACCCCTTTACGAAATCAAAATTATTCTTATTGAAAACCCTTCCACAAAACAAGAAGTGGAACTCAGCAGAACCAAAGCATGTGGGGTTCTTTGCTACGTGTTCTGATATTTCCATTTTGCTGAGTCTATAGGAAAAGTCTACACTCCTTGAAGGGATGGACAGGACAGAGATGAGTCCTTAAATTTGAGGCCAGAGCTGGCAAGGTTGGCTTTAGACAGAACACAGAAGGACTGGTCACCGGTTTTCTTCTGTCCTTCTGGGCCTCGTTCTATTGGGTCTCAGTCTTTGAAGAGTTAGGGTGTCAGCTCCGGGGAAGGGGTACAGAGCTGCTCCAGGCTCATGGGGAGCCGCAAGGGGATTGCACCTTTGAGCCCCAGGATAGGAGCCATGTCTTGTGCGAAAGAATATCTAAGTACGGCATATTTCTTTTTTCTTTCCCTGTGTTTTCATAAAGTAGAGGTTTTGGCCTGGAGGTTACTATGCTATGGGGCCCAAGGAGAAGGTAGACTCTGATGGTTGTGTGTGTTCTGGCCGGTGGGTGACAGTTAGTGCTGTGAGGACGCCGCGTTGGATAGAAAGCCGTGGTGGCTAGCTTCCCTCTCCGCTCTCCGTGCTCTCCTCCGGCATCCTTCCTGCGGGTTTGGTGCAGGCTGGCTCCCCGACCCCCGAAAGTCTTACTTCTCTAAAAGACCCTCTCCACACAGCCATCTCGTTCTTTGGCTCCTGATTATCTGCTCCTTCCATCCTTGCCCTGGGCTCCTCCTCTCTCCCTTGCCATTTCTTTACGCTCTGCCCAAACCTTTGTAAAGAGTCTTTTTATTAAACTCTCCTCAAAGTGTCCTAATTTGAGTGTGCCATCTGTTTCCTGCTGGGAAGCTGACTGATAAAACACCCAAATTCTTTGTTTTATTTTTATTATTTTTTTCTTAAAGTAAGAGGTAATTTTTTTATTGTGGTAAAATATACATAAAGAAATTTGCCATTTTAACCATTTTTAGATGTACAGTTCAGCGGCATTAAGTACATTCGCAGCATTGTTCAACCAGCACCACTATTCGTCTCCAGAACTTTTTCATCAGCCCAGACGAAAACTCTGTACCTACTAAACAATAACTCCCCATGTCTCCTCCCCCAGATCCTGGTGACCACCATTCTACTTTTTGTGTCTATGAATTCGACTTTTCTGGGTCCATCACGTAAGTGGAAATGTACATTTGTTCTTTCACGTCTGGCTTATTTCACGTAGCATAATGTTTTCAAGATTCTTAAAAGGTATAAGTAAATTGGTACAATAGTTAGGTCCATAGGGGACAACATTTGTTCCCCTCTATAAGCTTATAAATCTTTGAGATATTTGTGAGCAACTTTCCATGGAAAGCAACTATGATATAATCAATGTCTTGATTCTTTAGTGGTAAGAAATTATTGATTCCTTAGTGGTAATAATCTAGTTTCTTCCCAAAAGAATTTTATGAAGGAGGACCAAACAGTGACCAATAATACCTTCAAATGCTATCAGCTGTGCAATTGTTGTAATATTGAAAAATGTATTCAAATCTCCATATTCCTTGAAAGGGCCTTTAAAACTATTGTGGAAGATCTTTTTCTTCCAAGTTGTATTAACAGTCATTGATAAATAAAGGTGTAAATACTGCAGAATCCAGAAGTGCTCACCCTGGGTCTTCTGAACATGCCTCAATTCCTAAGCTACTCTGTCACATGAGCAATAAAGATCACTTGTGTCATGTGATGTAAGCTGTTAAAGCTTGTTAAAGACTGTGTTCTAATGGACTTCGAATGATACCACGCTTTACAGAATATGCAAGCAGGTAACTCTCCGACAGCCTGAAGAATCTTTGTTCTGTCCAGAATTTGAATTTCCTGGTTTCTGTATTTTATTAATGCTGTGGGTCAAGGTGTTGAGTGAGAGAATGTCCTAGTTATCTATTGTTGCAAAACAAACCATCCCAAAATTTAGTGGCTTAAAGCAAATTTTATTACCACCTCTCACAGTTGTGTGGATTGGCTGGTCTTAAGTGGATGGGTCTAGCTTGGGGTCTCCTACGTGGTCGCAGTCAAATGGTGGCTGGGGCTGGAGTCGCCTGACAGCTTCTTCACTCTCCTGTCAGGCATCTGGACTAGAGGATGGCTGGAACGGCCGAGGGCTGGGCAGACTTTCCTCTCTTCACGCCGCCTTTCCACTGGCTAGCTTGGGCTTTTTCACAGCATGGCAGTCTCGGGGCTCAGACTTCTTACCGCTGGCTTCCTCTAGAGCGAGCATTCCAAGAAGGCCTACACCGAAGCTGCAGGGCTTCTTCTGACCAAGCCTCATGAGCCCCAGAACATCACTTTCGTCACATCCTATTGGTCAAGAAGGTCAATAATTTCAGGCCAGATTTAAGGGGAGGAGAATTAGACTCCAGCTCTCAACTGGAGTAGCAAAAAGTTTGTGGCTGCTTTTAATCTGTCACAGGAGTCTTAAATCTCAGCCCTGCAACTCTCACGCTCTGGGAGCTTAGGCCCGTCCACCTCTTGCTCTCTCTGAGAATTAGTTTCCTCATCTGTAAAATGCCAAAAATTTAACGAACGATCTTAAAGACTCTTTCGCTTTCAATTTATCTAGAGTGGATCTTCACAGTTTTAGTGTCCAGGATCTTTTTTTTCCTGGGCCTATATAAGTATAAAACTTGAATTGGACAAAATATGCCAATATAGGATTTCATTATGAATGATGAATTCCTTATGGATTTTCTTTACTGCTTGGTGCTAGCCAAAAGCTTACAAAATGGCAATGTCGAGCAGGAGGTATATTCTGAAATGCGAGGAGCAGTGCCCTGGTGGACGTGTTGATTCCAGTTCTCTGAACCAGGGTGGCTGGCACTGGCGGCTTTTCAGGAATCTGATGCTCACTGAACACTCTTAGCTAGTTCTGGGTGAAGCAGGGAGCGTGGCAGATGTGATTGAGGTGGATGTTTGAGCCTGGGAGATGGTCAGAGCACGCTTCTCTTTAGGAGTCTCCATTTTGTTTGTTCAGAGGAGGATGAAAGCCTCTCAGATATCAGTCCCTACAATGAGACCCCCTCTTTGGGTTTCAGGGACACAAGAACAGCCCGTTTAATTAGAGGCCCTCGCCAGGTTCCTGGGCAAAGCCCAGGGTCAACTGTGTACCAGTTACACCTGAGAGTTACATTTCATTGCCTGCACTGCCCAGATTTTTAAAACCAGAATCTCAGATGTGTAAATATTTAAAAAACAAAAAATACATAAGACAGAAAACAAGAAGTTCACCAGCCTGCTGAAATACTTTAATTAGTCGGAACGAGACTGTCTTCTACTCTGCTTCTTCCAAAATAAACCACTGTGACAAAGGGTAGTGAAACAGACAAATACCAAGACTTCTCCACAGCAGAGCCTGGGGTGGCCTATCCAACAGCCTTTCCCCCTTTCTTCCCTGTGTATAGAACCCCGATCTTGTTCTGAAATCTACCCCGTTCCTAAAGTTAGGGTAACTCCTGATCAGTGTCGATCAGTCACGGCGACCCCATTGGCAGTCTCTAGTTTACGAGTGGGCATGGGACCCAGGTCTGACCCAAAAGACGTGAAGGGAAGTCTGCTTGGGGCCTCTGCAAAAGGTATTTTCCCTCTTAAAACAGTGCTCAAGAAGAGCTGTTCCTCTTCGGCCAATGGATGTTGCTGTGTCTGAATGCAATTCCCAGACTGTGTTATCGCAGCCATCTCGGCCTAAAGTCAAGCAGACACACTGAGGATGGCAGAGCAGAAAGACGAAAAGAATCTGAGTCCTCGATGGTGTTGCTGAGTCAATGATTCAAGCAGCTGTGGCACCACCATCCTCTGAACTCTTCACGTGTGTGCTAGTAATTTCCTCCTTGTTTAGGCCAGTTTAATTGGAGACCTCTATTCCTTGAAGCCTAAAATATGCTAATTATCCCCTTCTCACACATGGCAGGAAAATATTGGCATACCTAATATCTCCCCTTCAGCCATGCCTGGGCTGGTCCTGATTTCTTCTGAGACCCGAAAAAAGAAAATACGCAATGACATAACTCAATGGGACTGTGTCCAGGGTGTGAAGTGGCTGTGTCCTGACGTAGCCCCAAATCTTGAGAAGAATGATATTGACAGTCACAATGACGGCTGAGCCTGAGGGCGTACTCTATAAGCAGACACCATTTTAAGTGCTTTAAATGTGTAAGTCATTTCATCCTCCTAAAACCCTGTAAGGTTGATGCTATTATTATTCTCACTTACCTGGGCTGATGATGAGGCACAGAGAGGTTAAGTAATATGCCCGAGGCTGCATATCTAATCAGTGGTGGAGCTGGGGGGTAAACTCAGGCTGCCTATTCAAGAACTCACTGTACAATCCCTGTGCTCATTGGCTTTTCTGCTCCGAGGAAGGACATCCCGCCTCCCCATTGCTACCAGCAGCCCCAGGGGAGGCAGAACATTCTTCCTGTTTTCAAGGGAGCTTTGTGAATAACCATACCTGGTTTCAAATATCCATTATTTGGGGTCATTCATTCATTTAGCAAACATTTATTCAACACAAACTATGTTCTAGGCCTTGAGTAAAGATGAAGAAAACCTAGTTTCTGCCCTCAAGCCACTTAATCTAGTGGAGGGACAGATTCGTAATCAAACATTTATCATACATCATACTCAATGCTTTAGTCGAGATAATAATCATATTTAGCCTTTGAGTCTTGAGGCTGTGTCAGAGTCTTAAAGATGTAACACATATTAACTGTTTAATCATCACAAAATCCCTATTTTTCCAAAGGAACCAAGGAAGAGCTCAGCCCAGCATCCCACAGCCCATCAGTGGCAGAGCCGAATTTGAATCCAGACAACCTTGCTTTCCACGCTTTCCGGAAAGCATTATGCTAGGGGGTGTGCAAATCCCTGTGGGAGCAGGGGAGCAACTGCTTCCAGCTGGACAAGACAGTGGCAAAGGAGGGAACTGGAATACTTCATAGATGAGACGACTTTGTAATTGGACCTTGAAGGGTAAATATAAATGTGGTGCCAGGAAGGGAACACCAATCAAGAACTGAAACAAGAAGAAGAAGGAAAAAAACAAGAGGAGGAGGAAGAAGAGAAGGAGAAAGGAGAAGGAGAAGATGAAGATGAAGATGAAGATGTAGAATAAGGAGGAGGAGCGGGAAGGGCATTAGGGCATTCCAGGAACAGCACGGGCAAGGATAGCAGGACTTCAGGGAACCATAGGGTGTTTGCAGAGAGGTAAGTTCTGTGTGGCTCCCTCGTAGTGTGTGGAGGATGGAGGAATGGGAGAGGAGGCCAGAGGCCTTTTTGTATGTAAGGAGTCTATATTTTATTCTGTAGATCATAGGGGGCATATTGAAAATTTTAAAGGAGGAGAGTGATATGAGTTTCTTTTATAAGGATTTAAATGAAAAGGAAAGAATCGAAACCTTGGGGCTTTGAAACGTCTAATACAGAAAGATAGGCAGGGAGAGGTCAGTGTGGGAGGACAGGCTGGGAGAATGCCTTGGAAGTACGTGGACCTGTTGGGGGCTGTTGCTGGTCTCTCAGAGGCCAAAAATGGTTTTTCCATTTTGAAAGAGTTGTAAAACAAACAAACAAAAGAAAACCCAAGAAGGATATGTGACAGACACTGTATGTGGCCTGCAAAGCTCATGACATTTACAGTTTGGCCCTTTACAAGAAACGTTCGCTGACCTCTGCTCTGCTTAAAGCCGGTGGAGGTCTGCAAGAGGGAAGGAGGGAGGGGGATGAAGAGGAGGGTCATCCTTAACATGCTCAGGAGGCAGAGCTGACGGGAACCTGGCCAGGACGAGGTGGGCAATGAGAGAACAAGCGATGTCAAGGACGAATCAAAGAATTGCACATGTAGGAGCATCGTTATCCAACATACGAAATACAAGAGCGAGGATCAGGGCAGAAAGATTCTTTCTTTTGGGACCTGTTGCCGTGAAGTGTCCACACGACATCCCGGTGGAGATACTCAGGAGACACGTTATACGGAACGATGCTTATGTCTCTGCTTCTCTGTGGTCTGTGATATAAATTCCTTAAGGACAAAGACAATGCGACTGCTTCGTATAGATCCTAGCACGCGACAGGCTGTTCATCAAGCGTGTTGAGCTCGCTGAGCGGAATCAGATGGGTGAATTTGGGAGACAGCGTGAGATCCAGGGCAGAGGAAGAGACAGTCATTGGCTTTGAGGTGGTCACTCAAGTATGGAGTTGACGGCGTATTTAACATGCTTGTATCAGCACAATGTTAAGCTGCATTTTTCTATACATTTTTCTGGCTGCTCAATTAAAAGTAAGCCCTCCTGTGGCAGCAGGGGTCACTGCCGGGTCAATCTGCAGAGAGGCAAGATTGCCCAGTGGTTGGGAGGCAGGGCTTACGGCCAGACAGCTTGGGTTTGAAAACTCATTTCTCCTGCTTTCTAGGTGTAATTTTGGGCAAGTCACTCAACTACTTTGTGCGTTAGCTACTCATCTATAAAATGGAGATAATAATATCCTTCTAGGGGGTTGTTGTGAGATTGAATAATACATGTATGTGTTTAGAAAGGGCTATGATCTGTTCTTAACATATCACCCAGTTATCCTTTTAAAAAATAGGTCAAATCATGTCAGTCGGCTAATGACAACCCTCCAATGGCTCCGAGTAGAGGCCACAGTCCTTACCCTCACCCTCCATGCCTTACACCCTGAACTTCTCTCCTAGCTCTGCTCTCCTCGCGTCAGCTGCACTGGCCACCCTGCTGCCACCTCAGACTCACTACGTACACTCCTGCCTCAGGGCCTTTGCACTCGCTTTCCTTCTGCCTGGAGCTCTCTTCTCCAGGATGCCAGCATGTCTTGTTCCCTCACCTCCTTTGAGGCTTCATTCAAATGTCACCACCGTTTTCTAACTAGCAAACACACTGACTCCTGGACCTCTCTTTTCCCTTCTTTCTTTGTATTTACCCATAACAACTCTCACATGCTAATATACTATATAACGTATTCAGTTTTTCTGCCTCCTCCCACCGGAATGTAAGCTCTATAGGGACTAGAGTACTGCTGCTGTATTTGTTGAGTGAATGAATGATGCCTACCACATAGTAAGTGCTCAGCCCAGGTTAGCTATAGTTGTTCCCAAAACGTCTGATGCCACCTTGATGACACACAGCTGCCTCTTATTCCATCCCTCCCCAGCAGTGCCAGCTCAGGCAAGGATGAGGGGACAGGGTCAGAGTAGGCGCCACTGTCTACACCTGGCCCCCTCCATCCATAAACCCCGAGGGAGAGCTCCTATTCCACCATCTTGTTCATGCATACATTTGGGGAAATCGGCAGGTCAGGCGAATGCTTGATGAGAACGCAAAGCCCATTTGCAGTCCTTCAGAACTGGTGTAACAACCCAGAGAAGAAAGTGTGTGTATACACACTAAGGCTGCTCTCTTGATATTAAATTAGTATTAAAGTGGGATGGAAACTCCTCTTATATTGGGCTCCTACGGAGACAGACAAAGTAATTTTAGAGAATAAGCAGCTGCCCTCAGCAGTAGGCTCAGAAATGTCAATTTTAATTAAAACATTTATTTTCAAATACATTTCACGGTTCATATGCAGTGATATGTGTCTACTTCATGCAAACGTTCAAACCGCCAGGCTGGGGAAATTGGAGAAAGACATTTTGATAAAGAACATTAACAGTATGATCAAAACAAAGAAATGCCAAGAAAAGAAAATCCACACGGTTCTTCAGTTTTTCCTCAGTCCACACATCAGATTGCTCCTCGTGGCCTTGCCCACTGCTGTGTGAAGGCTGCGGACCCCCTCACGGAAATCTGGCGTCAGTAGGGGCGGTGGCCAGAGCCCACGCTCACGGGAGGTCTGTTTCGTGTATGGACTCCTGTTTACTTCGACAACAGAGGCCCTCTCTATATCATAGAAGAAAACTACCAAAATAGCCAAGTCCCGGTTCAAAACTCTCCCAAATTCTGTCTTTCCCTGAGTACTATTTTGGGTTTGAGTTATTAAAGCTGCAGAAAGGTGTCCAAAATTTTACAATTACCGTCTGAGCTCACCTCTCCTCTTGCTGTCTGCCCTGCAGAGCTCATGCACCTGCCAAACTTCTGTTGACTTCCCAGGGAAACCGGTCATGACTTTAATGTGGCCAAAAAACACTGAAATAAAAATGTGGCCAGTCTCAATCAGCAGCAATTTTAAGCTAAGAATTTCTGAAAATTTTGCTCAAATTTTTGTAAAGGATTTTTTTATGAGTATATTTTTATTTGCCAGAATTTAGCATTAGAATTTTAGGATAATCTCTATGTGCGCTATGCTTAAAAAAATCATTGTACTTAGGTTAATATCAGACAATAAGCAGTATTTATTAGTGATCAGTGTCCTTTATCTTGTAGTCTGGTGAATGCATTTCTGATTAAGGTGCATCCTAATATTTGAGAAAATGATGACATATAAATACAGTTGCATCGATTCCTGCTCTCAATATGCTTTTAACCTCTTCAAAGGAGCCATTAACATCACAGTCAGAAGCATACAGTGAGGTCGAGAGGACGTGTGCAGGTCCCGCGCCGGCTGCGCATGCCAGCCCCGAGCACGCGGACCAGGTATTGAAGGCTCCCATTTCTAAGTTGTGAGAGTTTGGTTTTGTATTTAATGATGTCGGTAGCACACTTCCAATTATTTTTATGTCTGAGCTATTTTTAAAATGCTTTTGAGTTTTGCACTTTGATTTTAAAAGTGTACTAAGTTATAATCAATACTTCTTGAATCCAAACATTTTGTTTCTCCCTGGGAACAATATACATATGTACATATACGTATGTATACGTGTGTATGCATATATATGATTTATCTATTTTTAATACACATATCATTTTGATTAAGAGCTCTGGTCAGGGAAGGGAGAGCTGGCATTTTCTTGCAGATTGCTAGTGGAAGGGCTGTTTGACCACAGGGCTCTTTGGCGACAGCAGACACACATCCTGCCACATCCTGGCAGAGTGAACCGAGTGTGCATCTGTGGCACAGAAGAGCACACGCAGAAAGCTGAAGAAAATCGACACCAGGATACTTCACACCAGCAAAAGAAAACAAGACACTCTGGAGTGTCGACCATGTCAAACCAGGTGCTGGCCTGGAGCTCTCACGTTCCTGCTCGTCCAGTCCTGTAACAGCACTTTGAGAGGGTGACTATTATCATTCCCGCTTTCAGGTGAGCACACCGTCACAGAAAGATTTAGTAAGTGTCGCCCATCATAGAACTAGAGAAAGACTTCAACCCAGGCCGTGGGGCTCTCCAGTCTGTGCTTTTAAAGATCATATTTCATAAAAACAGAAGATGTGCCATTCTAGGGCTTTCCTTTCCATAGGATGCCATTTGGTTGCTCGTAGCATAGTGGTTAAAAGGACAGGCTTTCAAGCCAACTACTAGGTTCAACTCATAGCTGCTTCAACTCCAGCTGTGTGACCTTGAGCGAGGTACTTAACCTCTCTGTACCTCAGTTTTCTGCTTAGTAAAATGGGGATGATGTGAGGACTAAACGAGCTGGGGCACAGCAAGTACTCCTGAAGGGTAGTTATGTTGTTATTAGTCTGTTACTCTCTCCTGAGGCTCAGAGGGGAGCAGGAGCACACTGGATTTACAGAGGCCAGCAACACCTAACTTCTTCACAGCACTTTTTTCAATAGTGAAAAAATTGCAAGAAAGTTAAATAATGTGGCTGTTTTCTTTTTTAAAGAGAAAACTAGATTTTTTTTGCAGCCTCTTTTTTGGGTATAAATCTGGCATGCATTCTGGTGTAACCTCCACTTACTGTTCACTGTCGCCTTTTCCCTTCACCTCCATTCTTATGTCAGTTCTCCTTCTAACACTTAAATCCAGTCAGGGTGAGGCCAACCAACCAGATGTCACAGGAGAAACAATAGAGAATGCGGTTACTGGGGGGCGCAGAGGAGCATGTGATTGTATCGGGGAAAAATTGCAATCTTGTGGGCACGCTGCATAGCCTTTGCCCGGGGGAAGTGTCTAACAAGACCCCTGAGAAGTGAATGCATCGTGTGCTCCATGCTCATGTGGTTCAGGGAAGCAAAGAAGAGACGACATCTTCAGAACCAAGGGGTGGGAAAACAAGGAAGAGGCTTTCATTACAATTAGGCCGCAGGGTAGAAACCATTTCTCACCAACATAGTGGATGTGGTCCTTCTACGGTCAGGAGAAGTCGTTCCACCTAGTAGAAGGGGCCTCTTATGCTGTAAACAACTGAACCATGATGCAGCCATGGAGAGAGAGGCACCACCCCTGAGAGCGATTCAACCAGCCAGCTGCCGGCTTGTATTAAAAGGAGAAATGTAGTGAATTGTTGGGAAGAAGCTGAAACCTGTAGGTGTATTTGCTTGCAATTTTAATTTTTTGTTAGTGGAGGATCATTTTTGCTTTCTGAAGCAATTGATTGATTTAAAGTAGCTCTTGTCATTAAGTAATCTTTAAATTAACCTTCAACATGTCTCAGCAGCTGTACGATGGAAGCAAATGCATTATGTATTACTGTTTTGGATATAAGTTCTGAAAAAGCCAAGTATCATGCTCAACATCAAAGAGCAACCCTTATCCAGGGCTTGGCTGAGAGGATAAAGCGCTGGCTAGTCACCTTATGACCTTGGTGCTGGTCCCGACCGTACTGCCAGTGAGGGGAGTTTTCTGTTCTCGGCCCCACATAGGTAGATAGTAGTCTGTATCACCAAAAAGCAGATTGGCAGAACGGGAGTCTTCCTGCTTAGGAGAGACCTAAGGCTGAAAACAGTGCGGAGACGGGCAGAGGAAAAGCATCCGCTCGTGCGCCATCCTAGAGATGGCGGTCTCGCAACCGGAAGAGGTGGCTCAGAAGAGCAGTCTGGGGATGCGCTCCAACCTGGCTTGCAGATAAAGAAATCTGTTTTCAGAGCTTGCAACGCGTCCAAGTCTATTTTTCAAGCCAATACCTCCTCTCCAAACTCTCCCCTCCTCCACCCCTCTCCTTCCAGAAACAAAAAGCAGAAAGTCAACCGGAAGGATCTTTAGGATGCCATTTGTAGGACTAGTGTGACTGTTTTAATCTTTTGAAAGGATGATTCCAATTGGGCTGATCTGTTTCAGACCTTACGCTTTAAAACTAAGATTAAAAATAATTAGTTATTACATTCTCAATATAGTCATTTAGATTGCAGTTAACTACTGTTGCAATGATGCCCGTAGCGTTGTAGTCTCAGGAAGGAGGCCCTCCATCAACTGTAGGAAAAAGTACACCAAGCAGAAAACTTTCCTGGCCCTATATGAGCAATTAAAAAAATTTTTTTTTGTAATCAAATTAATAAAAGACAATGTAGAGTGTATTTGACATTTGAATTTATTTGATAATAGATATGAGTATATATCCCAAATGTATGATATCTTATTTTAAACAATTTCTCTTTGCTTCTGTACATTCGATCACTGCCTTTATTTTTCATTCTATTAGCTTACTGATTTAGTCATTCCTACGTCCTTTCGAGAAATATTTTAGTAATTGTGGAGTAAGATAGTTAATATATGTAATAGTCATCTTTATTTGATACAGCAAGAAGGGAGCATTCCAACATCTGGTTATATACTATCCTTTACTTCCGAATATAGATACCTAAGAATTGTCTCTCTTTAGTTCTAAGAACACTCAGCCAGGCAAACCTCCTGAACTTCTGCGATAGCACCATCAGAAGCATTTAAGATCCTGTTCTCAATATACAAATCTTACGTAACTTCAGCTGCTTTAAAAGCAAAGGCACATTTCCTTGGTGGGAAAGGGAGCATTGCTGTAGGTTTATGTTTCTACTAAAGGAAGACACCCCACACCCACCAGATTTAAAGATGACTGGCACCGCCCACGTTGGGGGCAGTCCGTCCTCCTCTCTGGGCACAGGCACAGGCATGGGCAAAGCCTGGGAGCACTGGCACTCGGGGCCAGCACAACTTCTCAGACAGCTCTTAGAGCGGACTGGAGGGAAACGCAGGTCAGGGTGGGCTGGTTGTGAGGGCACAGAGAACTGTGTGGACATCCAGACGGTCTAGCGGTCGTGTCTCTAAACAGATCCCTTCATTTTCCAGGAGGTCGTTGGTCCTCGGGGCCTGCGCCATTGGGCCACATGGGCTTCCCTCGCGGGCACCGAGGGGAGGGCAGATGAAAGGATACAAATGCAGCAGCCTTGTATTATCAGCAAACAAAAAGGGGCACACATGTGCCAGTTTATAAATTACTGTTTTCATTAAAACGGAGTTCAAAAATCAGGTTCCACTTATCATTGTTAAGACTAAATTTTTTGGAGCCGTATGATTTCATTATATGAATTACAGAACAGTAATAGAGTAATATTACTCTTAAGCCAGCTCACTTAAATCTAAGACATTCAAGACTCAATAATGCACCAGGTTCTTTAGTTCAAGTTATGCAAATAATATACATTTCTTATTTGACTTCCCACCAGGTTATACATGTATTATAAACATAACAAAGACCTCTTTCTTGTACAATATATTACTCAGAAGCTGGTGAAAAATAGAAGCCAAAATACTGTGAATTACCTTCTTAAAATGGTTTGGCTTTGTACTACTGGCTGACATATTTTAAATGCTAGAGAGAAGCTGGGACTGGAAAGAGAAATGTTGACTCCCTGTTACCTACCACTGTTGTCACTCACACTGATGTCCCTCATGTCTAAATCAGATTATTATATTTGTTTTCTTTAGAGTGGAACTAGCACACGTGGCTTTGCTACATTTGGAAAATCAGCAGGGGGAATGGTCATCTCAAAAAGACAAAAATAAAAGAAGGGACTGGAACTTCACATAAATTGCCATGGCTGTCCCTGAACTCAGAACTGTGAGAGCCTTTTCTTTCACACAAAGCTGATGAGCGAAATCCATACGGATTATTTCATAAGCATTGTTTCTTAAATAGTTTGTATAGTTGCATAATATAATTCATACATTTTTAAAATACAGCCACTGACGTGTTAATTCCATTTAGACTTTAAAAGGAAAAAAAGGTAAAGTTTAGAAAATTAGAAATACTGAATTCCGTCTTATGATGAAAATAATATTCACATTTTTCATAGACAACCCAAAAAATTACATGCTAGGTGGTAAGATGGCTCTGTGCCCTTCTTGAGGTTTCCATGTTTCCATTTATGCCCAAGGTAGTCAATTGATAACTTACCCAATTCAATAAAATTAAGCAAAAATAATAATAATAATATGGATTTTTCAAAAACGTGAACATAAGCATGTTTATGTGTGTCTCTGAAATATACAGATTAGTCTCATGATAATCTCATACTTAAAAACATCCTTTGCTAAAAAAGCTTTACTTGTTTATGCTGTGCAAATTGAAAACAAAAATGAGATAAGTAGAAAATAAGAAATTCAGTCCTTTGGCTTCATGACGTAACGTGAGCTCTGTGGGAACCAGGGACTGTTCCTTTATCCTTGGATGCAATCTGAGCTCAGTGGCTTTGAAAGCTCTGAAGTCCTCCACAAAACTCTTTCCTCCCTATTTCCCCCCTAAAAAAAAAAACCCCACCTCAACGAATTTATATAATCTCATCAGCATTTCTAACAAATTCTCACCTCAGATTCCTTCCTGTGACAGAGTGGGTCGAGCCAGCCTCTGGAGCACTTGGGAAGCACTCCCAGCCTCGGGTTAAACTCAACAAGTGTCAGCCGCGCTTCTCCTGTCAGCATATAGTTCTTTAAACACGGCAGAAAGGGCCGCGCGGCAGGGCAGGCCAGCGCGTTTTAAGATGGTGCGGATGTGTTTGATGTTGCCAGCCTGCCCTGGATCTGCGGATGGTTTCTCTCTCAGCAAAATCTAGGCCCAGAGTCACATTTACTGTCACAAAACATAAACAGTGCTGAGGCGAGAGATTGAAAATTGCCCTACATCAGATTGCTATTGAGGAAAAAAGCCTGTGAGGTCAGAATTATTTCTTAATTGCATTTCACACCTGGTTAAGACAGTGTCTACAGCTGCGAGGAGATGAAAGGAACGCTTGATCCCTGAAAAGAGAATAGGTAGGACAGGCGTTGGAGGCCTGAGAGCAGGGCACGCCGCGGTGGCGTGAAAAGCAGAATTCACTTTTGGTGGAATTAAACGCCAGCATTTGAGAAAGAGGAAGGTGGCTCTGGGAGTAGCCTTCACTCGCCAGTGCTGGCTGCAAATCCCCCACCAAAACGGCCTCCCTGTAAACAGCAGATCTCTTCGCTGCAATTAGACTTCCATGCGCCACGCACAATGGCTGGGAAAAGTTTCCAAAGTTTTCTCTTTTTCATTTGAGCGGAACACTAAAGCAATAAAATATCCTGACAACTTCGAGCGTTGTCTTGTGACTTTAAAAAAAATCAGCCTGTGAAGTATCACTGCTCTGTTTTAGTCTAATGCTACTTCTATCTTTTATCCTTTTTAATTAGAAGGCAAATTCTCAGACCGCCAGGCCTAATCCCCACACAGTGGAACAAAGCCCAGCAAAGCCTTTGAACACTGTTCAGCCGGGCAGCACAAACCCTAGGAACTGTTGGCAGAGGGGCCGGACTCTGACCCTCATCTCAGCCATTCCCCGGCAGCCCCTGATGCTCCCTGCCCTTCAGAACCCTCTGTTGTTCTTCTGTTGAGGCTGAAAAGACAAAAGAGGAGACAATGTGGGAAACCTAGAGGACTGGCTACGTAGGATGCGGGGAGCTAGTGATGGATGCGGCACGGAAATGGAGTTTCACGGGAATGGACACAGTGGGGAGAATTGGATCACCAGATTAGGTTTTTAGGTTCAAGAAATTTCTTCATCCCTCACTAAATCTTTTCACGGACAATGCCACTTTTTAAACAATTGTTGCATTTCCAATTACTCCAGGAGTGTTCAAACAAATGCCCCAAACCCTCCGTGAAAAGTTTGCTCATATTTTAAACTCGCCAGATGAAAATCAATAAAACAAACACCAGCAAATCAGTGGCAGACACTTACATCTCCAAAGTATTTACACTGGTAATAATATTTGAGTCAAGAGCATAATTTGAGCTCACTCAAGCAAAACATGCAACTAGACAGAAACGTGAATTTTCAAAGCTAATGGGAACAATCATGAATCAAAAAGCCAAATTCCAGGTATGCAAATATGAAAAAGGCTTGTTTGCATTTCCGACTCTGGCTAACTGTGAATTACCGAACAGTGAAACAACAGATGCTGCTACCGCACTGTGAACTCTTCCAGATTGTTCTCAGACTGAGCTACGTATGTGTGGGAATTACTCTCTGATGCCAGGACGTTTGAGAGTCGTATTGGGATTTCTGAAAAAGATATGCATTTTCTGTTTCTTGAGATATCTGGGATAGACATTTCAGGGACAAAAGGGAAGAAAAAACAAAAACCTTTTATTGGAAACATTTTTCGCAGCCCCTCAGACTCTTAAACACAGCAGGTTTCACAAAGCCACTTTCATTTTTTCCCCTTCTGGTGTCTACAGAAACACCCATGTATGCAGTGCGACACTTAACCCAATCGTCATGGTTGTCTTTGTAATCAAATATAAAATGTGCTACTGCTCTGGCTGCGGGTAATTAAGAGGTTAATTTAAATCACAGGAAAGGATTCAGTCAGGGGTTAGATGAACATCGTCCAATAAATGTGTGCATTTTATCATCTAATCTTAAATGCAAAGTTAGGGCTCGCTTTTCAGAAAGCTTCCATTTTTAAGGATCTTAGTAGGACAGATGTGCTGAATTTTATATTTAAATAAAACATGACTTTGGAGTTTTTTAATGTGCGTTTTACATTGATTTCTAGCACATTTATTTTGAGACCATACATTTATCTTATTAAAGGGACAGCAATATATGTAATTATAGTCCATTTCTAAATAATAGCTGTTGTTCAAATGACAAAATCCAATATCTTCCTCAGCGTTCTCTGTCTTTGCCTTGCGTGAGCAAGTCCCTTCTCCAAGTCAAACAGAATAACCCAGGTGAGGTGCACGAAGATAGTCAAACACAGCTACAGATAGTACTCTATGAAGAATGATGCAGCCTTCTTGACAGTGTTCTCTCAGCCTGCTTTTGTGCTTGTCTTTACCTTTGATGTCTCCAGAAAAAATATACAAAATATAGCTACCTACATGGACGCTCTTTAAACACATCTATGTTCATTTTTTCCTTTGTTTTCATTGAAAACTCTGCGAGAAATTAGGAAACACTAATTATTTCAGGGGGTCCCAGCAGTGATCACAATTTGCAAATAAAAATACTTTAAAAAATTTAAAAATACTCTTTGTAAACATAGACGCCTTTTAAAGAAATTGTCGAAATGTTTGCACACATTTCACTGTCTAATGCTCCAGTGGAAATGATCAATAAATATTTGCATAAAAAAGAGCAAATTCATTATGTGTGTGTGTTTTAATAATCATTAGGAATCTCTACATAGTGGGAAATGATTTCTTGTTGTCCTGCATGCGCATGCTCCTTTGCAGGTGCACAACACTTCATGATGTAGTGATATTTAATAGTACATTTCCAAAAGAACGTTCTAGAGACTCAGAGACAGTCCTGGAAATGCATATAAACCACAGCTAAATGCAGTTCCCATAAATGAAACCGGGCATCTCTTTTATCAGGGAATGGCTTCTGTGTTTGTTTTGTCCCCATGTCACCGGCATCTACCTACTCACCTTGATCATGTGTATGAATTAATTTTATTGGGATAGAATGGAAAATAATCCAGATCAGAGGAATCTAAAGCTTTTGAAAACAGCTTTTTGTTTTAAGACACTGAGACTTGCATGAACACTGACAGTGCAATGTACCTTGCTAGTCAATGTAATTGAATATACTCGCTAATACTTATTAGAATGTGAAAATTAAAATAGCCGTATTTTCTGGTTTCCCTTTTTTAGAATTCATGTGACTTGCTTGTATGTAACAGCTTTGAGTGGTTGGTGGTGCCAAGATGAAAACGTTTTTTGTGCAGGTTAGTTTTTGTTGTTAGTTTATTCCACTGAATTAGGCTTTCTCTACTAAGAATAAAACCTTAGATGCTTTCTGAAGCTCATAATGTAAACGACCACAAATACTAAAAAAAAAAAAAAAAAAAAAAGGCAACCCTTAATTCTGTATTCTGATCCATCAGTGCCTGTATAACTATATCATTAACGATGTTCTCTAACTGGGGAAGTCCCTACCCCAGAGTGTAAAGGATCAAAGAAAACATTCTTTTCTGTCTGGTACACTTAGTAGTCCTGCCTCCCAACAGTGGGATAAAAGGAACTTGCTAAACTGTTGCCATTTTGCAACATCTGCTATAATTCCCCTAAATCCAGATTTGTCTGACACAGAGAGGCCTGTTCTTACATCATTGCCATGTGACAGTATAACACCAGTCACATCAAGCTTGAGCATTGCAGCTTCAGGCTATGATAATATGAAGAAAACCTTTTTGCCTAGGGCAAAACACTTGTAACAAAGTATTATTCATCTGGCCAATTTAAATCTTCTCTCAAAAAGGTACCCAGAAACATATGCAGTATGCCTTTGTAAAAAGCTGGAGCAGCTCATAGGCAAATGACCTGAACCAAGAGTACAAACCCTAATGTCCTGATTAATTACTGCTAAGCGGCTCTGATACACAGAAAAGAGAATGCTGGTACTAATCCTTAACCCTGTCCCACATTCTCAAAATAGCCCAAACACTGCTGACAGTTACAAAAACAAACCTGCCCATGTTCAAAAAAAGATAAAGTTGTACATTATCACTTTGGGCTCTTCACCTAATAAAACTAGGATGCAGACAGATTCGGGAGTGACCAGTCCAGGGGGCATCTTGGGACAAGGACACAGGCTCGTAGAAAGAAAACCATCTGAAGAGGGCAGGGGAACCAACGACAACACACAGTCTCCAAAAAGAAATATTTGGGCTGTTCTTATTTTCAGGGTTCAGCTTCCAACAGATGAGCTTTTCTGGAAATTGTTCTTTGAGAGTTGAGCAACCTCCACGCAGAAATGCCCTGCTGATTCCCCTGGAGCAGAGAGATTGCTGTGCTTAGAATTGTATTAAGAAAGGATATTTGGATTTCTTCTACCTATAAAAATAAGCAGATGCTCATATTTCACTATAATTATCAGATATGTTGGAATTTCAAACTTTTTTAATTGGAAAGCTATATTGGTTTCATCAGTCAAATTTCCTCTACCTTTATTAAGAAAGCAGACCTCTGGAATCCCTGTTGCTTTTGCTGGCAAGAAATATATGGAGAAAAGAAGAAAGTCCTAAAGAAGGGAGAAGAAAGCTGCTTATCTTAGCAAATTTCTTTCATAAAAAGAAAATCAAAAGGTCACTAAGATGCAGCTCATCTTACTACCAGCTGTAACACTGTGACATCACAGGTAAATCAAATCAAAATACTCCTCTTGCACTTTATGTAAAACATGGCACTTCCATGGCACCAATTCAAAACGAATACTGATCCTTATCTATTTTTAAGACCGTCTTTAATTTGACATTATTCTTCAGACATACCCCGACCCCAGAGTTCTAGGAAATGGTATGGAAGAAGGAAGTCAACCACAGCTAGGGTTCTGAAGGGCCAGCCTGACTAGAGGGACGGTCATTTTACCTACTAGGCTGCCCCTAATGCAAAGGAGAAGAGAGATATTTTCTCCTGCAGTGCACTGATTATCAAGTCTAATTCCATTTTAGAGTTTCAAGAGTTTTTCTATGTCTGAGCACATTATTTGTAGACACAAGCATTTTAATGTGCCACAGCTCCCCACCCCATGTTTCACAGACTGCGCAGGACATACATTTTCCACCTGTCTGGATCAAATGCTGATGCTGGGAGCATGGGCAAATGCGTGGTGCTCGGTCAGCATCGCAGCATGAGGTTTGATGGTCTGTGCTATTTTTAAGGGCACCAAGCCCTTGCTCCTCTTTGTACAACTCTTTTTCCTCCCCTTCACTACTCATTTTCTCTGCCTCTCCCTTCGTCAACTTGTCCCCAGGGAGGCACTTTGATTTCCCATCATTCCTCAAGCCCAATGAATTAGGGTGACTCACCTTCTCATTGATAAGGGTGACTGTTCACGTTGGTTCACAACATCCCATCATTCTGAGCACTGTCTGTTCCGGAACATGACGACCTTTGATGGAGGTGGTCTTTCCATGAAACCTGAAGATCCGACTCTATTCAGAGGCCGAGTAAAGAACCAAATCTTGCTGCTTCTCAGGTCTGGACGTTCAATTTCATAATCCTTCAGAGGTGACAGAACTGCTTTATTATCTGCCAAGACTGACACCATTTAGGGGGAAATTTCTCCTCTATTGGTTAGTAGCAGATTTTTTGCAGATTAAACAGCATAAAAAGTTTAAAAATCACTACCCTTCCTGGGATTGAGCTGAAATGTTACTAAGGATTGGAAATACTAAAGTGTTTCCCATTATCTGGTTTCCCTTTTACTTATCGTTCTCCCTAAGGCATGGGAAGTACAATGGAGAGCACACGAATTTGGGATTAGAGAGATCCAGACTTTATTTATTTCTTCTCCCCAAAGCCCCAGTACATAGGTGTATATCCTAGTTGTAGGCTCTTCTAGTTCTTCTCTGTGGGACGCCACCACAGCGTGGCTTGATGAGCAGTGTGTAGGTCGCGCCCAGGATCCGAACTGGCGAACCCCACGCTGCCAAAGTGAGCGCGAGAACTGAACTGCTACTGCACCGGGCGGGCGCTAGAGAGAGCCAGACTTAAAAGCTGGCTCTCACTTATCAGCGGCATGACCCTGAGTGAATTACTTGACATCTCTGAACCTCAGTATCCTCAGCTATAAAATGGGGCCAAATGAGGCCTATTTCACTGGGTTGTTGGGAGGATTCAGTGAGATAATGAATGTAAAGCAACCTCTTTAAGCAACCTCAACAATCCTATTAGGCATTATAATCTCCATTTCACAGAGCGGGGTGAACGGTTCAGGAAGGTTAAAGCACTTGCCAAATGTCACAGTCACGTCGTAGGTGTTTAACAAGCAGGACTATTTAGAATGAGGAAGCTGAGAAGCCTGGACTCTCGCCTGCCTCCACACAGCGCATTTCCAAGCTGGAGGGCCTTTGCTCTTGGGGGCAAGACAGACACACTTCCTTTTTGACTTGCTCTTCAGACACCTTGCCAGGAAAGCACAAGAGGAGGGGAACTCCCATTTACCAACCTCCCACTTTGCAGAGGGCCTTTCTAAAATTTTGCCTCTTGTGTCAACCCCACGAGTTATCATCTCCTTTTCACAGAGCAGGATACAGAGCCTGAGAAATGTTAAATCGCTTGCTAAAGGTCACAGGCATTCTTCATGGCGGAACCAGCTTTGTAAATCTTTCCACTCACTGCCCTCACTCTCAGCCCTCCTACTCAGCGGCCGGGGACAGAGTGGTCAGGGATTGGAGGAAAATGGCCGAACCTTTGCTAGGGGTGTCCCCTGCAGTAGGTGCCGGGAACACCCCGCCAGAAGTTCCTCTGTAAGCCCATAACATCTTCTAGAATGAAGCTCACACAGAAACCAATGTTAGGTAAAAACAGACCTCAGGGTTAAACTACTAGTTCTCGAAACAAAAAAGACTTTTGGGGTACTTTCACAAAACAAAGGAGAGGAGACAGAAAATTCCAAAGTATTTCCAGAAGAAATAGGAAGCTAATAGCATATATTTTTAATTGTATATGTGCTAAAAATCAGCATATTAATTTAATTGTATATTTTAAAAATCAGCATATTAGAAAACCAGGTTAGGGGGCCGGCCCAGCGGCGCAGCACTTAAGTTCGCACGTTCCGCTTTGGCAGCCTGGGGTTCACCAGTTTGGATCCTGGGTGTGGACATGGCACCGCTTGGCACGCCATGCTGTGGTAGGCGTCTCACATATAAAGTAGAGAAAGATGGGCATGGATGTTAGCTCAGGGCCAGTCTTCCTCAGCGAAAAGAGGAGGATTGGCAGCAGTTAGCTCAGGGCTAATCTTCCTCAAAAAAAAAGAAAAGAAAAAAAAACCAGGTTAGTGATAATGGGGCAGTAACTGCTGATTCTCACTGTTCCTCTTTCCCTTCCAACCCTAACGCCATATCGTCCCTGACTCACTAGGGATTGTGATGAGAAGACAGAAAATGATTTGAAAGAACCCACAAGGGTACTCTATCGCCCTACCTTCTCAAAGATCCTCAGGCCATTAAAGAAATGTGCATACGAATCACCTGGGGCTCCTGTTAAAATGCAGATTCCAGTTCAATAGGTCTTGGGATGGGGCCTGCCTTTCTGCTTTTCTAACAAGAAGCAAAGAGTTCAGAGGACAGAATGCAGACTCTTCAGCTGTCGATAGACTTAGTTCGATTTCTTGAAAATGTCAGTGCGTCCCTTAGAATTCAAGATCCCCTGGTTGAAGGCAGGCTGCATACTCTAAAGTATTGCTCCTTCCGAGACTCAGAGACCGAGCTGGAGGCTTTCCCTACTCTCGGAACAGATTCAGCCTGCTGAGTAGAAGAGGCGCCCAAGTTAGAGAAGCTAGGCAACCAGTTGCATAGATTCCCACCTTTAATCGAGAAGTCAGGAAAAGAAAGATTTGTCAGAGACCTAACAAGCCCGAGTCATAACCTCTACATAGAGACTAGACCTGATTGTCTTAAATTAAATCAACTTTCCTGTTCAGTTAGAATGCAAAAAGTGAACAGTTGGCTGTCAGTAGGACTTAGAGGATAGGTGTTGGGGAGGAAGATAAAGCAAAAGCAGACCTACCAAGCACAGAACGGGGTCGGGGTCGGGGGGCTTCCTCCACCCCGCCCTCTGCTCCTGTTAGTGTGATGCTTCCGGCCCTGGCAAAGTGAAAGATGGTCAAGGGGGTGAGTTACAAAACTGGCTAAGCTTAAGGATAAGAGTTCTGCTGGAGGGAGCCAGAGGGAACTGGAAGAAGGAGAAAGGGGCCAAATGTGGGTAAAGCAGGTTTGGTGGTTCAGCACCAGAGCTGAAACCTCCGCAGACAAGAGAGCGGCTGGAAGTCACTCTTTGAATTTTTTAGTTATTGATTTTTTTGAGGACCTGCTCCATCCCGGCAGCTGGGCCACGTA
The DNA here is from genome assembly GCF_021613505.1 of Equus quagga. Taxonomy (NCBI): domain Eukaryota; kingdom Metazoa; phylum Chordata; class Mammalia; order Perissodactyla; family Equidae; genus Equus; species Equus quagga. The sequence continues at coordinate 3,921,315 of NC_060286.1, forward strand.
TTTTCATACGTTACATTGGGTGCTCAGCAGCAGATTCAGGTTGAGGCTGAGTTGAGAGTACGGTCGAGAACTGGGATTTGCGTCTCACCACCCGTTCCCTGGGAAGATGGGACTCTGTTGGACTGAAACCAACGTGCCCTCTGCCCCGCGCCTCCCACTTCCAGGTTGGAGAGGAACTTAACGAGGTCAAGCCAACCATGAGATTTAGGGTGCCTTTTTGGGAAAGTTAACGGAAGAGCGCCAACATAGACTGGGTCCTCTTGTCTCGTAGCAAGATTGTCTTTTGCACAAAAGTTTTTAAAAATGCTTTTGGCAGGATGGGGATATGAGAAAGTACTATGCTGGTGTTTTGTTAAATAACAAAAAATGGTTTTCAATTCCTGAAGAGAAAAGGAAAATCATTTCCTATTGACTACTAAAATACGTGCTTTCTTCTGCGGCCGGCAGACTTTCGTGTTTCCAGGAGCTGGACCGAGCGGGTGGCTGGACGGTAGGGTCATTGTAAAGCCCTGCAATTCACCCCATTTTGGCTAGCTACCGTTTCACAGCGCTAATGCCCCCTTGAATCTGTTAACACTTTTTTTTTCTGAAAACTTTCTTAGTGGATGTGAAGGAAAAAGAGGAGGGGGATAAAGGCAACTGTCAAATTGATTAAGTGAACGCTCATTAGAGAGAGTAACAAGGGGTAGAATCTGCATATGCATTGCAGAAATGTGTCTGATCTGGCTAAGTTGTAAAAAAGACAAAAAGGCCTGAAAACCTGCCTGGCTGGAAGCACTTGAGGCAGAACTGGGGGAGGGGAAGTTCCCCAGTCGTAGCTGTCCTTTACGAACACACGCTAGACCCGCCACGCTCGGCAACACATCGGTACATATTGGAACTTTGGTTTTTAGAAATTTGCAGTACAAATATAAAAAAATTAACCTGACTATTCCTAGAACACAGTAGCCACTTCCGTAATTTCTTTACATGTAAGTTTTGTTTCCTCCTGTTTTTCTTCTACTCCTCTCTTACGAGACCCTCCCCCACAGCACAGAACAATGCCAGGGCCCGGGAGAACCTAAAGCTGCTGGTTTTGTGTCACTGTGGCAGAAACTTTGTTTCTGTGCAGTGTAGAACAGATTTTTTTCTTCCTCAGTTTTAAAAGATAAACAGCTCCGGAGTTGACTATTTTTGTTTATTTTTGTGGTTTTGGAGGTGGGTGGGGCCATCCTTACCAAAGGTCTCCTAGCTTATTGGCCTGAACAAAAATCCAGATTGCGGGTAGCAACATTGATTTTGGAGCAGATGAAGTTCCTCTGCTCCCTATAGAATGGTCAGCTTGGTAGTGTAATTCCAGTGGTAACTTAAGTCACACTTTTAAGAGGATAGCTGTTTTTACCTGTCTGCCATCTGTGGGAGTGACCTAATATTACAACCATCGGATAACCCTGCTGATTTTTTTTTTTTTAAGGAAGATGAGCTCTGAGCTAACATCTGCTGCCTGTCCTCCCCCCCCACTTTTTTTTTTTTTTTTTTTTTTTGCCGAGGAAGACTGGCTGTGAACTAAAATCTGTGCCCATCTTCCTCTACTTTATATGTGGGACGCCTGCCACAGCATGGCTTGATAAGCGATATGTAGGTCCATGCCCAGGATCCAAACTGGCAAACCCTGGGCAGCAGAAGCGGAGTGTGCGAACTTAACCGCTATGCCACCTGGCCAGCCCTGATGATGTTTTTGTTAGTATGCCTTTCTATGGACAAACATTTCATAAATAACATCAATTCTGATGGTTCTGTTAATGCTCACTCACATGCATTCCTGTGATTAGCTTTCAAGTTTTCCACTAATGTCTCTAACTCGCTGCCTCCTTTCTTGAAACCCAACCAGTAAATTCCTTACCAAAAGAGATGACCCTATTGACCTTAATCTACAGAGCAAAGATACTTCAGGACTGGGGCCGGTCCAGTGGCACAGCAGTTAAGTGCGCACGTTCCGCTTCAGTGGCCCGGGGTTCACTGGTTCGGATCCTGGGTGCAGACATGGCACCACTTGGCACACCATGCTGTGGTAGGCGTCCCACATATAAAGTAGAGGAAGATGGGCACAGATGTGAGCTCAGGGCCAGTCTTCGTCAGCAAAAAGAGGAGGATTGGCATAAGCCAGCAAAAAGAGGAGGATTGGCATCAGTTTGCTCAGGGCTAATCTTCCTCAAAAAAAAAAAAAAAAGATATTTCAGGACTTAGTCTGAAAGGGTGAGGTAGATGGTGACATCAAGTATGCCTCAATTGACACAAACCTTTATTTTTAAAAAGTTAAAAATAAGGAAAGCACAAGCGTGACATTTCTTAGGATTAGAAAAAAGACAGCATGCATACTTAAGGTGTGGACGAGACTGTCCTGAAGATTTGAAAGGAAATGAACAATCCTAAGGATGGCATGCTGGAGGATGTCCCTTGAAATATCTGCAGATTGCAACAAGGCGGTTCTTCCCATATGTGGGGTTGTCTGGGCTCTTTTGCACCACTATATGCTTTGGAGATCCTTGTGACTACAAATTTAAGACTTAAATCCTCAGTTCTTCTTTATGTTTTTAAACTACCCTCGTAGGTATGTTTACTTCCTTCTTTTGTCAAGCTTGAACATTTACAGATACCCCAGACTCTAAGGGGAGAGGCAATATGACATTCCTGCACTTGTAATGGCATTGGTTAATCTAGTTCTGGTGAGAAGTGTCGAACCTCTTGCCTTCCCAAATCATACATTTTAATTCCAAACACACCTCCAAAGGACAGTGACATTGTTTAATTAAAACGAGGGTGCACGTTAATAAGAAAGGATATCATTTTGGTATTTATATATAATTTTATTTTGTTTAAAAAAATGCACAGAGACCGGTAAGTTCCATAATTGCCCTCCATGGTGAAGGAATAAGTGTGGGAGAGAAGAAAAGCACAGTAAGACACATATGTTAGCAAAACACTCCTTAATACGACACAAGCTGTAGAAAATGCCAATTTGCATTTGGTCCTCTACGTGGCTGACTGCAAGGCATTGAGTCAAAAGTGCACCTTTTAAACTAATTCCTTGGTCAGAAGATAGAGCCACATCTACAAGCCTCCTCGTTCATATGCTACAATGGTCAAGTAAGAGATTAATAGCAAAGTCTCCTGCTAAAGCAACCAGGAACCTGTTGATTGACAATAAACCTCCAAAAATAAGACACCAGATTGCAAAGGAAAATCAAGTTCCAGGGCAACAAGTGCGTCTGTAATTTATTCCTTCTTTATACGAGGGCAGAAAGCTCCCTTTATCAACGTGTTTTCCAGGCCCTGCTGTGAGCTGTAGGTGTGAGCTTTTCAGCTGATTTATTAATTTTAGTTTCAATCAACGTGTCACCTGCAGACACAAAAATGTAGGCCTCACCACAGAAAATACAATTTAAGAGAAAAAAAAAGAAAGAAAGAAAGAAGAAGAAAAAACAGGGCTTTAATTCAGAAAACTCTGCCAGGATTTTTTTTTCTTTTTTTTTTTTTTAGATGAACACTGGAATGCCTATTCTTTGAGATCTAAAATAATTCCTGGCAACATAATTAAAAAAAATCAAAATTAAACATTTTTGTCATACTTCGAAAGTCAGTCTTAGACCTGGGGAAGAGTAACGTGAGGCTGCCAAAACAATCAGTTCCTCTTGTCAGTAGGGGTACATTCTCCCCAAAGAATCGAATGAACAACAAGTCCCCTGGGCAAAATGTGCAAAAAATTCTCAATTAGTTGTCTTTATTTAGTGAGCACTATGGGGTCCTCAACCACACTATAGAATTATGGCAAGAAGGCTGAGCTCTTCACCGGCTTATTAGCATTCCCAGAGGCTTGGAGTGCTGCTGATAGCAGGCTGTTGCCTCCAAGAGCTGTTGGTGGGACCCCTACACTCCCGGGGGCTTTGTCCTTTTGTCCTTCCAAGCCAGCAGGAAGTACTGCCCCATGTCCAGGGCATTCTGGGATACCTTCATTCCATTCACAGTTTGCATAACCGGCAGGGCCCAAGTCTTTGTTATTGACGATTATTGTCACTGTTGCAGGTTTGAAAGAAAAGCAAAAGCGATCTGTCTCCGTCAGTTCTAAATGCAAGTTCGGGAGATAGCTCCTTCCAGATGGACACCCTCGTGGGGCTGGGGAGGCCTTCCATGGCCAAAGCCCCAGAGGAAATCCTGGCCCCGGCTATAATCTGGCTACGTTCTTGTCATCCCAAAATTGTAACGCTAGGCTAGGGAAGAGAATGGGAGTGGGTTAACGAATATTCCAGACTGACTCCTCAGCGTATACATTTTTACAGCACTCCCTTGCCTATTGATCCCCCCCCCCCCCCCAGCCCACCTACCCCTAAATACCTCCTTCCTAGAAAAAGAAAAGAAAATGAGAGAGACGAAAACAATAAAAAGAAAAAAAAAAAACGAACTGGCAGCAAGTATTAGAAATGCCTTTTCTAAAGAAGAGGGTATTTGCTGCTTTAGGGAAAAACGCTATCATTGACTAAATTAACAAGTTGTCTTATCAACTGACATAAGCCTTGGAGTCTAATTAATTTAGTACTGATCAATAGTCCTGAATGAGGCATTGATTTCTGCCTGCTTGACAGGGCTGCTGCTGAAATCACTTTCTCTGGACGCGACACACACAGGCACCCAGAGCTTATGCCTTATCACTGGAAGGTTTTACTTCACTCATCCTACAGGGGCATGAATTTCATGACCCATCTATACAGGAGAAAATGGGATGAAAGGCAACTTTGGAAGTCGGAACAGGTTCACTGCAAGTGTGAACAGAGCTTGAGCACTCCCTGCCTGAGTTCTGCTCCCCTAGAAAATGCCGTTTGAGTGACATAAAACATGAAAAAAGAAAAAAGGAAAAAATGAACTGAAGTGCTTTGCTTTAAAAAGATAGGAAAAGCTTTAACTGCTCGTAAAACATGCAAAGAGGGCTTGGGCTATTCTTCTGTCTCCTATTTTTGGGATGCTGATGATACTTTATTAAAAGTATTCTGACCCAAAGTAATAATAGCAGTAATGCTGTCTGGCCAAGGGCAGAAACAGATGGTGAGCCTCTATAAGAAGGGAAGCACGTGCCAGAGCTCCCCCAGATTTGTCTTTACTGCTGGGCTTGGGGGGCTGGGGCTGGGGGTGGGGTAGGGAAGACTTCCCATTTCCAAAAAAAAAAAAAAAAAAATCAATGACAATACATTGAACAATATTGGGATGAAAATAATTTAAGCATTTGACTTTTTAATTTGCATCTGGACTAAGATATTTATTCTCTTACAACATATATCCTAAAAAAGGGCTAAGTTTGAATTGAGGTTTTCACCTCCTCCTATGACACACCCTTGATTACCTTTCAGGTCCCTCCCTGTTTTTGCGGCTATTTGTTTTCATTGTGCCAGCAGCTGCCCGACACTCCTCAAAGTCTGGAGGATTCTCCCCTCAGGACCGGCCACTGGGCAGTTTTTCCCATTGCTTAAATGTTGCTCGAAATAAGAAGTATGGGCAAAACTTCTCAAATATTTTCAAGATGATGGGCAACAAGGTAACTAATGAGTTTGTCTGTCTTGGAATGATTTTCTACTCAATAAACATCACCAAAAAACAAAGAAGAAAAGAAAAGAAAGAGGCTGACTGAAGACACATGTGATTGCCTTTTTTACAGGGTTGGAGAAACTACCCAAATGATCAAAACACGAAAAGGAATTCATATTCTTTCCTGTGCATTTATTTAATATAATTTGGCTTTTTGAAACTTTCAGTTATATGTGTGTGTGTGTGTGTGTGTGTGTATATATATATATATATATATTTTTTTTTTTAAGTCCCAGAAAAGTCCTCCCGTTAATCTCTTTGCGGCCTCCATGAGTTTCCACAGCAGTTTACAAAAGGTCTTTACTGAGGAAAGGATTGGACAAACTTTCCTTATATGTGTGGCCCACACCATTAATTGCCCCATCTCCTTTAGCAAGGCCTTATTCCTATGTAAATACCCTTGCATAATGTTACAGGCTATTGTTAGGCCAGCGCCAGTCAGTCGCCACTTATATGCATTTTTATTTCAATCCGCTGCTCAGAGAATGAAAAGATGTCTGGACTTAAGCTGTTTACCAACTGGGCCGAAGCTGCAGAGCGGCAAAACTAAGAAAGCCCCAAGCAACGGCAGGAACAAGCTTTCACAATGCGAGCAGCCATTTTCAGCTGAGTTATTAACCTACCCTGAAACTCTTCTAAGCTATGCCTTTTTTAAAGAACAAATGTGCTGAATCAAACATGAATGAGCCAGAACTATTAAGAGAGAAATCCTCTAAAGAACTGTTGAACACAACATAGGTTTGTAATCATTTTGTCTCAGTTGCCTGCTACCGCCATTATCAAGGATGATAATGCTGGCTCAGTTGTGGATCGGCTCGTAGTCAAACAATAGTGCAGTATGGTAAAAACACACATGTAAGCAACACGCACCCAGACTCAGAAAGCAGTGTGCAAGAGACGAGAAGACAAACTTAACAGCTCACCACCAGCCTTATGTTAACTTGGTCACTGAAACACAGTCATCTTTAGTGGGAACACTCGAAAACTGCTTCCGAAGCCGAGTCTTTCCCTCAACCCTATATAACCTCATATGTGCTCAAACTGAAAAAATAAAACCATTTTTACTTTACAGTTGTAAAGATCAGCTGGAATGAGACACCATGAAAATAAAGGAGCAAAATTCTACCAAAGGGAGCTGGCTTTTTCTCTGCAAAATGTGCTGCAGGCAAGGAACATCGTACTTATTTAATGGCACCACTATCTGAGTAGTGTGGTATTAGCCTAAAGAAACCCTTCACTATTTGCATGCTTATTAGAATCCAATGAGTGCTTAATAAGTGCATATATATGACAGAGGAAACATCTCATTGCAGTTACTGCTGCAGGAAAGACACACACACGCACACACATGCTGAGGAAAGCGGTCTTGAGTTAATTACCATCACAATGCAATCAAGTACAGCAGTCGTAGCTGAAAACCGTTTCTATTAAAGCCGCTAGACTCAACCTTGCCTCTGCAGGTCAGCCGCGGCACCGATAACCTTTCCAGCAGACAAATACATGTAACATTGCCTCATCTAATTAAAAGCTCAGGGAGGTGTAGAAAAATACCAGCACATTGAATCCAAGCAAATGAGTGTGCCTTCAGCTGATGAAGCTACCATATGCTGCCGTTGTTTACTCTGGAAGGAAACTGAGTCACTTAACATTTCAATAGGTTAATCAATTGACAATTAAATGGAGAAATTGGTTAACTCTGAAAACAATTAACATGACACTCCATTAAGTACACTTTCTAATTGCCACAGCTGTGAGTGGAAATTAACGTGCATGTTAAAGCATCTAACTGGGGAGGCACTGTTTTTTGTGTTTGAGAAAACGGAATTAGCTGAAAACTCGGGTTTTATTTTTATAGATTAGACAGTAGGAATTCTACCATCAACTGCAGTTTTAGCAGAGGGGAGCTATGTATATTTTTTTCATTCTTTTAAGGGCTCACTTCAAGTTGTTGAAATATTTAATTTGCAATCATTAATTAAAATAGCCCAAACCCTCCTACCAAATTACGGGTTGGTGAAGAAAATGGAAAATCTCTCCCTTTGCCCATTTTGTGGACAGAATTACTTTGCAGGGTCAGGTGTATTTCAAGATTTCCTTTGTAATTAAAAAATGCAATGCGCAAGTCAAAGTCAGAATTTTTGCTCAACATTTTTGTGAATGGTTTCTGATTGTTGGCCTGCGTCCCTAACTTCACTGTAAAATGCTAACAATAGTGTTTGTTAGCAACAATTTTAAGTCGGAAGGCCCCGAGTTTGGATTTTTACAGACTGTTGCACGTGTCTGCTACAGGCAGTTATTGAGATGAAGAATATTCATTTACAAAAGAGGTAATGATTTAAGTAAGTCATAAATGTTTTGATATATATTAAGTGCTAAATAAATATTTTTCGAATGAATGAATATCTTTAAAATGATACAATCTTCCTCCCCCTCCACTCCTTTTGGTAGCTTTACTATCTCTGGAAACACAAAAATGAGCAGGAAAATTCCTGCTTTGAGGGGCTGATGGGCTGCAGCTGAGCAAGGGAGTCGCATTTAAGAAGAGAGTGAAGGACAGAGCTGGTGCAGGAGAGGAAGGCTAGGAAGACGAAGTTTTCTGGTTGGGGCGCTGGTTAGATGATGAGGTACTTAATCAAAATAGAAATAAAGAAGAGAGAACACAGGTTGAGAGTAGAGTAGGGATAATAGATAATGACTTTAATTGAGGACATGTTGAGTCTGAAGTGTTTAGTTAGGACATCCACGTGCAGGTGTCAGCTAGACAGTTTTATATATATGTCTGAAAGTTGTGGACTAGCGATATTTAGGAGTTGTCAGAATGCAAACGGTTGGTGCTAACATGGAGCTGGGTAGATTTCCTATGGAGGACGTAGAAGAAGAGAAAAGGGTTGAAGACAAGACCCTGGGTAATACCAGCGCGATGGGGTGGATAGAGGGAAGAATCAGCAAAGGAGGTGAAAAGAACAAGTAAGAGGAAAAGAAGATGAACGAGGAGAGAGTGGTCATGGGATCGAGGGAGGAGGGCATGAGTAACACTAGTAAGACAAGGGCAGTCTGGAAACACTGGTGCCTTAGTGACGGCTGTTGGTTGGCATGCGGAACTCAGTCCCCCTGGGTGAGAAGTTACCGAGAGGTGAGGAAGGAGAGATGTTGACTGGGCTACTTTTAGAAGCTTGGTCGTGAGGAACAGAGAGAGCGCAGTGGCTAGAGGACTGGAGGATGTGAGGGCAGTTTGTTTACGTCTGAGTTTGGAAATGGCTGTGGATAGGGCTACATTTGAATGATCCAGAACGGGAAGATGAGGAGATTCTGGATTGCTGGCTTCTTTGTGTGTCTGTGTGTGTATTTTTTTAGTCTGGGGGATTCAACAAGAAAAAATGGTTTCGGGGGCCGGCCCCGTGGCCGAGTGGTTAAGTTTGCACACTCTGCTTCGGTGGCCCAGGGTTTCGCCGGTTCGGATCCTGGGCACAGACATGGCACTGCTCACCAGGCCATACTGAGGCAGTGTCCCACATGCCACAACTAGAAGGACCCAAGACTAAAATATACAACTATGTAGGAGGGGGCTTTAGGACAAAAAAGAAAAATAAAATCTTAAAAAAAAAGAAAAAATGGTCTGTAATGGCTGCTGAGAGAACTAGAAGTGGAATGTGACTGAAGACGGATAAAAAGGATTACCATCGAAAGGTTAGCTGGAATTGGAAACAATATCCTTGTGGTCACACTCACCTGCATTGCAATGGGATTTTCTCTAAGAGGACTCCTTCAGTTATATATTTATTTGTTCATTCAACAAATATTAATGAATGCTTGTCATGTGCCAGGTACTATTTTAGGCCCCTAGGCCACAGTGATGAATAAGACAGACAAGGTCTCTGCTCTCAAGGAACTAGAGAGTTCCTGGAAAGGATCCTATGTTAAATGTGGTAGCTTCATTCCTAAGAGGTGGCATTTGAGCCATTTTTGAAGGATGGGAAAGACCCAGCCATCAGGAATCTGGTGAAAGAACATTCTAGGAGTTAGGAGAATGGAGGGTCCCTTGTGGTTGAAGAAGAGCTGTCCATATGACCAACTGTTTCCTACTCCATCAGGTCGCACGGTTGTAACCCCCGTGTAAAATGCATTATAGGCTACTTGAATTTGTCTTTTGTTATTCATGTTTATATGTAACCCTTCAGGACAATGTTGGTTATAGAGCAGACACTTAAAACACTCTTTTTTTCTCCTTAAATCAGTGAGCAAAATGAGCTTTGTGAGATACAAATTTGGTAGTTAGGGCTTTTTGTTAGTTTGCTCTTAGAATCTTCAGTTAAGAAACTCATGCTGTGGCACAAAGGCTAGTTGTCCTATGAGATCCCTTTCTTCTATGGTAATAGCCGCAGATTTTAATCTGGACACAAGACCATGCAGGAAAAAAAATTCCCAGTCTCCGTTACAGCTATACGTGCCTATATGACTAGGTTGCAGACAATGGGATATGAAGGGAAGGATGTGTGCAACTTCTAAGAAGTGATATTAAAGAAAGACAGTACCCCTTCTCTCCCTCCTCCCACTGCTTTCCTCTGTCCAGTTGCTTAGGAGGTAGATGTGATGGCTGAGTTGTCATATTGGACTATGGAGACAAATCTGCACTTGAGAGCCGGCAGAGTGGAAAATGAAACTAATCTAGGTTGCAAATGACCAAGGAACTGCCACACCAGCCTTGAATTGCTTGCACCTTGACTTTTACGTGAAAAGAAACAAACTTGTGTCTTGTATAAGGCATAGTCACAACACAGACAGCTCATTATCCTAACCGTCCAATCTTATCCTTTCCTGTCCTACGCTAGCTTATCCGATCCTGTCCTAACCTATGTTCAAATACATACATAGCCAATGTCTATTCAACAACCATTGTTTTTTAATTTTAAAAATTTATTTAGATTGTTTAAACAGTTTTGTTGAGCTATCACTGACACGTAAAAATTGTATATATTTAAAGTGTACAACTTGATGTTTTGATAAACGTATACATTGTGAAAAGATCACCACCATCAAGCTAATTAACGTATACATCACCTCTACATGGTATCACTTTGTGTGTGTGTGTTTGTGTGTGTGTGATGATGCAACTATTGTTTTCTGAGTTGTTAGATTGTGTGACAAATTTCCTTGACGTATTTTAGGAATAAACTGGTTCTGAGTGATCAGGTAAATGTCAACTGCGTGTAAATCCCAACACAATAACTGTCATTCTATGAAACAAATTTCTATTTCCCTATGGATGACCATAATAAGCCACTTTTACTGTATACGTACATATTGCTATGGGGTATCTGTGCCCATTTTCCTTATCATCGTTGATATATTGTCCATGTAAACATGAGAAAATTCATGCCTTGATTAACTTTTCTTGTGGGATTGAGTCATCAAAAAGATGAATTTTGCTATATTTTCACGTTAACAAGCATTGAGAAGAAGGGATAAGATTTTAGTTGTTCTGTTTTTGTAGCAATATCCATTGACTCCAGGCATCTTGGACCTAATTTATGGACCTCCCTGGAATTGCCTGGCCTATATACCTCCTGGGCCCTCCTGTGCCTGCTCAATATGAAACCTGGCCACCACCATTGTCACTGCCATTGCCTCATCTTCTAAAACTGTCACAGCTTCTAAAACTCTTCAGTTCTTGCCTAGCCTCCCCAACACCCGGTCCAGAGAGAGCAATAGCAGCTCCAGCACCCAGATCTGACCCTACTGCACCCACAGAGGCTCTGACTTCTTCTACCACTTTTGGACCCAGATGCATCACCACATCTTGGGGTATGGGATTTGGCTTCTCCAGCAGATGGCCATTGGATCTGGGTAACACATATAAGGATTCTATTGGTCCCATAGGGCCAACTTCAATCAATGAGAGCTAGGGAGTAGCAGGGAGTTCCATGTTCCTGCCTGGAAGATGTCCTCCTTCACTAAGCGACTGCCTGGGTTTTCTTATGATGCTGTGGTCAACTCACAGTGGGTCGTGTTTTTATCTGCTTTTCTTTCTTCTCTTCCCCACCTCTTCCTTTCCCTCACTTTTAATACCCTGGGATTATACCTCCCAGGAAAGCCTTAGATTATGACATTTGCCTTAGGGCTGTTCCTAGGGAACTGGTATACCAGAAATGTGATGGAGATGGTAATGAATGGTAGCATCATCACTGAGATTTCAGCTTATCCTTTCAAAAGAGAAAAGGGCATATGAAGAAAAGGAGACTATGGTAAGGCCCACTGCTAGCCCATGTAAACTATTGCATGGATCAAAAAAATTGACTTTTCTGGGTGTATGTAGTTCATGGGCACATGGCTTTTTGTACAGAATTGGCGCTGGATTTGAGGCCCCACTTGTCGCCTCAGCTGGATGCCCTTGTGTAATGAACAGCTCATACAAACAGAAATATAACTGAGTCTAGTAGAAGTATTATTCAACTTATAAGGTAGTAAATTCAGAGAACTTAGTTTTTTAAAGCACTTCCAATAGTGCTCTGTTGCTGTGGTTATGTCTAATTCTAAAGAAAAAATAAATTTCACACTTACTGTTTACGGTCCCTGATTACATGATAGCTTATCTTGCTTAGGAAAGAGATTAAATAGGTGTTTTCCTTAGTAGATAGTAGAAGAGAGTTGAGCTGGGCTGAGTTACAGCTAACCAAGTCAATTCACATGTAAAATTGGTGTTTAAAATATGCCGGGCATCATCCTACATGTGGAGCTACAATGAGGCATCAGCACAATTATGCATATGTTTTTAGCATCCTTTAATAGCATCCTCTAGTTAGCATCCTCTAAGAAGGATGAAGAGCAGAGCAAATGGATGATTTCATTTATCCAGGACTGGAAATGCCTTCCTCCTTTTCTTTAGCTTCTTAAATCTTACCTATCACACACTCTACAGCACTCGGATCTTCCATATTGCGTACCCCTCAACTTTCCACGACCACTCCACAGAAGCACTTAGATTTCCTGCTTCCTCATTTTTGACACATCAAAATCCCAAAGAAATGGAAGAACAGTAGCTATCCCCTTCAATTTATCTGTTTTGGACAAACTCGCATTTCCAAATCTTGGAATACTCAGAGTCTTGAAGATGGCAGATGGGGCTCCAGATACCCAGTGGAATGGTAGAGGAGAAGAAAGAGACGGGGAGAAAGAAAAGCCCAGCACCTGTCCTCAGGTGGAGCTGGCCAGACCAGCTGGAGACCTCCTCACTACACATCCTATAATAGAAAGACCGCCTCAGGCTCCCTCAGTTCAGCAAACATTTATTCATTACTTACAATGCACCAGACCAGGTGCTACTGCAAAAATGAATAAGAATTTCTGCGTTTGATGAGTTTATGGTCTAGTAGGAAAGTAGAAAACATGAACAGATAATTTCAATCTAATGAAATAACTCCTACGATAAAAGGATGTAGCGTGTGCTGTAGGAGCCCGGGCAGGGATGGTTCATCCCACCTTGGGGCTTATGGAGGAGAAGACCAGTAAGTTGGGTCTTTTGAGCCTGTCCTTCAGAGACTGTGTACAACCTGGCTCTCTATATAATCAACCTCTTTAGCTTCATCCCTTGTCGGGCTCCACCTAGCCCTCCTGATTTCCTTTGCAATAATGCACACTCGACTTCCACTCATTTGCAAACACTGCATGTTTATAGTGGGCTAGACTTTCAGTCTGGGTGCTCTTCTCCTATTTACAAATCTGGAAAACCTCTGTTCACCCTTTAACACCCATCTCAAAAGTCACTTTTGTGAAGCTTTTTCTGAAACTCCGAGGCAGAGTTGCCTCCTTTCTGCTCCTGGCTTAGCATTTATACTTCTATATTTACTGTGATGTGCTTCTAAGATAATATTTACCATAGTTTTTCTGTGTGCATGTCTGTTTTCCCCATTAGACTGTGAGCTCTTAGGGTAGAGGTCATTCATCTTTGTTTCTCCAGGGACTAGCATTGCGAATGGCCCTTAGCTCTGTAACTTATGGTTGATGGATGAATGGTTATGTATAACGTACTATGGAAACACTGACGACGGAGTCATCTACTATGCTGTTTGCATTGAATAAAACATTTGAGGCATAATGTTAACATGGCAAATGTGAGGTGTGATGCCTGAGATTTGAAGTGGCCCAGGACAGAGCCTGACTTAGAAGATGGCTGCCAGGATCTCAAATCTGTTGGGTTCGTTTGGCCACCACCTCAATGTGAGTCATAAATTGCTTAGTGCTTTATAGATGATTAAACTGAGTCAGGGAGAATTTGCTTTAGTTAAGATTTTATTTAGGTTAATTCTTCATTTGTTAATTCATCAGGTATTTGCTCAGTACCTATGTCACTGAGCACCGGCCTAGATGCTTGCAGATACAGTGATCAAATCATAATATTTAGGGCAGAAGTTTCCATGAAGAACACACTAGGACAGTGGTTCTCAAAGTGTGCTCCTCAGATCAGCAGTTTCAGCATCGCCTGGGAACTTGTTAGGAATGCACATTCTTGGGCCCCACTCAGACCTCCTGAATCAGAAACTTGGGGGGTGGGGCTAGGGATCTGGTTTAACAAGCCCTCCAGGGGATTCTGATGTTGAGAATCACTGCTGAGTCAAGTCCTATCCCATGCTAGAGAGGCCACCTGTGTCACATAGCTTCCAACTGGTCCTGCAGATCCACCCTTCCAAGAGCTCCCTGCCCTGGGAAATGAACATGTGGGCACGGCATCAGTGGTTCTCGTGCTCCTGACTTCTGGTTGGGCTCAGTCAATGATGAGAAAGGGAGAAGAGTGAGGACAGGGTATTTATAATCCTGGAGTCCTCCCCGCAAGGTTACCCCAGGCTGACTGTGTCCTGCAAGTCAAAACCACTGTTCCTAATAAGCCTTTCTCCTGCACTTTCTCCAGCCTCTGGTACTGACTGCCTCTCCTCCCTGCAGGCAGGCACAGAAAGGGCACTCTGCTGTTTCCAGTCCAAGGTCACTGCGCAGGACTTGAGGCGCCCCTCTCCAACTCCCCTCCACCCTCAGAGGGAAGGATAAATAGTCCCTTTGTAAATAAATTCTCTACCAATTATCTTAAGTGTCTTTTCTATTTTCTATCAGAACCCCAAATGACACACCATTTAATTCCACCATTCGATTCAGGTCTTACCATCTCATATCTGGTCTTCTGCAGTCCAGGACCCACTTTTCCATTGGGCACAGTAGGCATGTGCCCAAGGCCATGCTACTTTTAGGGGCCTATGAAAATGTTTCAATTTCTTATAAAATTAGAAGGAAAAAAATGGATATAACCCAGCCTGGATTATATTTGTCCTTATATTGATGCAGTTGTAAAATAGAATTTTGAACATTTTTCTTTTTTTAGTGGAAGCATAGTGCAACCAAGACAAAAGTGCCTAGGACTCACGAATGTCATAATGTGGCCCTGTTGCAATCTCTTGCTAATTGATTTTCTTACCTTCATATTATCCACCCCACTAACTCCTCTATTCCACCCACAAAACAACATACACACGTACAGACACACACATATATATTTGCCCCTCCATGTTCACGCTCCACTTTTCTCTACTTTCTCCTTTCTGTGCCTGGGAGGGATGCTAAGGCTGACCTCTACGGACTGTGTCATCCAGGGTTCTTTGCTGGGGGGGCTTCTCTTTGGGACAGTCAATGGGAGGCATCAGCAAGAGTCAAAGGGCCAAAGGAGGGAGAGGTCAAGGTATTTACGCTCCTGGCACCCGCCCTGCGTGCTGCCCATTGGTAGCAGCGGCTGCCCTGCCGCGCAGAGGCCGCAGTGTGGGCCGGGGAGCCCCTCCTCCCCTAAAGCTCTTGCCGGGTTTCCATAAGCACTCCCCTCTCTGCTCCCTCAGCTCTAGGGTGGCTCTGGCTCTTGACTGGCGCCAGCCCAGCGGCTCCTCACCGTCCTTTTCGGTTTCCCTTAACCCTTTGTTAATAGCCTTTGTGAATAGTGTCTTCACTAACGTGCATACAGACCTAATTTTAACTGAGAGTAGAGAACTACAGCGGTTTTTGATTTGTTCATTTGACACAACACGACAAAACATTTCCCGAGATTTCTGGAAAGTCTGATGACGACCATTTCATGGCAACAAAATAAACATTCTCAATGTGTGGATGTTTACTGCATAAGGATTCTTACTGCATTTCTGTTCTTTTTCTTTAGATGTCTCATGCTGTCTCGTAGCCACATTTCTACCCCTTCCTCTCAATTCTCCTGTAGGCAAATAGTTTTACTCGCTCGACTTTGGATGTATTTACACTCAACTGTCAACAAATGTTTGTCAAAACTATTCTCTCCACTTGAAATACTGTCTTCTCAGTTTTTCAAATGTCAGCGTTCCTGTCCACCTAAGTTAAACACGTTATTCTCTCTTGGAACTTCCTTTTGAACTAAACTAGTCAAATTATTTGATAATTAGTGATTTTTATTGTTTTGAAATGTCATTTAAATCTTTTAGCTTATTTAACCTTAAATGTATTACTATCTTTTCTGTCCCAACTTGGTGATTAATTTCTTGACAACAGGAATTATTTTCTTATGTCACTCTATGTCTCCTGTAGGGACTTCTTTCATATAGTAATTGCTTAATAAATAAATTGATTTAAAAAATGTTGGAGTCCCATATATAAAAGATTGACTTTCAAAATCCCAGAGAGGTTTAAGTCTGATTAAAGTTAAGTTTTCTGTCCATTTCTATGACGCCAGCTGTGACTTCTTCACATGATGCTCAGATTTCCAATATTGTTTGGGGACGTTATTGTTCTTAAGTGTTGCTAGGAGGGAAATGCTTTAAAAGTGTTTACATCTCTCTAAGCCAAGGTAGAGCACATGCATGAGAAAGAAGCACCTCAGCAGTGTGGGTTTGGAAGGAAGAGTCCTGGCAGGAAGCTTCTGATTGCTAATACTAGAGCTCCTGGGTCATTCAGTAACATATTGTTCTGGTTTATTTTCATCACAGCATATATCACCTCCAAATATATTTCTCATTTATTTTATTATTTGCAATAAAAATAAAACCTTCCGTACCCAACTAAGATATGTGCTACACGAGAATGAAGACCTTTCTGTTCTTGTATTCTGTATTGTATTCTCTGCCCTGGAATATGTCTGGAATAGAGTAGACACTCAATAAACATTTGTTGAATAAATGAATGAGTGAACATTTATTAGGATTTTACGATTTTCCAGATGGCACTGTAAGTGCTTTGTGTGACTTTACTCATTGAAGCCTCACAACATCCTATTTAGGTACTACCCCCTTTTACAGAGGAGGAAACTGAGGCTCAGAGAAGTTAAAGGACTTCCAAGGTCACATATCTAGTAACTTGGGGAGGTGGGACTCAAATCCAGGCAGTCTAGTCTGGAGACCACAGCCTTAGCTACTATGTTAAATTTTATTCAGTAAAATATTGTGAAATAACAGCAACTATCATTTGCTAGGTGCTTCTAAAATGTATGAACTACTTTCACACGTATTTCCTCCTTTGATAACATTCAATAATCCTGAGGTAATATTATTATTATCCCTACTTTACGGATGGGAAAACTGAGAAATGAAGTGATTTCTCAAAGGTCACAGTGCCATTAAGTGGCAGTTCTGGAAATTAAACTCAGATCCTCTGAGTCCAACCTCCATTTCTCTCCCAGCCCTGTGCTCCTGCCATGCACTGGGCTGCAGCTTAAATATGGCTAGAAACCCCAATTTATGGCTTTAGAAGTACATGAAAAGAAATTCTATTTAGTAGTCACCAATAAAGAATTCTATTTTAATTTTCATCAATTCTGTTTGAGTAATTATTAAGTTGTTATAATAAAAAATTACACATGAATTCTAAATTAGGGGTAACAATCTCTAAGCATTAACCTTGGAAGGATACAACAGCAAGAAAATTTTCCCTGGCAGCTTTCACAAAGACTGCACAATCATTTGGTCAAGAATCCTCTATGGTACGTGTTTGTTTCATACATCAGAAGAAATGTACTTGGAGATAATGCTTATCATTATCTTCATCTCCTCCTATCCTCTTAGATACTTAGTCCTAAAACGGGTGATGGCTCCAAGTTGTATTTTCTTGACAAGATAATAAAAATTATAAACATAATCCTGACTATTAGGACTCATTGCATGAATGTAAAGAAAAGAAAGGGATAGCAATAACAGTCACTGACATGGAAGAGATCCGTAGGCTGCATGAGTCCCTCAGGGATGGCAGAGGATGGGATGGAGAGATACTTGGAATAATGCGCTGGAGAATGGTCAACGTCAGTGGCAACAGGGGAAAGGGTGGCAATCAAAGATGGCACAGACTTCGTAAGTTTGAAGTTGTGGGATGATGATGGGGGTGGAATAGGAAGTAGATTAAGCAACATGTCAACCTTTTCTTCAGGGTGATGGATGAAGAGGCATTCTCCACTGGCGGAAGGCAAACGATGTACTCTCCCGGCACCTTCATGTTGAGGTAAGATCGTGGAGTGACTGTTCCTGGTTAGAGTGGAAAATGCCAAATAATGAGCTCTATAAGAGGAGATCTGAAAAATAGCTAAAATGACTTGCAAATCTTAGGGCACCACAAACTGAATATGAACATAGAACTATTATCATTAAATAGAACGCTATTACACCTGGATGTAGGATGGCGTTATTGCTATTGGCCACTCAAAAGTTTTACTTTTCATAAAGCTTTTATAGTTCACTCTGTGCACTGGCCAATTTCACGTTCAGTCTAATCCAAGATTCATTTGAGAGCATGCTAACCTGCCCACCTGCTCCCCTAAGCTACAGAAATTTCTCTCTTTTACGAACATGTCTCACACTTATTTTCTATACCACTCACTTGGAGTTTATCGTACATGGGCTTTTAATGATCGTTTCATTGTATATGCACACATGTGTGTAGTCTCACCAGTGAGGTGTATAGGTTTAATCTCAGGAAACTGTCTTTATGAGTACCCACCATGTGCTTTTTCCTAGAGCCACAACGCTTACTTTGGGGCCTGACATATTTGTTACTTCTTTGTTAATTGTTGAATAATTATTTTAATTTTGGCTTAGGCTGTTTGCTTCATAGCCAGCAAGTGTTGCAGTGGTTCAATTTATGGAAACTTGTGAGTTGCAATTCATGCCCATCTTCATTTCTTGATGAAATGCAAAGATCCTCTCTTTAAGTGAGAAATTTGATAAAGACTGGATTTTAAGGAAGCATCTCCTCCCCCAAAAGGTAGGCTTCCTTTTGAGGAGATCCCCTTAGATAGCTGCCTAGGATGCTAAGGCAAACCTTTGTATATACAAATTTGGGTCAATGTGTTGACAGGATGTCAGATTTGTGTAGCTAATGGAGCTTCAACATGAATATTGAGCTTTATGCCACTCCATTGATGCCCAAATGACCCCGTAGGTGCCTATTTGTGCCTGAGGCTACTGGGGTAGAAAATAGAAGCCCTTCTTGTGAAAACCTGACCAAGGTCCACAACCTACCCTTGACCAGTAGTAACTGGTTTTCAGTAACAGCTGAAAAGTAAATTCAAAGATACCTGAATGGAAAAGCAGTGATGCCTTTCCATCAAATAGTCTATAATTTCATGTTGCTGTTATTCTGCCTCATAGACTTATCTGTGAGTGTTTCTGGAATCTTAACCATGGATCAACCAAGAGTTGAGTAATAAAGAACTAATCTGGTCAGCTGATTTGGAGGGACCACGTCTTTGTATTACAAAAGATCTCAAATATTATTTAGTTAACTGAAACGTATAAATCTCAGTGGGGACGATGGGAAATGTGACTTTTTCTTTTATAAAAGTACTCTTAGAAACTATATTTCAGGGCCGAGGAAGTTTTATTTGACATTGAACATGGTAAACAGCAGACAACTTTTATATTCTTTGAGAGATGGAAGTCTGAACAGCATTTATCATAAGCCTTCATTTTAACTTCTGAATGTTCTATTATTGTGTTACCTGGTGCTTCCACTGAGCATTTTCTCATATGTATACAACAATGATAATTGATGCTATAATTGCTCACAAGGATAATTTTGAATCATTGAAAGAGGCTTTTCATTAAAAGATTGAGTTGTTCAAAGTCTTTTATTTGAATTTTGCTTTTAAATATCATTTTATAAGAATTGACAATCTATTAGAAAACCATTAGCTAGATTATTTGTTAAGCAGAAGACCTTATCCTCCAAACATTCAGATAATATAGTTTATTATCTTTCCTTCAGCAGAGCGCATAGTGTATTTGATACCTGGAGCAGATCATTTTCTAACACTTCCCTGTCTTGTACAACAAAATTATTTTCCATAAAAATCATAAAATGAAACTAATAATAATAATGTCCAGGGGCCAGCCCAGTGGCATAGTGGTTGAGTTCGCCTGCTCTACTTTACTGGGCTGGGGTTTGCGGGTTCGGATCCCGGGTGTGGACCTAGCATCGCTTGTCAAGGCACGGTGTGGCGGCATCCCACATAGAGTGAAGGAGGATTGGCACAGATGTTAGCTCAGGGCAAATCTTCACATGCACACACAAATGAATAATGTCCAGAAGGAAAATGCAGACACTGAATATTTTTTATTGCCTTTTTTATTTATAGTTGTGCAAGTAAAAGCAAAATTATTATAAATAAAAAAGAGATTACAGTATAAAAATGAAAAGAAATGGGTTGATTGTTTTAAAACGCATTAAGACATTTTTTGAAAAAAGAGGAAATATTGCACCTGCATACTGGTTTGATGCAATAATAAAGATGTTTACCTGAGTCCGTGTGGGTCCAGGACAGTGCACCTGGCAGTTTTCCAAGTTACCTTTCATGTAGAATACAATGTTTATATAGCCTGAGTAATAAAAACTTGCTGAGAAGCATACCCTTACAGTATTACAATTTAACAGTAACCAGAGAAATTGTTTCGCACTTAGACAAAAAGTATTTTTACGGGGAGGAGTATTTTGTCCTGGGTTGTTGAGAGTGGTTGGCGTGTGATGACACTGAGAGGCAGGGCGGATTTGGATTAGTTTTAGCACAAGGTTTCCACTCTCAGGGGGTGGTGCCTCGTGCTTATACCGTGCCGCTGCTGCCACCCCTCACCTCTTGCTTTGTAAAGTTGTATTTCTATTTTCTACTGGTGTTCTCTCAGAAATAATAAACAAATAAAAGTGTAGCTTTCAGAAATCATTTCTTTTAGCACATTTCTTTTCTCTGCCATGCCTCCTCTCAGTATATCAGAAATCTTATTTTTGTGTAGTATTTCTAGATTATTAATTGTC
Organism: Equus quagga; assembly: GCF_021613505.1. NCBI lineage: Eukaryota > Metazoa > Chordata > Mammalia > Perissodactyla > Equidae > Equus > Equus quagga. Next base: position 3,942,210 of record NC_060286.1, read on the forward strand.
ACTCAGAAAGCTGTATACTGTTTGATGAGAACTAGACCTGTCGATAAATACTGATTTGTATTTAGCATGTATTCGTACATTAACTTAAAAGGAATAATCCCTTTTTAAAATAAGAACAAAGGAGATTAAATAGAAGAAGGTGGAAATATTCCCAACAATGTTTTGTGTGTGCGTTTGTATTTGCCATCCACAGAAACCAACTTATCGTAGCCTATCTCTTTCATGGAGGCACAAAGTAAGAATCCTTCACAAGAGAGCTCTCTTCCTCTCATCTCTTCATCCCAGTAACCAAGAATCCACGGATATTTTTTCAGACACTTGTCAGGCTTTTGTTTTTCTAGCTAGTACCCCAAACAGTGCCCAGGCAGAGTTATACTGTGAATTGAATCTGTTTCTATTTGACGCTATTGTATTTTTCCCCTCTCTAAAATTAATTCCTTTATGGCGTCTGAATGGGATTTTTATCAATTAGCTTTTGCTGGGAAAATCTTTCCCTGTCTAATATAGAATAATGATTTTTTTCATCTGTCAAGGGGGTTATTAATAAATGCCACCAGTGGGGTTAGAACATTCTCTGGTGTTTGCTTTAGGGGAACAAGGGGATTGTCGGAAATCCTGGCCAAACGGAACCATAATTAGAGAGAAAATGCTAGCAATTAGAACTATACATTAGGCTTTAATTTACTACCGTGGAAAAGTCAAGGGTGGCGTTTTTATTCCATTTTTAGGTGCAACCAGATGGATTGCTCATTACAGGATAATTTCCAGCGACCCTCTGCATTTCTCAGGGTAACAAAGCAGCTGAGAGCACTGTGCAGCCAGTGGCTCACATTTTATTGTATTTTTTGTGGGGCTGGAGAGTGGAGAGGGGGGCTGAGCAGTTATCAGTTTCCTACACCGTCGTTGACGTTATTGGGAACCTTTTTACAAGTTGAATAGTTTTAGGCCAAGAAAACAGTTTGGGAACACAAACCCATCAATATAATTTACTTTTGTCTGACCTTGCCTAAATATATTATACTGATATGATTTAAGAATCTTCATATTTAAAAAGTCCCCTTTTCAGTGTTTCTACTTTTGATTTTTCCTAAGGATCAAAATGAACATTTTAAGTGGCTGTTAAAAAAAAAATCTTCTCAAACCAAAGATAATATAGCTCCAGTCTAATTCCTGTAAAGCTTTTGAGGTCACAGAGTGAAACCAGATGGGGGATATACTTCATCATTTTTCTTTTTTATCTCGCAATCAAATGGCATATTCTTGTTAAATTGCCTATCCAGTTTTCTTTTTATAAGATGAATTTTAGACTAAGTTTTTTTTTTTTTGCCTTTTTTAAGATTGGCCCTGAGCTAACATCTGTTGCCAATTTTTTTTCTTCTTCTTCTCCCCAAAGCTCCCCATACATAGTTGTATATTCTAGTTGTAGGTCCTTCTAGTTCCTCTATGGGGGACGCCATCTCAGCATGGCCTGATGAATGGTGCTAGGTCTGCACCCAGGACCTGAACCAGCGAAACCCTGGGCCACCAAACTGGAGCACACAAACTTAACCACTCAGCCATGGGGCCGATTTTTTTTTTTTTTTTGATGAGGAAGATTGGCCCTGAGCTAACATCTGTTTCCAATCGTCCTCTTTTTTTTTCCTCCCCAAAGCCCCAGTACATAGTTGTACATCCTAGTTGTAGGCCATTCTAGTTCCTCTATGTGGGACGCCACCACAGCATGGCTTGATGAGCGGTGTGTAGGTCCACGCTCAGGATCCAAACCTTCAAAACATGGGCCACCGAAGCAGAGTGCGTGAACCTAACCACTCAGCCAAGGGGCAGGCCCTGGGCCAAGATATTAATGACCATTTAAAATAAGTGTATTTATTTTTAGGTTAACAAGGTTTTCATGGGGAAAATATTTTCTAATTACGTTGTGTTAAAATGAGTCAAAATCAGCCACAGTTTCCTTTGCTTTTGAAAATATAGTTGAATGTAGCTTTATTTTATTTTGTTTTTATTGCGATAAAATATATGTAACATAAAGCTTACCATTTTAACCATTTTTTGGTGCACCTTTAGTAGCATTAATACATTCACACTGCTGTGAATCACCACCACCCTTCTTCAGAACTTTTTCATCTTCCCAAACTGAAACTTTGCTTATTAAACAGCAGCGCTCCACTCTCCCTCTCCAGCCCCTGGCAACCACCGTTCTCCTTTCTGTCTCTGTGAATCTGACTACTCGAGGTATCTCATGTAAGTGGAATCGTACAATATGTGCCTTTTGTGTCTGGTTTATTTCACCTAGCACAATGTCCTCAAGGTTCATCCATGTTGGAGCATGTGTCAGAATGTCCTTCCTTTTTAAGGCTGAAAAATATCCCATTGTATATATACATATCATGAAGGCACCTTTATTTTAAATCCTTTACATGTATTTCCTAAAGATTTACCTCCTCACTCAAATTTTGTTTGTGTTCTACCATTGGCATGTTGATACCTATAGACAAAGCTATGGTCCCTCCACTGGTGAGGTGGCCCATAGGAAAGGTTGGCGAGTTTTGCCCCATGACAGTTCACTCTAGGCAGTTTGGGCAATGAACAGAGGAAAACATCCAATCTTTCCATAAAAGACCAGTTAGATAGAGAACAACCATCTTAGACTAATTCAAGTCATGACATGGAGAGAAAAGCAGTTAATTCATTTTCTTTTCAGGTAAATATTAAGACAGCATTACTAAAAACATTTGCAGCCATAATTTATTGCAGAATTTTCAATGGTTGAGAAATCAGGCAAATAGCTATCTTAAATTTTCTCTTTAAATTAAGGATCAGAAGAAGGAGAAATATTTCCCCTGTATTCCATATTGTACCAGATTTCAGCCAAAGTTTTCCTGCTTCTTCTGGAAAACATCAACACAAAAATCTCATACTTTCATCAATTCTATAGCAGTGTGACAGAAAGCATTTTTCCTTACAAAAATCCATATTATGTCATCAAAACAAAACATTACTGAACTCTTGATTTTTAAATGTTTAGATGGCAAAAGTTTACTTAAGACTAGTCTTCTTAAAGTTAATGTTCAGTTACAGCATATCACCTTTCCTAGGCTCCCTTACAAGGGAAACTCTTCAGAAAAGGAAGGAGAAGACTTCACAGAAGAAAATTTAGAGTTAGAGTTTAACAACTATTGAGCATTTTTAAAATTCATTACAAGAGGCAAACTTGTAACTTTTTTTACTACTTGAAACAGTTCCACCTCAAAGATCACCAGCTTTGAGCTCCGCATTCTGACCCCAATCTTACTTTCTTTTATCTTCCAGTTTCCTCCATTTCCCTAAACCTGTTGTTTGTTTTCATCAGGGACTCCATTCTCTTCCTTCTTTTCTCCCTCCCTCCTTTCCCTTCCTTCTTTCCACAGTTATTTACTGAGTGAGAGCTTATCACGTGCCAGGTACAGCACTTGGAGATTCAAAGATTAATATGACATGCTGATTGTCTTGGAGGAGATCTCTGTCTGGTGTAGGTACGTCCAGGAAGTTTCACATTGTGTGTCCACTCTAAGGGATTGGGACTGGATCCCTGGAGTACCGAACTGAGGAGGGTTATGAGCTAACCTCTAGCTTTGGTAAGCGAGGGTGCCAGGATCCATTAGTGAGGCCTTGGGACAGAATTGTTAGCATGTATGCTGTGCCCTTGCCAACCCCTAATCCAAGAGAGCCAAAGCTTTTTCCAGCTCCATTTTTTCCTTGGTCCGGTCTGACCCTCAAGATGAGAACTTTAAAGACGCTTTAATTATCATTCTAATATACTTCACCACCTTACATTTCTACCAAGTGCCCACCAAGTCATTGGCAAATCGTGGTCACCACTCCCAATTAATTTCTCCCTTTCTCTAGTCTATCAGGTTTTGCTGGAGAAAAACATGAAACCACTCTGATTCAGTTCATTGAAAATTCATGCTACCAAACCCACTTGGTTCTTATTGATGCTCTGTATTCCTTTTTATTAGTCTCTTGGAAATTCACTAATGAGTTTCCTACATTAGTTGTTATAACCTTTTTTCATTATTTTTGGAACTCGCTGCAAGATCTTCCCTTCCCCTTGACCTCCAAAGATGATCTTGCCTTTTGCTTTCCTGAGAAGTTCAAGGCCTTCTGTAACCTCCTTCAACTTCCTGTTTCTTTCCTCAATCTTTTCTATTTCCTTCATCCGTCATTTCTCTTGCCCTTCTGGCTCAGAGGAAGAGGCATCCCTCTTATTTCTAGATTGAACCAAACCCCTCTCGGAATTTCTCTATAAATTGTACCTTCTTTCCCTTGAAACCCTAAACTCCTTTGTCACAGGTTCTTTAGTTTTGAGAAGTAATAAAGTACAGAGATTAACATAACAAACACTGGTGTTTCCAATACCCAGAAATGACCACTGTTAATACTATGATACCTTGGCTTATCTTTTGTCTAATACGAAAGAGAAGTTAGGGCTAAAGTTGAAGTTCTCTTTGATCTGCACCCTCAGTGCTATCACCTTCTTTCCCTTCCCAGAAGCAACCCTATTGTGATTTCTGCATGTGTTCACTAAGGCCGTAGAAGAGTAGGTTTACATATGTGTACACAAGAGTAATATGTAGGATAGTTAAATGGATAATTTAAGAATTTCCACATTTCATATTTCATAGGATATGTTTTCCCTCCACATGACATTTCTACCTTCTGTCTGTGCTGGTAGAGAGTTGTAAACTCCCTGAGTGTAGGGTCTTTGTCCTGCTCATTGCTGAATCCCCAGAACCTAAACAACGTTTGGCATATAGTGGGCACTCAATATACATTTCTTCAGTGAATTAATATAGTTCATTTTTAACTGCTACGTAGTCATCAACTGTATGAGTATTCCACATATCACATTTTATTTAATCACTCCCCTACTGCCTGACAATTTAGGTTGCTTCTAATTTCCATCTTCTTTTGTTTTTGTTTTTTTTTTGAGGAAGATTAGCCCTGAGCTAACATCTGCTGCCAATCCTCTTTTCACTGAGGAAGACTGGCCCTGAGCTAACATTCGTGCCCATCTTCCTCTACTTTATATGTGGGACGCCTACCACAGCATGGCTTGTCAAGCAGCGCCATGTCTGTACCGGGGATCCGAACCGGCGAACCCTGGGCCCCTGAAGCAGAACGTGTGCACTTAACCGCTGCGCCACCAGGCCAGCCCCTAATTTCCCTCTTCTTAATAGAAACGATGTTTCAGGGCATCCTGTACAAGTCTCCTTGTGCCTGGGTGTCAGGGTTTATCAAACTGTGTACTTATCATGTGGATATACATATTAAACTTCAATAAAAAGTTTAAAATGGTCTATTAAAAATCAGAAACAGAAAACTTTAAGAAAAATACTAGCAGAATATTGGGAACAACCCACATATTTATCAATAGGTACTTAAACAGCTACTTAATTTCTCTCTTCTTTTTTTACTCTCCTCTGTTTTCCTGTCTAGAGAGAGAGATGAATATGTGGGTTCTTCCCCATATTCTGCTATTATAAACAATGCTGCAACAAGTCACCTTAAATATATGTGAATTCGGTAGGCAGGCATATTTTTAGGATACATTTCCAAAATTGAGATCACTGGGTCAAAGGGTAAATGAGTTTGTAATTTCACCGGGTTTGCCAAATTCCCTCCATAAAGGTTGCACCATTTTGAATTTCTACCAGCCATTTATGAGAGTACCTCTCACCTCATGGTCTATAAAACAAAAATATCTAATAGGTTTTAAAGTTTTCTGTTTTTGATTTTTAATGCACCATTTTCAACTTTTTTGTTGAGGTTTATATACATATCCACATAAGTATATTATGGAGAATGATCTGCTTTATTCAAAGTCTACTGATTTAAAAGTTAATCTCATCTAAAAATCCCTTCACAGCAACATCTAGACCAAATATCTGGGTACCACGGCCTAGGCAAGTTGACACATAAAATTAACCGTCACACTCGGTGATACACCTTTTAAGCCTCTTTTAATCTATAGATTTCCCCAGGCATACGCCTCTCTCTCATTTCCTTTTGTAATTAATTTTTGAAGAAGCTAGGTTCTTTGAATTGTTTTTTATTGATTGCATCCCCATGGTGTAGTTTAACTTGTTTCCATCTTTGACTGTTTTTCTATAAATTAATAGTTGCATCTAAAGGCTTGATCAGATTTAGGTTTGAAATTTTTGACTAGGCTGCTTCATAAGTGGATACTTGTTTTTCATCAGGAGGCACATAATGTCTGGTTGTCCCTCTCTCTGATGTTACCAATCATTGATGCTCAACGCCTAGATCCATGAATTCACTAGGGATTGCAAAATGGCCATATTCAATTCTATTGTTCCTTCTTTGTTTATTAGCTGGAATACTTCCAAAACAGAAATTCTCTTCATATACTATTTGGTTAACCAGTAGTATAACACATATAGGAAAGGCAGAACAAGTATTTATTTCTTCTTCTTTATTCACCAGTTTTCAAATAATGAATTTGGTTGACCGGCATCTTCTAATAGTAACCAATTAGTTTGTTTCAGTACCATTATGAATTCGTGAATTTGAACACATTCGATGGACTTCAAACCATATCCTTATCAATGCTCAAATTATTCCATCCTTGGCAAGAGGGAACGTCTTTGAGCTGGCTTCTGGCTTTTTCTGACATGCCCTTAACAATCTTTGATATTTTCTTTGGTATCTGGTAGGATGACAAGATATTCCAGGCTAATCTTGTACATTTTCTGCCTCAGATTTAAAACCAGCCATTTTCCTATGAAATTCTCCTTAAGGGAAAGGAGAATTTCAAGTCTACTATCTAAACACTAAGGATACGTATTATTATCATAAGGCTGTTCTAATCCTTTTCAGTGGATAGAGTCAGGATTTTTTTTTAAAGATAAGATATCCCGTGAGTTCATACTGATATTTCTAATTCAAATTCAGAACTATGTTTTGTTATTTAAACTCTTCTATCTTATATCTCCTTTTTCTCTCACTAAGAATTCATATTCTCAAGGACACCACAGATGATAGAATTAGGTTATCAAAACTTTTCCCATTTTCTTTATTTTATATTACACAGAGTAATAGTACCAAAGCTGCTGCTCATAATATGAGTATTGTAGAGAGTTCAAAATTCTTTTTTGCTATTCTTTTTGTCTTACTAAAACCTAGATATGCATTTAAATTCATTTATTTTGTTACTTTTTATTTTTAAAAGTTGCCTTTAAGTTAAAATTTTATGTATTTATTGCATGTTTTGTATTGTATATTATTGTATGTTATCTATTGTATGTTTCCCAAGATATAGCTACAAAACAAGGTATTAAAAGAAGATTACTTATTATTTTCTTTTACCTCCATCCTTCTCCTTCTCTCCGCTAGTAGATAACCATTTAAATAATTTTGTGGTTTATCCTTCCATTGTTTGCTTTATTACTATATTCAGATTATACACACACACACCCTTTCTTTGAGAAATACAAGCATACTATGAATTCTCCACTTAGAGAACATATGTATTTATATTTAGTTATAAATATGTAACTTTCTCCACCTGGCTTAAAAAGAAAACGTAATATGTCCTGGAGATCAATCCACGGGAGTGGACCTTTATAACGATATTCCTCACTCCTTTCCATAGTACTTCATTAGATGGATGTACCAAAGTTTATTGATGGAGAATAATGCTTTTTATATCATTATATTTGTGAGTCATGTGACTGATACCTTTTGAAAGATTTTCTCACTAAAAAATTTATTTGTCTTTCATAATTCTCTTTCACTTTCTCTGCCGGGGCTACAGATTTACTCTGTATTCTATAAATTGAAACATTTTTTTCTTTTACTGTTTATATCTCTTCCATAGTTTTTATTTCATCTCTTCATACTGTGTGACCTGGCGGCGCTTTCTCCTCGGGGATATCCAGTTAGGTCCCTGAGTCACCGCGAGAGGCCTCGTGCCGCCTTCCTTGTTGAGCAAGCACACTGTGGCTGCCTCCGCCCATGCAACCAGGTCGTAAAGGGAGCTTCCACGTCCTCTGCCTGTGTTAGCCTTTCTTTCTCATCACTTTCCTATACATTGAAAGTATTTTTGGAAGTTTATTTTAAAAGTCTTTATAATTTTTAAAAATCAGATTAAAAAAATTATCACAGGTGGTTTATTTTTTTCACTGGACTTTTGGCAATTTCTTCCCCACTAGGAAGAACCTGATCAAGAAAAGCCCAAATTGTGGCTGGCCCTGTGGCATAGTGCTTAAGTTCAGCATGCTCTGATTCGGGGGCGGGATCGTGGGTTCAGATCCCCGCCGTGGACATACACCACTTGTCAGTCATGCTATGGTGGCGACCCACATATAAAGAGGAGGAAGATTGGCACAGATGTTAGCTTGGGGCTAATCTTCCTCAGAAGAAAAAAGAAAAAAAGAAAAGCCCACAATTATTTCTCTATATTTTCAGTAGACAGTTGGCCTTGATCCTCTGAAAATGCATCTGGTCATAAAATTCAAGTTTTTTTAATGTAATGAGTCAGTGGGTACATAGATTGACTCTAATATCCTGGTTATGAGGACAAACATATGCTATTCATCATAATGACAATCTCTGGGAAGTAAAGCCCTTGCCGAGATTTTTGACCCCAATAGGATATTAGTGACATCTCTGAAGAAGTTACAAAAAAACCTTGTGAATCTGTTCCATTGAACTTTAAATAGCAACTTTAGCTCAGGTGTAGTCCAAGGGCTTTAGGCTAGAACAGCATTGTCCAGTAAGGTAGCTGTAAGCTACATGTGGCTGTTGAAATTTAACTTTAACAGAACATAAAAAAATAAAATATTTAGATCCATGGTCAAGCTAATCAAATTTCAAGTACTCAGTAGTCTATGTGACATGTGACTAGTGGCTACTATATTGGCAAGCACATATTATAGAACATTTCCATCACTGCAGAAAACGCTATTGGATAGCAGTGATCTAGAAAGCCACAAATAGCTGTGAAATAGGCACCGCAACTCCTTGACTATCATGGTGTTGCTGATGAACCTTGATGATGATGATGATGAGTTAAATAATTAAAAAGGCTCATTAGCATTTATTTATTTATTTTCAAATATTTTATTGTGGTCGTAATGGTTTATAAGATTGTATGATTTCAGGTGTACATTATTATCTATCAGTTTCTGTATAGACTGCATTGTGCTCACCACCACTAGTCTTAATTTTTATCTACTGCCATATATATGCGCCCCTTTACCAGTTTTGTCCACCCCCCAACCCACTTCTCCTCTGGTAATCACTAATCTGTTCTCTTTAACCATGTGTTTGTTTATCTTTCACATATGAGTGAAATCATGTGGTGTTTGTCTTTCTCCATCTGGCTTATTGCGCTTAACATCATACCCTCAAGGTCCATCCATGTTGTTGAGAATGGGACGATTTTGTCTTTTTAATGGCTGGGTAGTATTCCATTGTATATATATACCCTGTCTTCTTTATCCATTCATCAATTCATGGGAACTTGGGTTGCTTCCATGTCTTGGCTATTGTGAATAATGCTGCAATGAACATAGTGGGTGTAAATCTCTTTGAACTGTTGATTTCAAGTTCTTTGGGTAAATCCTCAGTAGTGGGATAACTGGATTATATTCTATTTCTATTTTTAATTTTTTGAGAAATTTCCGTACTGTTTTCCATAGTGGCTGCATCAGTTTGCATTCCCACAAGCAGTGTATGAGGGTTCCCTTTTCTCTACAACATTTGTTATTTTTTGTCTTGGTGATTATAGTCATTCTAACAGGTGTAAGGTGATATCTGATTGTAGTTTATATGTTTGTCAATTTTGCTTATCTTCTCAAGAACCAGCTTTTAGTTTCATTAATCACTTCTACTGTTTTTTTGTCTCTATTTCATTTATTTCTGCTCTAATTTTTATTATTTCCCTCCTTCTGCTGACTTTGAGCTTCATTTATTCTTCTTTTTCTAATTCTGTTAGGCGTAGTTTAAGATTACTTATGTGAGATTTTTCTTGTTTGTTGAGACGGGCCTGTATTGCCATGAATTTCCCTCTTAGAACTGCTTTTGTTGCATCCCCTAAGAGTTGGTGTGGTGTATTTTCATTTTCACTTGTCTCTAGGTATTTTTTGATTTCTCTTTTGATTTCTTCATTGACTCAATTGTTGTTCAGTAGCATGTTGTTTAGTCACCACATGTTTGTGACTTTCCTAGCTTTTTTCTTGTAGTTGATTTCTAGTTTCATAGCTTCATGGTCAGAAATGATGCTTGATAAGATTTCAACCTTCTTAAATTTATTGAGGCTTGCCTTCTTTCCCAACATATGGTCTTCACCAGTGTAACACATGTTTTGTAAAGTAGGAATAAAAGTCATATTTACCACATTGGATAGTTGTGGGATTAAACTAAGATAATGCAAACAAAATGCTTAGCATCATACATCGCTTATAGTAAATTCTCTGTAACTCATACTTTATCATTATTATTATTATTTATTAACATATCGCTTCTTGCAATTGAAATGGGATTCCAAATTGCTGGACAGGATCAGGAGGTGTCTGTGGCCAGGGTGAGGCAACTAGCCTTATGCTATATGTGGTCCCATGTCTAGGACTTTATTAGTCCCCTAAAGGTACCCCTCGATAGTTAAAAAAGGCACCATGTCACTTCAAATCTATCCCAAAGAAGAAAATATCAACAAGGATGAGGAAGAGGCACAAGTTTTACGTAAACTTAACTAATGACTAGATCAAAGGTTTTGAGTCCTAGCTGCACATTAGAATCATCTAAAGAGCTTTTGAAAAATAATCTCCAGACCAATTAAATCAGAATCTCTAGGTATAAGTCCAAGCATCAGTATTTTCTAAAAGAGATCCCCCAGATGATTTTAGTGTGCCGTTAGGATTGAGAGTAACTTTACCTGATGGTGTATGAGGTGTCTTCCAACTCTCAGAATCTCTGATAGAGGCCCTCAGGAGCAAACTCCTTCAACCTCTGGTCTCTTACCCACAGATGTGTCTTCAAGGGCAACCATCTCCCTTTTTCTGAAGATGAGGTATCATTTTCCTTACAAAGCTGAGGCTTCCACCCACACTTGTGTCCTGCTTCCTGGAGGATTAAGTTCTGTCAGTTACCTCTTTTCCTATATCTTCATCCTCTCTCCTTTCTAGCAGTTCCTTCTTTCAGCAAATAAATGTATTCAAACTATTTTCATCTTAAGACACACACGCACACACCCCCAAACCAAATCAAACCAAAATAAAAAGACCCTTTCATGATGTTGTACAACCATCACTACTATCTGGTTTCAGAACTTTCTCATCACCACAGAGGGAAACCCCATACCCATTAAGTAGTCACTTCCCAGTCCTCATTCTCCAATAGCTCCTGGCAACCACTAATCTTTAGGGAATTTTCTCTTCTGCTTATTGCCGATAATACAATATATGACCTTTTGTGACTGCCTTCTTTCACTTAGCGAAATGTTTTCAAAGCCCATCATGTTGTAGCATATATAAATACTTCATCCTTTTTATAGCTGTATAATATTCCATTGTATGACTATACCACATTTTGTTCATCCATTCATCTGTTGATGGGCATTTGAGTTGTTTCTGCCTTTTGGCTACTGTTGAATAGAGCTGCTATGAACATTCATGCATAAGTTCTTGTTTGAGCACCTGTTTTCAATTCTTTGGGGTATATTTCTAGGAGCGGAATTACTGAGTCATGTGTTAATACTATATTTAACTTATTGAGGAACTGCCAAATGTTTTTCACAGTAGCTGCACCATTTTATATGCCCACCAGTCATATATAAAGGCTCCAATTTCTGCACATCATTGCCAACACTTGTTATTTTCTGTTTTTTTGTTTTGTTTCAAATATGGCCATTCTAGTGGGTGCAAAATGGTATCTTATTGCATGTTTGATTTGTATCTCTCTAACGTCCAATGATGTCAAGCATCTTTTCATGTATTTATCAGCCACTTGTATGTCTTTTTTTTTGGGAAATATATATTCAAGTCATTTGCCCATTTTTTAATTGGGTTGTTTGTCTTTTTGTTGCTGAGTTTCTCATGCTTTTTAAAATCTTTTTATGTAATATTTTTCATGTGACAAAAGAAATACGTGCTTACTGAGAATGTGAAACAATGCAAGGATGTAAATAAAATATTTGTCTTTTCTGGTTTTCCATGACAACGCTCTCTCTTGGTTTTCTTCCTAATTCATTGAGCAAATTTCTTTGGGCTTCTTTGTACGGTCGTTCCTCTTCCTGACTTTTAACTGGCAGAGCGCTCCAAGTTTCCATCCTCGGTCTTCTCCTCTTCTACTGTAAACACTTCCTCTGGCTGTCAACATTCCTCTTTCTGCAAACATTCACATTCATAGCTTCAATGTTACCTCTAGTTCAGACTGCTTTTTGAGTGTAGAAAGGAGATTCTAGCCAACCAGACTTCATCATTCAGATATCTCAAAAGGACATCAAGCTGCAAATGGCCCCAAATTACTACCTACCTCCAAACACTTGCTGCTTCTACCATGTTTATTTATTATAATGAGTGGCACCCACATCTATCATCTCCATGGCCCAAGCAAAAATCCTGACAGTCATTTAAGAATTTTCTCTTTCCCTTCTACTCACATCTAATCAATCAGTAGCTACTGTTGATTCTGTTTCCTAAATATATCGTTTATCTTTCTCCTCTTTTCCAGCCTCAGTCCTCTGTTATTCATATCTCTGGTATCACTTGCCTGCACTATCACAGCACTTGGTGACTGTCCTTTCTGCCTCTAGGTGTGTCCCCTCCCAATTTATTCTGTACACTTTCTAAATAAAAAGCTGATAATGTTCCTTGAAATTCTTCAATTAATCTCTATGGTCTATGGAATAAAATTGACATTCTTAAGACATTCTTTAGCATGGCATAAAATGAATTTTGTGATTTGTCCACAGATTCCTGATCACACCTCATCCTCTATGCTACCCTCATATTTTATGTTCCAGCAATAATAAACTACTTGTGTTTTCTTAAGCAGGCCAAATTGCGTCATACCTCCATGTCTTGGCACGTGATATTCTCTCTGCCTGGAACAGCTACCCTCTTCACATCTTTTCGTTCTTACTCGTTCCTCAGGTTCCATCTCAAAAGCTACCTCCTCTGTGAAGTCTTCCAGACTCCATTACAGAACCTTAATTCCCTTTTTGTATTCCCATTGTGCACTGCACATGCCTATGGTAGAGAGATTACCTTACCATAATTTAATTATTTAAGTAAATATCTATTTCCTCACGAGACTGAGATCCTGGAGAACAGGAACTCTGCAGGCGCAATGCCAGAAATACAGCATGTTATGAACCAAGCAGGCACTCAATACAGGTTTGCTGAATGTTGACTGAGCTCCGTTAATATAAATGTCTGTAAACGACGATGGATGTGCAAAATCACAAAAACCTTAACGGAAATTAAATGATGGTTATACACAAATCCTTCACCCCTGGAAAATAATGTATTTGTCTGTCATCATGAGAGCAACCCTTAAAACTAGCTATAAAAGCAACGTAAAGCTTCATTAGTCTTCCATCTTTTATAAGCAAGCTCTGGGTTTTGAATTACTTCTTCAGGCACAGAATTTTTTTACTTTACCTTTAACAATTGTACCTCTATTTAGAAAATGTTGGTCAAAACTTTCATGCTATATATCTTGCTTTCATATTAGTCTTCTCAGAGCTATCCCCTAAACAAGGGTATTTTGTGACTACAAGTAGCTATTTTAAAACTGTAAATCAAAACTTTTTTATGGTATCAGGTTCCCTAAAGAAACACGCAATGAATTTCCCTTATTTATTGAGGACTATATTTGGCTTAGGCTGATCCCAAAGCATAAGGCTTTAATTTTATAAGCAAGAGTTACTACATTTTACTTGACTTTAATGTCGCTGTCCCCTGTTTGTGAGCTGTTCTTCTTGATAATGCTAATGGTTAATGGATAAAGATATTTAGAAAAGAGATTTCATGCTACTCGGAGGAATGTCAGAGTTGAAAAATCAGCCAGAAGTAAAGACAATAATACCCCAAGCCTAAAAGTCTGGTCATTCTGTCACACTGTTAGTCCTGTGCTTGCGGGTCCTTCAAGATTCTGAAATGGGGGTGGGAAAACTAAGCTGCCTTCTTAGCTCTCAAGGGTGGTGGGAGGATTAGGAGCTAAGAGTTGGACTGTAGAGCTCACCAGCAAACAGATTGGAATTTCTCTCCTTTAAAGGCTCATGCAGAGCATTTTGGTGAAACTACCGCATTTCTCACCAGATGGCTGAGACTTTGTCCTCCGATGCAGTTTGGAGGCCACAGAAAAGTGCGAGTAGCTCTCCCCAAGACAGCCCTAAATCGTTGCCACCAGTTCCACAGTTGTTTCCATGACATTGTGAAGAAAAAAAGAGCTGTTTTTCTCCTATTAAATTAATCCATCTCTTAGGACCCATTTGGAGAGAGAGGAAGAGTGAAAATACAACAGAAAAGAGAGAGAAAAATGAGAAGACAGAGAGTAAATAGAATTCCAGCGAGGGAAGGAAGGATGAAAAGGGATAGAGGAAGAGGAAATGGAGAGAAAGAACAGAGAAAGAAAGAAGGAAAAGAGTGTGTGTGCGTGCGTGTGTGTATTGTGAGAGAGAGAGAGCTAGAGCAAAAGAGAGGGAAAGACAGACAGACTTGGGTAGGGGTTGGGAGAGGCAGAGAAAGAGGAAAAGAGAGAAAAGATAATAGGCGGTATCCCGTGGATCCTCCAGCTGCTTTCACTTGATCAAAATAAGTGGAGACGAGTGAAAGTCTTCCCTCTAAAGTTCTCTCAAGTTATTTTTCCTTGAAAAGGAAGTAAAATGTCAACATTACTACTAGGAAATTTAATAATATAAGACAGAGTATATATGGTTACTTGGCCTTCACTTATCCATAATGACTTCAAAAATTTTGAATAAGAATAATTTTTTTTAAGTGCTAACTATATCAGACCATAATATAGTGCTGACTATATCGGACTTCCCCCTGAGCAGAACAAATACAAAAGCAAAACTCATTTTGTTTCCAGAGAGTGATGCCACTTTCAGAAGAGAGAGAAAAGGTCCATGCCTTTTGCTTTTCCTCATACTGATATGAATGAGTGGTCCCATCCTCCTGTGTAGGCAAGTTTCATAGGCCAAGACTGACCAAGACCTTCCAAAGTCAACATTTGTTAGATGCCTTGCCAGCATCCGTTTGCCCTTCCCTCTTCCCGGTAGTCTCCAGTTTCCTTTTGGGATTCATGTGACTTTGTGGAAACCGATCTACTGCCTTGCAGTCCGGGTAGACTAGGCCAAGCCAATTCCATCCTCTTGACTGCAGCAATCGAAGTAGGAGTTGGCGTGTGAACTGAGCAGACCACGCAGTGATTATAGGGGGGTTTCTGCAAATGCTGGAACAAAGTTGCTCTCTCTGACACAAACAAGAAAGCATATGGCCCCAGAAGCTGTGAGCAGCCGTCTTGGGACTAGGAATGGAGCCAGCCTTAGGATGAAGCTGACACGGAGAGATGGAAAGAGCCCAGGTCTTTTGGGTATCCTTGAGGCATTGGATCAAGTCTCATCTAAAGCATCCCAGTCTCTGGATTTTACAGTTACGTGAGCTGATAAATATTCTTTACTGGATATTTACTTTCAACCTGGGTGTAACGTAAACATTTTTCTTTCAGTAAAGGGATTATGCTGTCCGAAAGAACCATTAGAATACTTTCTGTTTTAAGTAATGATGACTTTTCTTTTTGACAAGATCATGGGACAAGCCCCAGCAAAATTTTCTATTGGGAAGGTACTTTCAAATACTGCAGAAAACAGAATGTCTTCAGATGTTGGTCAAGGGATCTCAGTCCAAGATTCTTCCAAGAATATCCCTCTTGCCATAGGATGTTAAAGCTTTTTTTATGATAAAAATTCTGGCTATTGTAACTTGCCTCTGACTTATTCATCATCTCTAATGTGTGAAAGAAATCGAAGTATAAAAATTCAGTAACTAAAGAAATAGCCTAACGTGAAGATTAGAGAGAGTTGTTTGAACTAGCGTAAATTTTTCATATTCGGAAGTCAAAGAAGAGAGTACAACTTATTTCTATTCTGAAAATATTCCTGGAGCCCTTAGTTTGTGCCAGGAACTCTGCTAGATCCTACAGGTTCACCAGAGGCAGGTAAGACATAGACCTTACTTTCAAGAAATTTATAATCCAGATGGCAAGGATTAGACAAGGGCTTAAATTAGACTTGTAAGAATAGCTAATAATAGCTGTCAATATTAGCTTTTCTTACGAGTAAAAATAAACAAGTAAAAGATCAAAACAAATATTATAAAAGTGTAACATGGTACAGGGTTTGAATGAAGGCGAAAGATCGTGTAAGTGGGAGAGAATGGGGAGGGCAAGGACAGGTTCCAAAGACCTCTTACCGTTAGTGCTGGATCATGAGGGATAGCCGCTGCTGGGAATCCCTGCCCTGTGTTGCTCTTTCTCACGACACTGTCCTTTCCTTCCTTAGCAGTTGCTCACAATCAGTACTTCTATATTTACCGGCATGTTTATTTATTTAGTGGTCTACCTCACCAGGCTGTAGATTTCATGAGGTGGGCCACTCTGACTTGTTCCCTGTTGTATTCCCAGCACAAAGCCCAGTGCCTGGTATGTAGTATGCAGTCAACAAAAATCTGTTGAATGAATAAATGAATGATTAGGTGATTCATAAATAGCAATAGATGCCATTACTGAATGCCTATTAGGTAACACATACTGTGGTAGTAAGCAGGTAGATGATCAAATTTAATACATTCAAAAATACCAGGTAAATTTTATTATATCAGCTTTATAGAAGAATGGAGGACTAGAAAAGATCAGTAATTTGCCCAATGTCATACAACAAGTACCTGGCTAAAGCCATACCCACGTAGGTCTAACTCCAACGTCCGTGCTGTAAATCACTGCATAATAGTACCTCCCATTTATTGAGTGTGTACTATGTGCCAGTCATTTGGAACACTTGACCTCACTTCATTTTCTCACTTACTTCTAGCAACAACTCTATGAGTTAGATGTTATTAGCCTCATTTAATAGATGAGAAAACAGATTCCGAGATGTTTATTCATTCACTCAACACATATTTATTTTCTGTCTAGCAATTGCCAGGCACTGTGCTCCTCCTGGAGATAAAATGGTGAGACAAGTAGACATCATCCCTGCCCATGTGTAGATCATGGTCCAGTGGGGGAGGCAGGTTGTGATCAGATGTGCAACGACAAGCTAAGTGAGAAGTGCTATGAGGGGAAGTCCGAGGTGTCACATGCAGACCCCACAGCTTCCAGTCAGGTCCATTTGACGCCAAAGCCCTTGCTTTTTTCTGTAACTCTTTTTGTGTTTTAATAACATGGTGGATAAGACTTGCACAGGCAGAGAAGAAAGACAGGCATGGCCCCCAAAGTGCAACTCTCCAGTATGACCAGAGAAGGTAGGGAGACCTGTGTGCGGAAGGTAAGGTGGGTGTCGGAGGCTGGAAAACCGTGGGGTGTCGAATGTCTGGGGAGGGATTGTCCTTAATTCAGAAGACGACCAGGAGCCATCTGAAAGCTTTTGAATGATTCTCAGTCAAGAGCGTATCTTAGGGAAGACTAAGTAAAAAGTAGAAGCTGCTACTTCCAGAGAGTGAGAGAGACTTATTGACTAGTTCAATGTGGCACATACAGTATGTAAGTTTGAAATTATTTTATGTCTATTTTTAGTTAGTGTATTGGTTAGGCTGTAGGTTTAGCTGAAAACACGCAGCTTTAAAGAAAATAGAAGCTTATAGCTCTCTCACATAGAAGTTGGGATGGCCACTCTGTTCCAGGAAACTGATAAGGGCTCCTTTTATTTTGATTTGAGAGAAAAGTTGCCTTTTACGGACAACCAGGAGGTCGCACGCATCGCTTCCCCAGCCTCAACTAGGCCAGCAGTCACTAGGAGACTTGTACACGTCATCTGTGTTTTTTAGGCTGTGCGTGTGCCCAAGGGCAAAAGTCCACGGCGATGGAAGAAGGGGGCGTGCCTCTTAGGGGGTGGCTGACAGCCTCTGCCACACTCAGTGTGCTTCTCTTCTGAGAATGCGCAATTTTGGTGACCCATTTAATCCTATTAGAAAGAAATCTGAGTTTTAAAATAATGTTGATAGTTGTTTCTAAATTGTTTTTCACACACTTAGAAAGCTAAACAAAATTTGACAGCTTTTAACTCTATTAATAACCACAAAAGCAAAATCTAGTCTAATCCCGTAAACTATCTAGAAAAACTAGATTTTAAAATAAATTTTCTGAAAAATGATAAACCAAGTTGTCCATAATACATTTTCATGTCCCTTACACTGCAAAAGTTACCAGTTGACATTCTGATATTAATTTTGATATTAGTATTTTATATTAATGTTGTATGTATTTTCACTTTTCCCTTAATTTCCTATTACAAATGACAAGCCGTTCTTGAGTAGAAGATTTATAATTGTTTTTACCAAACTTAAAGAACCAGCAATCAAAAGAAAATGCCTCTAACTGTGTCTGGGGTGTTCCTGTCTTGGCAGGTTGTACAATGCAAGTTGTTTGTGCCGTGAATAGACACGACACCGATGGGAGGAGGTGGACCGGACCGCTACACGTCCTATTCATAGTGGGCCGTGCCATATAGTGCCCACTTCCTAGATTAAGGCACACTTGCTATCTTGGGCAGCCCTTAATTTTATTACATTTTCCTGTACCTATTTATTTGATAGCTCATTAAACGCCTCTGAGCCGAGAAAAATGTTTCCTTTAAGAAGGTTAAACAAAGAGTTTATTGACATAAGTGAATTGGTTGAAGAAAACATTATTAAATAAAAGACACTTATTTAAACACCAAATTAATCATTTAAAAGCAATTAGAGGTCATATCTCGTTCTAACTAAATAATGTTAACCAGTAATGAGATGTCCATTTTAGACATAAGCACGCTCTCAGGTTCGGGCTGCAGGCTGAAATGTGCCTTAGTTTTCTAAGTTTATTCAGAGTCCATAATTACATTAATGTTTTAAATTTCAGTATGTGAAACTATATCCTATCCATACTGTGACGTCATTTTTCGTCATATGATTTTAAAAAAAAATTAAAGCTTCTCTTTCATCCCAGCAGAAGAGCAGACTTGTGAAGACTCCTGCAGTAGAAACGGATTCACCTCTGGCTCCGGCTCCAGTTACTGAACTTCTCGCACAGACTGGTGCACCAGTGCCCTTGGCATTGCCTTTGTTGATCTGGCTGGGCCACAGGTAACTTTCCAATGTTTTAGCTGGGGCCGTATACAAGGACCAAACCCGCACCTCTTTCAACTCCTCTGTGTAAGCTTTGGAGATTGAAGAAAAATGCAGCGGTTTTTGTTGTGGTAGAGGTAGTGCTGTCACCCAGGTTGTCTGGTGTTTTAGCTTTGTATTGTGCTCTTCCAGTTGGAGGGTGTCACAACTGCCTACCCACATCCAGCCACACACCTTTCTCATCCAGCCACGTGGGTGATGCCCCATACACAGCTCCACCACTGGGTTCTCATTAGCTGGCCTCCCAACCACAATGACTGTTGAGTGTTGACAGGTGCCATAGATTCACACTCCAGGATCTTCCATTGCAAAACTGACGCTGATGCCAGCGGCTTTGTTCCACACAGTGCTGACGTTTCATTTGTAGCCAGAAAGGAGTCAGGAAGTTTAAGGTTAATCAAATCTGATGTTAGCACACTCCTGTAGGATATGACCATCAGATGGTCCAGCAAATCCCACTTTTTATCAAAATATTTTATTGTGCATATGTGAATGCAATGACTGCCAATGGACAGCAATTTGATTTGATGCGTACATTTTTTGACTGCTAGCTCTTGTCTGATGTTTTAACCCTAAGTCAATTATTCTTGCTTTTGTAATAATTGTCTTGATTTTGCATATTCTATCAATGAATAGTGCTCATCTGAACTCATCGATGTCCCTTGTTCGAGTAACCTATGATTTTTGAAGGCCTGGGACTAAATTCAGGCTTTAGAGCCCTGAGATAACTCCTGGAAATTTCATTCAACAATCTCAGCCTCAATGTCCCCACCACATGCTAACTGGAATTAAGGATTCCTCCGAATCCCATTCTCCTCCCGCCACATTACTTCTTTCTTTTTTCCAGCAGAGACAAGAGAATCTGCTTATGACAGATTGCACCTCAGGAAAGAAGTAGCCCTATGACGTGTGTGGGCAACACAATTTAAGATTCTACGGGCTTATGCCCAACCCATTATTTTAAGGATGAGAAACAGTAAAGGGAAAAGTTGGTTCAAGCAATCCTGAGTCTGTTCATTAACCGGGAGACAGAAAGGAATAAAATAAGACTTTCCTGATTATTTCAGGTCCCCTCTCCCCCTTCTACTCCATGCCCCTCCCCCTTCAGACATTTAGACTGAGGAAGAAAGGCACTTTGTGTTTAAGGTTAATCAAGTTTCAGTACAATTTTTTTTTTTAACCAACTAGAATCACACTAATCTTTTTTTCTTGCTCTAATGTGTGGCTGTTGAAATCCTCAGCTGTGATAAATTAAGCTACTTATTAATCTAATTATCGTACATTCATCCTAGAAACTTTCATGTGACTTGAAAAGGCTATTCAACCTTTTCCCTCCCCTCGTAGAAAGGGCTCAACCTTGCACCAATTAAGATCATTCTGAAGTAAGGCTTTAAAAAAGCTTTCTCTAATCACCCAATGGAACATGGACCAGTGGAAACCAGACTCAGAGCTCTGGGAAAAAGTTGAGCATTCCTTTCTGTCTGCCAACTTTTATGGTTTCATTGCACAGGGAAGGAAGACTTCATTTTCCTATTTAGTTGTTCTTTCACTGACCTCCAAATAAAGTCCGTGTAATTACTGAGCAAATAAAGTTGCAGCATGTGTTTTAAAAATCAATTGCCATTCTTGGACTATAGAAATGTAACAATACACAGATTTGCTGGAAAATGCCCAGCGCCAACCATATGAACTAAACCCCGTACTGTATCTGTACAATGGAGTAGTTTTGACCCGAAAGCACGTATTTACTATGCAGATTTTTAAAAGGGCTTCTTTTATGACTTGTCTGTTGATATTAAAATGTCCCCATCCTAATATAGGTTCCATTTAGGATTAAAAATATGTTGCAAATGTATCATATCTTAAACATCCATTCATTGCCAAATGCCTTACTTCGTTTTTTTAAATGATGGCATAAATGGAGCTATTTTACATTCAGATTAAACTAGCCATTAATTTGAATGCAAAGCAGCTCAATGTACAGGATGCAATTTCAATGACAGGTTTACCCCGAGACAGAACGCGGGAGCTAGTCAACATGGGTGCGTCCGGGCAGATTGTCCCCTGCTCTTGGTGCCTGCAAACTTGCTCACTGTGAATAGTTTTTGAAGTGAAGATTAAAAGAGCGGAATTATAAAGTATAATTACATTTTATTGAAACTCTAGAAATCAGAAAAAATTCAGCAGGAAACTTTTAGTGAAACATGATGTGTTGTCATTATCATTAAAAGATAAAAGTTCCATACTGTTTTTATCTGTTTATTTGGAAGAAATCCAGCCTTTACAGTTATGCAGGAAACAAAAAACGGGAATGCAGGAGTAATTATTAAAACTGTGTGATTCGTTATCTCCACTACTGTCTTTCCAAATGGTAATGCGATATCAGCAGCTGCAGACGGTCGCTGGTTTGCTCTATTAGTAAACAAGTGCTTTGGAGACCTGTGTGAGGCACTTTAAGCTCGCTGCTCCCCGAAGTGCTGTCAGGCTTAACTACTAATCCATGGTATTTCAGAGCACTGGAAATTCATCTTTATAAAACCTGAACAAAAAAGGGAAAAAAGCCTGGAGGGCATGAGCTCCCTCTGGTGAGACAAATGACATGTTCATTTATTAATGAAACAATAACCCTGGAAAGAGGATCAAAGCACATTCCATCCTCACTTTACAATCCCCAATTTTCTCAGGCCAAACCATTTAATTGAGCCATGACAATGGAATACTTAATTGTTGCCTTAAAGTTTTGAAGAAGCGACTTCTTCAGCATCAATGTTCATTTCAGGATTATCGTCCAAATATAATATCACCAGATTGATGCTGGTGGAATTTGATTCATCCTGCATTGGGGGCCTTTAGCCTGCAGGAAAAGGGTTTTCTTGAACGTCTTGCAGCACTCATCACCAATACCTCTGGGCCTGTCACCGCCCTTTCCTTGCCTGAAACAGTCCTGATGAGTTGCTTCCTCATGATGAAATAACCGGCCCCATTTGTGGGTGATTGGGTAAAACTCAGGTTCTTTTTGGCATGCCCCCTGCATCTGGGACATGAATGAGGACCAGGGAGCTGCCAATCCCAGAACCTGGAGTTTAAGGAGTTCCGGAGTACCTAGCATGGAGCCCAGAAATACGTCTGGACAGGCCCATAGCATGTGCAATGGAACAGGCAAACTCACCTACCCCCTGTGGTTACGCACCAATTGTGTTTGAGAGAGATTATCATGATTCCATCCCACCCAAACTAACAAACACACATACAAAATTTTAAAAGATGAAAAGGCCTGTGGATTTCAGCACAGCATTATAACTTGATATTTTTTGTTTATACTTATATACAACTTTCTGGGATTTACTTGACTATGTTTTTCAAATTAAACCAAACTTTCAGGAGTCTTAAGGTGCAGAAGTGGGGGGGTTCAGAAAATGCTTGCTGGGGCCGGCCCCGTGGCCGAGTGGTTAAGTTTGCGCGCTCTGCTTCGGCAGCCCAGGGTTTCACCGGTTCGAATCCTGGGCGTGGACATGGCACCGCTCATCAGGCCATGTTGAGGCAGCATCCCACGTGCCACAGCTAGAAGGACCCACAACTGAAAATACACAACTATGTACCGGGGGCCTTTGGGAGAAAAAGGAAAAATAAAATCTTTAAAGAAAAAAAGAGAAAGTGCTGATTGATTGGGTAAAGAGGGCCAGAAAGACTGTGTATGTAATCTCTGGACTCACCTGTCTTGTATTCAAACATTCTGGGCCAGTTTGAGTCTAGGCGCAATTTTCTGTCACATGGCATCATTTGGAGTTCATAAATAGACTTTCTTTTACTTTGCACCCGCTCATGTGTATTCCTTAGAAGGTCCATTAAGCTAATGAAAACCAATAGCCAGAAATAAAGGTTGCAAACACTCATGTTTCTATGTTCTTGAACAGCCCTTATTTTATTAAGCCTTATGTGAGATGGAGAGTCTATTTTGAGATGATCTCCATCTATTCCTAGGATCTTTTTTTCTGATCTGCTTTTGAATACCAGCTTTATAAAACTCTTTCTTTTCACTTTAAGTTATTAGACTTATGAGTGAATATTAGAGTTATGAGTATTTTTATATTAAATTTTAGAAAAGTACCTAGGAAATTCTTTCTAAAGAAATTTTTACAGTAAGGCCATCAATTTGAAGAAGTTCCATTTAGTTTGAGCTCTTCTTATGAAAGTTTTCTGCAGACTAATTGTTTGGGCTGCACACAGGTGAGCGATGGGGAGTCAAGCATGTAGGGCAGCTCGACACGAGTCCTTTGGGAGAACACAGAACCTCTAAGTTGACAGTCACTGCAGAGACTGGCCCAAGAGTCAAGAGGGAGTTTCAATGGAATGCAGCACAAACAATTGTTTTCCCAATCTCCCGCTTTGGTTATCTTTCATCCTTAAATATAGAGCATTTGTTTTAAAAAAAATATGCACCTACAAAGACTTTATGAGTCTGACACATGAGTGTTCAAACTGTCATGACATTGATGACCACACCACAAATTTTATACGAGCCAAAACTGAGACAGAGCACAGATATTTACATCTGCTGAAAAGATATACTTCCACATCTCTCCATGAGCACGTTCAACAAATCTTTATATTATTCATTCATTCATTCACGTTTTTCTTTCATTTATTTAACCTGTTGATTAGTCATTCAATGACTATTGATTGAGGTTCTGCTGCATATATATCATAAACATGACAACAGATATAGCTGGGGTTGTGTGTATTTTTGTAAGATGTGTGGGACTGAGACTATATATGGGGGGGGGAAGCAAGCATTATTCACGTTAGGGATGAATAATATGGAGACAGAAACATAGTTCTCTTTCAAAACTATTTCGAAAACGTTCACAGACCCTTTGGTGTATGTTTGTTGAATGTATGATGGAAGTATTCATTCAACAGTGTCTATCAAGCAACTGCCACATCCCATGTGCCGTGTAGAACAATTATATAGAAAAAGACACCGTCCCTGCCTCCCAGCATCTTCCATTTCATAGTGTGGCTGGAGGCCCATGATAAACACACATAAAACAATTAATTCAAGGTGGATGACAAGGCTCTAAATTGAAAGGTACAGAAAATAACTTCAAAAAAATTGTAAATTTTGAATAATTACGGTTTTCATAATGTGGTCTGAAAGTTGGGGCTTGGTCTTTGTATTTTGCTGAGAAATGTGTCCTCTGGGTAGGAAGGATGAGAAGAGGCACGTGAGCAGGTGCATGGATTTACCTTTTGGCCCTTCTCGTCTCCCACTCTTAGGAACTTTGTTCCTTGAAAAGAGAAACAAGCTCATTTCTCAGAGTTAGTGCAATGTTTGGTCATTTTTACTATATAAACTGATACTCCTACTATAATGGTGAGTAACCCCACTGTTCTTTAAATCTGCAAGATGGCAGATTACTGACATACTTCATAGGAACTTAAATCAGATGAAATACATATGTATACATGGTTACATGAAGACCTTTAAGAAGAACTAAAAATTGAAAAACACTGTGGCACTCCTTGCAGCCCAAGTAGCTAAAATTTAAAACAATACCAAGCCACAAACAAATGTAAGGAGGAATAAAGGTATACTTTTTTTCCCATGATGACTATTTAGAATTATTTTGGGATTATTGGGATTCCTTGGAACATAATTTATAAAATCTAAAATATTTTTTCTTACTTTTCTTTTCCTAGTACCCTTTGGTATGCTGATAATGGGTAATCCTGCGCTGTTTTCGCATTAGAGTTTAAGATGTGACTGCCTTGTTTTTCTCTTCTACGTTTTACTGATAAATTAAATTAGCCATCAGAATGCCCTGCCATGAATTCAAGTTCTGTTTTCTTTCTGTTCCCGGACTCAGTTGTTAGCATACAAGAGCTCTAATAACACTCTTAACTAGTTTCACTTCAGAGCAATTATATCTTTTTAGCATTCCAAGCTGTGGTTAAATTCTCCCAAACATAACACAGGGACAAGGGACATATATTATCTCCCTAGGTTCTCCTTGGTCCACACATCTATTTTATCACATGCCCAAAGGAGCTTTTAGTGCAGAATATTTAGAAAATATCTAAATAGTTCAGGATAAACTGTTCAAAATAAGACCATGGAGCTTTAAATTAAACAAAACATGACGTTATGCTACTGTTATTATTTGTTTCTTGAGCTTAATAAAGAAATGAATGATAGCTCAGTAATTACTGAAATAATTAGTTGTAAATATTTAATAAAGCCACATCACAAAACCTAAGCAAATCATTTATTTTCTTACTCTCTGAGGCTGATTTAATATTATTATAAATTATCTAATAAGTACTGTAAAAAGGACATTTTTAGATAATAAGGAAAATTTTAATTAATAATCGAACACATTTTTCTACTTAAGATTTACCTTTCTCTAATATCTAAGGTGTTATTTCATAATAATTTTAAAGTTGCTATTATATTTTTTAAAAAACAGTAACTGATGAACAAATACTGCTCTCCCCAATTACCCTTGCACCCCTACTCCCACCGGACACATGATTTTATTATATAAACTAAGTTAATTTTGTTGACCATATATACATGACAACATAAAAATAGCACACCAAATGGACACAAATAATTTCTATGTCTTCCGTGAGTAATTTCCGATTGCATACATAGATATGTTCCTATCAGGGGTGAACAACAGTCATATAACCAGTGGGCATAAACAGAGAGATGTTCTCAGCTTTGGGGAAACAAAATGGTTCCCACAATCAGTTTGTGGGGAATACAGAGGATAGTCTATATCACTTTGATTAGACTAAATACCAAATACATTAACCATTTTGAAATGTGTTGCTGTATTTCTAAAATGCAGGTGGTTTATCTGACATGATAGATACTGGATGTTATTCAATTAATTAATGAGTTAATACATTGCCTGAAGGTTGGTGTTAACATTTAGGTCCATCTAAGTGATCAGAAAGTAGGAGCCCTGCATATCTTCAGAAGAGCATATACTCTGGCAGGGAAGCAGTCATAACAGACTGTCACCAAACGGAGCCCTAGCCCCAGACGTAGGCCAGCCTTGAGGTTGTTTCCGCAAGCTCTCTGGCGCTCCGGACGGCCTCCGGGGGACCAGCTGCAGAAAGGTGAAAAGTGGATCCGGAGGATCCTGCTCAATTCAACAGCCAGGAAAACACGAGGGCTTCCAGACGCCGCGGAGAATAACTTTCCCAGCGCGCGCGTGGCCTTCCTGAGAAACAGCTGCTTGCTGGTGGAAGTTTATGATAATAAACTAAACCGGGCGAGCATTTCCTAAGAAGAAATATTTAATTATCCTGCTCACCATTATGGGGAACTTCTGCCACTCTTCAGGTTATTATACAGTAAATAACCATTTTTCTAAAGGACAGAGCTGTTTTAATTATATGACAATGAATGCATAATTATTATGTTTGTTAGGAATGAATCACAAGACAACAGACTTGATGTTGCTGCTCTGGTTAGTGCATCTTAATTACTTTTTCATTTATTTTGCATATAAAAGCTATTTGCTAATTGTCTTTGCTGTAAATATGCAAAATATAATTAGTCATTCATAATTCTTTATGTGTTATCTAACTGTACATTTGTTTCTGAGGAACATATATTAAAGCGTGAATATTTAGTGGGCTTTTTGCGTGTGATTTCTTTTTTTCTTAATAAAGTTTTAAGTAAATATTAGGCACATAACAGTTTTAACCCTATTCTTAGGGAAACGCTGTAGAAAAAATGGAGACTGAAAAATATGGAGTTATGCCAAACTATGTGGAATTTTAAGAATCTTCCATGTGAAGACACTGATGATGGCATGAACTATCTCTTATTAAGCCTTTAAATTAACCTTTTGGATAATCTTTCAAGCTACTCAGATAAATCTTTAAGCATTACCGATTTCAATTTAAGTTTTTACATATTTGTGTGGACAATTACCAGAAGGAGAAAAGAAATCCATGGGTGTGCTTAAACATGCATTTTGAAGTGCTCCAAATCGATTGCTTACATCTGTTTAAAACATTCCGTGAACACTTTCAAAATTTTAAAATCTCAACTCTGAGTACTTTATCAAATCTATGTAGATGGCAATATGAAGGGCTTTTTTTAAAATGTAAGTTAATTCTTCAGTGAATAATGTGGATGTTATGACGTGAACCCATCGTGAGATTTCTTGTAGACATATTGGTATCTCAAAAGTGAACCATAAGGGCCAGTTTGTGAACCTCAGGCACAATTTTTTTTCTTTTTTCTTGAGCTGGAAACAGAACTTGGGCTAGTTCCTTCTACGGTTATCACTCAAATATGGACTAACATTGCTGAAGATGTCTTAATGCGCTCAGGTTCATTACAGTGACTGACTGGTTAAATGGACCACATGCTTTCAAAATAGGACAGATACCAGGAGCATTGACCAAGGCTGAAAATTTTTCTTTTCACTCGTCCCCATAAAATCCTGCCAGTCCATCCTGCTGACGCACGTCACATTCCACTTTCTTTACCTCAAACATTCGGTTTACTACCCGGTTGTACTGTTAATCCCATGTCGTGACACTTCTATTCACTCCTGCTTTTCAACTGAAAGCAGCTTCCTATGAAGATAAAGCTAGGTAAAATCTATTGTAAAGAGGAGAATAACTTGAATGCAGCTATCATATCAAAATGAAAACACACTTCTGCTCTCTTCACCCACTACACATTCTGAATACGATCCTTAATGATGAAGTCAAATAGGATAGCTGATGAGAATACAACTTATCATTTTTTTCTTCAGAAGTAATCTTACTGTGTAATTCTGTAATTGTTCTTATTTATGTTTGGCAAATCTTTTTAAATGAACATATATAAAAACAGAATAATGGAAGAGTATGAATTAGAAAGGAACTGGTAAACATACTTCAGAAAATTGTGATATGAGTAACTTATATTGATTCCTGTTTATCAAAAAATATTTCAAAGCAGTTTTAAATAAAGCCTTTTAAACCAGCTCTTGTAAAAACCATAGCAGTTACATAGCTTTCTTTGTTTTTATTGTGGGCTTTTCTTTTTGGTTTCTCAAATGTTTTTTTCTTTTGCCTTCAGAACAGCCAAAAAAAAGAAAAGTGAAATCGGTATTTCAAATAGTGTTTCACTGATTTGGGAAAGTTCCAGGGATAACATTGTCTACTAAAATCAAAACCTAAACAACCTGAGGTCCAAGAGTGAAATGGTTTAGTCAGATGAGGTTGAAAAATGGAGACTATTATGTAAAAATATAACCATTTCATGCTACAGTCTGAAATAGTGAAATTCATACTGATGAATCCCGGTAAAGAGAATATTTCATACCATTTACGTACGTGTTGATAGCATGAAGTAGATTTGAAAATTAAATTTCCATATACTTTCATTATTATAAGAAGCAGCATAAGAATGATTTTGTTCATAATTTTTGTAAAGCTTTACCATTCCCAAGTGATTCAAATATGTGGGAATGACCAGAAAATTCGCTATGTTTTTTGAAATGTGACTGAATGTTCAAAAGAGACAACAGGGAGAAAAGAAATCTAATTTTTCACCTTAGGAAAAAGTAACTGATTATATTGTGTGTCATGCAAGTATTTAAAACATCAGAAAATTCTAGACCTGCCTCCAGTGATGACGAGGATCACTATCTGTCCTCTTTTACAAGAAGTTTGAGAGGGTAATCACTTGAGGGGCTTTGGTCTTTTAAAAATAATCCTTATCAAGCACCTATTTCACAAAGAATGTCAGAATAATAAACATGGTCTTCCCAGTAGCATTATGCAGGAAAAAATTCAGAAGAATGTAAATGTAAAGAGTGACTGATGTTGAACAGATGATAGGAAAGTAAGAGCTATAAAAGCTTTCTATCAGTGTCATGAGTGAAAAATCTGTAGTCTTGTATCTTGCAAGATCCTAGACATTTTTACATAGAATTTTCCGAACTATACTTTAATTAAAAGCCTTCTTTACAAGATCTAAGAAAGGAACTATCCCGATGTTGGGGGTTCTGAATCGCATGTTGTAGAAGGGAACCACGCCATTGGCCTTAGTCAGCTAGCTATAGGATCTCAATGCTGATTCCTAACGTTAAAACACTCAAGGGAGGGATGGGAAGAGGCCCGATGAGGATGTTTTAATCATGTTTATAAACTTGTGAAGACAGTAAATAAAAATTCTTGCAATGAAAACTACTAAGACATTGCTGGAGGAAATATAGCTCATCTAATGCTATTTGACCGTTAAGAGGATGTGTGTATGTGTATTATATATATCTATACACACTGTATATATATACGACATATATACACATTACATATATATACCCACACACATTAATTTTGTATTTATATATATACACGTATATTTATTATAACCTTCCTTATGAGGAGACAGGGTTTGATCTAAATCTATCAAATAATGAAGTATCCCAACGGCAATCAGTATGATTTCTATGAATTCCTATCCCTTTATTTTCATATTGTCTGTAAATTAGAATTTTAAGTCAAGAGATAAGAGATTGGTTCATTTATCATTTATTTTTTTATGTCCAAGCTCTACTTCCTTTCTCTTCCTCTCCAACAATTTTGCAACCTTTTATAGTTTAATCAATTTCTGTCACATGGCATCATTATTTCTCCCCTGAAAAATGGTTTCAGATGATCATCTGAAGAGCCAAATCTAAAATAGTCTGCTTCCTAGAAATAAAAACGGCATCTCCTTCTCTGGCTTTAGACAGAGTCTTTGGGCTGGGGGAAAATTGTCCGTCTAAGAAAAAACAAACACTCCTTCTACTCTGTGTTTGTGTTTGCATGGATCAATTGTGAGACAAACAACATTCATTGACAGTTGCTGGCCATGAGTCTGCCTGTTTGAAATACCTTAGTCAGGAGAAGTACCACAAACTGAACCGAACAATCTCTCACAAAACATCTGCAACCATCTGACCCTGGCCTTAACCTTTAAATCTATCTTTTCATATTCATCTCAAAAGACCTTGTCAATGGCCAAGGAGACTCAAGAAAAGGATTCTTCAACAAACAAAAAAGATACAGAGGAAATTCAACCCAGATTAGGTGGCAGAAGATAATACAGTTTGCTCATTTTTATTCTGCTGCTCAAACTGGAGTTGAATTCATTTTCACTTTATCTTTATTCATGTTATTTAAACATAACATTCATTAGGATTGTGAACTGCAACAGATAGAAGAGAACAAAACTACTCGCCAAATTTGTTGGGCATCTGTTCCCACTAGAGGCGGCCCTTTGCCAGCTCCACATCATGTCATTTTTTTCCCCTGAATTCATTTCAAAGTCAATCCATCAATTTATGAACTGTTTGATCAAACTTGTCATTAACCAAGTGAAACATTTAATTTGTATTAACAAAAATGGGACAAATAATTAGTACAGGGATTAGCCATTTTACTATTTTTTTTGCATTCTTATTTATTAAGCGTGTTCATTGTTGATATAATTTTTTCATGTGACACTATCTGGTTTCACTGGAAATAATGGGAAACATTTTTTTTTTCATGAAAATACTTATGAACTGAAGGCCATTTAAAAAAACCCATACAAATATCTGGATCTGACAGCTACCACCAGTAACTGCTAATTTCTGGTCACCATCTTCCTTAAGATAGAAACATAGGCTCTCCAAAGACGAAAAGACTGAATGAGCCAACTTGCCAAAGACTTATGAGAAAATAACCACAGCTACGTCAAGTATCAAGGGAGATTTTATTTTCATTTTTGAATAAAACTAGCATTCATTTCAGCTTCCCACCAGACTCTAACAAATAGCATAGGTAACTTACCACAAAGAGCTCTCCCCCTTCCCACACTAACCTACAATATTTATTTCAGCCTTTCCAACCCAAATTGCTGTTAATATGACACGTAAATTAGAAATGGGACCGTTGCTGTTGGGTGGGACTTTTGCTCTGGGGGAGACAGTCGTCATCTGCAGTTGCTGTGACCGTGACCTCGTTGGGCACTGGTCGGCCTCGCCATGACAATTTGTTAATGAACTAGTTTTGTTTTTAATTGCTTACTTAATTATAGAGTATCAACATAATAGCATTTCTAATTTGTATCATAATTGCGTGCAGAGATGAAATGTTGGTGTCTATCACATGCTTGCTTCTAATCATCTCTTGTTCATGGAAAATTTTCCAAAGAGATATCCTCTTTAATATGATGATGTGGGACCAGTTATTTGAAATGTGCTCCTCTTAAATGCAATCATGTCTATAAACTAATTTCAATCTCTCTCTCTCTCTCTCTCTCTGAGTATATATGAAAGTGTTTATATTAGTATATATAAAGTTATTTAAATGTTTTCTATTTTCAATAAGGTAAAAGTACATAAACATTAAAAAAATATCTAGTGTTGCCTAAAAAAACAAACATTGGCATTTTGACAGTGACATCTACGACCATAACAGTTTTAAAGAAGTTTATAAAAATAGCTAAACTGTGGGAGGGTCTCACTGTTGCATTAGTGTTACTGCTGCCGGATAGAGTGTTGACGATTCACCATCGGTGTGTGCTGTGTGAACTAGTTTTCAACATTCTTCAAATCCATCAAGAGAAAATGGGGGCCGCCATCCTTTAAAATCGAATAATCTAATCTAATAACACTTCTTTCTTGTCACTACTTATATCTGAAAAATTCAGAGAATTAAACCAAGTCTCTTGTAAGATAAAGAAAAAGTGGCAAGTAGGCTTCAGAAAGGAAGTCATGGCAGAGGCCACCGAAGTCACCATTGACCTATGTCCTTCTCAATGCATTTTCTTCGTTACAGTTAGCTCTCCGTGGAAAAATATACTCAATGCAAAACATTAGTTATGGGCCCAACAGCATAGTTCAAAACATGTGTAGCTGACGTATGTTTCTCCCCAAAATTACAAGTATTGGCCTGTTCATTGTCATCTGCACAAAGAACTGAGTCCTAAAATCCTTTACTCAACTAAATTCTTAATAAGTAAACTGAGACTAACCCTCTAATACCAGATTTGTTAAACAACATGATTTAGGTCCTTGCTATTCATGCACCTTGTACAACTAAAATGACTGGTAAA
Organism: Equus quagga; assembly: GCF_021613505.1. NCBI lineage: Eukaryota > Metazoa > Chordata > Mammalia > Perissodactyla > Equidae > Equus > Equus quagga. The sequence continues at coordinate 3,974,706 of NC_060286.1, forward strand.
GCTAGAATCATGAAAGAGTCATTTTATGTAGCTGCTAAATTCCTCTCAAATCTCCTTGCAACTTAACGAGTAAAGAAAGCTCAATGTGTAATGCCGGCTAATGTGGTTTATGCTAGAAAATAGTATCAACCTATCTTTGTAGCTTATCTAAGCCAGGATAATACTTTTAGCCTTTATAGTAGACCCAACTCCATTTTTTCAACTCTTGACTATGTATTTCCTGAAATCCTTTTCCAAAGAGTTAAATTGGATGTGAAATCTGTACTAGGCTATGGAGCTGTCTTTGTTCTAAGTCTCGCCAGCAAAGCCTCGCCTCTGTATCACTTTCATTGCGTTCTGATTGAGCTTGACAGTGTGACAGGAAAGCAAAGGGAGGCAATTCCAAACTGAATGAGAGTCTTTTTCAGCCACACAGCAGCCTCCTCCTTAGCCCCTAAGAAAAAGAGGTAACAGATGCCGATAGCAAAGCATCCCTAACAAAGTCCTAACTTTGATGCAGGCAGAAGAAGGAAAAAACGTAAAAGATTGTCTCAGTGCAGGAAAACCTTGAATGGAACACAAAGGAAGCAAAATGAGAAAAATTGTGGCACAGAAAATTGCTGGGAGAGTTATGTGGCTACAGCACATTTAAGAAATTATTTTCCTCTTAAAAGAGGTTAGGGTCTCCAAAATCTGCTCTGCCAGGTATGGTGCAATTGGAAAAGTCACATTATATGGGGCCCGAGCAAAAGACTATTAACGATGCTGTGATTGCTTGGAGGATGTTCATGGGAGCTGACGCACTGTCCCTTGGGTGGAAAGTAAAACTTGGTTAAAAAGATAACTTTATAGTGTAGCCATCACTTTTGTCCTCTGGGAAGTAGATTTTTTTCTGATTAAAAAAATATTAGTCATTATTATAATTTTTTACTTCACTATGTTCTGTAGGTAAATGGGTTGGGACATCACTTACTTTCCACTGCTTTGTACTATCTAAGGATCAGCATCTGGCCTCATCAAAGAGTGACTTCCAAGGGCACATTGATGTCTGAAAGGAACTATGTTTAGTTGCACGAAAAAAATTTATTGTAAGATTTGAGCACCTAGAATACTTACGCTGGTCTCTCTTACTTATTAAGAAACTGATTTAAAGTATCAATATCCGTGCAATCTGCCTTAATCCTGTGGCAAGAACATGGATCAAAGTAGCTGAGGTCTATCCACTTGGACCACAGCATCGCTAATGGCCATAGTGCTGAGCCCATTGCTAAGATGAAGGCTAGGAAACAAGAGTGACCCCCCGCCCCCCATCGACACACAAGCCTGGAGGTTAGAACACTAGGGCCCGAGAATTTGTAGAAATAACTCACTCCTTTGGTGGTAGGAGTGGGAGCCAGACAGAGGGAGAATACTGTCTCGTTTTGTTCTTGTCTGTATTTGTCTTCACTTATTTTCAGAGCCTAAAAAGAAAAATCAATATGATATCAAGATTGCTTATACTCTATCATGTAAAATAGTGGGGAGCATTTAAATGAAGAATTTCTTCCTTGATGATCCTCACTGGCTGATGTACTTGGTAAAGCTCTGTGAATTCAAAGCTCAGCGACATGACAAACATCTCCTAAGGAGTTGTTATTGGCTATCGTGGTATCTATATGCTGGTGGCGTGGCAGTATAAACAGTCTAAGCATTAGTCCTTATTACCGGCTAAACCTACGCAAGGCCCTAGTTTACTACACTGAGTACAATTTTTTTTGATATTATTATCATGGAGAATTTTTCTTCTTTTTCTATCTTTATTTTTTAGAACACTTTTAGATTCACAGCAAAACTGAGCAGAAAGTATAGAGAGTTCTCATACACTGCTGCCCTCACACACGCATAGTCTCTGCCACTATCAACATCCTCTACCAGAGGAATTTCTAAAGTACAGATTTTGTGGCATTCTTTTTCCTCTGGAAATTTTATGACTTTTTTTCTCTCTCAAATATGATAATGCTGCTTTGTCTCAGGTTGAAATGTTTCAATTGCATACTGACACTAATTAAAGGCTAGTTAGAATCAACGAAAATAAAGCTCGGACCAGGAACACAGTTGGAGCAAAAGATAGTTGGAGCAGCGTTAAAGCTATGTGCATGTTTTGCTAGAATTATGGTTGAAAATGTACTAAAGATAAGAGAGATGAGGAAAACACGAGAATAAGGTGGAGCTCTATAACTCCTAGCTTAACTTATAAATGATTATCCGTCTGTGCTAAAATAAAGCATGTGTATATTTAATTGATAATTTTATGTTGAATGCATATATTGTAATTGACATGCACAGACACATAATTCATATATGGGACACTCCTGTAGGTTAAAATGTATGCATATACAAGTTCTCATATACTTAAAATGCTAGGAAATAACAATGACTTAAATTGTCTCTCTTAGACTCACATTCATACACAGGTTATAGTGTTATGTTTTCCAGATAATTAACGTCTTCTGTCTATACTTAACATGATTTGATTTCCTTTAAAGATAGCTAATGAGATAAAAACAGGCATCATGAACTAGTTAAATGAACCACCTAATCTTGCGCATGAAACATTCAACAGAAAGGGAGCTTCTGCAATTAGTAAATTGCTTTGATGTGACTAAGTACCTGGCTCTCTGCATCACCAACGTTGTGGGTCTAAGTCGCAGATGAAGCTGCTGATCTAGACGGGCTGAACGTAAATACAGTGAGCACACGCTTCCTCGTGCAGCTCACTTGTTGAGGACGGCAGTTCTATTCTATTCAGGAGAGCTCAGGGGCAGTGGACAAGGTGAGGAAATGGAGGGCGGACAGGGAGAAGCAATCCTACTGTCCGTCTGGAAGATCTTTATTTCCTTCTTGAAAAAGAGAAAACAGATAGAGCATATTTCCAAAATGAAGAAGGGTGTTGCATTACCCAATAAAATGCTGAAAATGCAGAACTGGTTAGAGGTAGTGAAGATCCAGATCTTATCCTGAGAGTGGATCTGGTCATTGGGCCAGTCTAACACGGATCTGATGGACTCAGGCAGAAAAACTCACATATGGACTTCTTCACTGTCTGCTTGACCAAATTCCAGGGTTTACCCAGGATGCGGATGGAAGAACACACCTTCTATTTCCCAATGGCACAGATGTGATTGTGGGCAAAGCCATACGGAGAGAATCAATGGACATAAAGAAATGGGACCAGCCTGGTGGCACAGTGGTTAAGTGCACACGTTCTTCTTCGGTGGCGTGGGGTTCGCCGGTTCGGATCCTGGGTGCGGACATGGCACCACTTGGCAAGCCATGCTGTGGCAGGCATCCCACATATAGAAAAGCAGAGGAAGATGGGCATGGATGTTAGCTCAGGGCCAGTCTTCCTCAGCAAAAAGAGGAGGATTGGCAGTGGATGTTAGCTCAGGGCTAATCTTCCTCAAAAAAAAAAAAAAAAGAAAAAACTTCAACATGTAAATGCTCAGTTAGGAAAACAACATTAATTTTCTACTATGTGCTAGTCTCTGCTGTAAGTGCTTTACATGGGTCATCTCATTTAATGGTCGCAAAAAAAACATGTGAAGAAAGCATTATTTTTATAACTCCTAATTAACAGATGAGGAATTAGAGGCAGAGAAGGTCTGAGAACTTGCCCAAGGTCCCTTGGTCTCTTGGTACAATGATGGAGCTGGGATACAGTTGCAGGCAGTCTGCTCCTGCACCCGCGCTCTTCACCACGATGCCACAGCTGCCATGAGGAGTCCTAACGTGAGAAGATTTGCTGGTTCAAAAAAGATGAGGAAAGAGTGGCATCATGGGAAAAAGCAACAACTATGACATGTGCATTTTGAAAGCCGGCTAGATTTATGGGGGAACTGATCATGATATGCAAGTATTGAAAGTGAAGAGTTCCAGGTGTGGTCACTCCCAGGAAGGCAAACCCCTTACGAGATTCAGAAGGAAAAGGAGGACAGCCGGAGCTGTGGGCATCTGACTGGCTGGACATGAGAGAGCAGTTTCTAAATGCCAGACAAGCTCATGACCATTGTCTTCTTTAGTCCCTTTGACAACACTGAGAGGTAGATGTTAAAGCCCCATCAAAAAAATTTAATAGACTTTCTTTATAAGTTTTAAGTTTAAAGAAAAATTGTGTGGAAATTACAGGGTTCCCAGAGTTCCAAATTCTCCTCCCCCCAGATTCCCTTATTATTAACATCTTGCATTAGCACAGTACATTTGTTACTACTGATTAACCAACATTGATGCATTACTATTGACTAAAGCCCTTAGTTTACATTAGGGTTCACTCTTTGTGTTGGGCAGTTCTGCAAGTCTTGACAAATGCATAACGTCATGTATCTACTGTTGCTGTATCGTACAGAATAGTTTATGGTCCTAAAAATCCCCTGTGCGCCACCTAGTCGTGTCTCACTCTCTCTTCCCTCTGTCAATTCATCTTTTTACTGTTGCTATAGTTTTGCCTTTTCCAGAATGGCATACATTTGGTATCATACTGTGTGCAGCCTTTTCAGACTGGCTTCTTTCGCTTAGCAATATGCATCTTGGGTTCTTCCAGGTCTTCTAAAAGCTTATGGCTCATTTATTTTTGTCATGGAATAATATTCCATTGTATGGGTATACGACAGTTTGCTTATCCATTCACCTGTTGAAAGACATCTTGGTGTAAAGCCCTAATTTCTTAAATGTGGAAACAGAGACTCAGAGAAGTTATCACGTGTCTAAGTTCCTGCAGCTAGAAAGTGGTGGAGCCAGACCTTCTGGTCCGAGGCTAGGGCTTTCCTGCAACAAAACAGCTGCTTCAAGAGGATTAGGAAAAAACTGGGGTAGGAGTCAGGCAATAGTGTAAACTGAGGCACTTAGTTAGTCAAACCACGTCTCATTTTTCTTCTTAAGTTGTCCAGCTGTATTTTCATCCTTCCAGAGGGGCTAGCCCCAGCAGTCATATATCTCCCCAAAAGTGAGACCTGTGTGTATGTGCCAGAAAAATACCTTTAGGGAAGACAAATACTCTACACCAGGTCCTGGGTTGACAAAGTGAAATATCTTGGGAGCATTGGCCGGTAGATTACTAGCCAAGGTAGTGTTGTTCTCGGAGCCCTATGAAGAGTTCGTTGACTGCACATATCACCATTCTGAATTCTACCACAGGACCTTCATTTAAGGATTTGAATTCCTGTTAAGGGTCCAACCCCTTGGGGAAGAACGAAGTCATGCTGTACTGTGAGTAAGGCACTGAGAGCCAAGGGAGAAGGTGAGAGGTGGAGTAGGAGGAGATGAGAGAGAGCATGATGGCACTGGATGCTGACTAAGCAGGAGTCACTATTCTCTAACTGAAGCTGGTGGTTTCTGTCTACCTGGAGGGAAATACAGTGGTCTAAGCTCTGGGTCTCCTGTGCTCTCACTCAGGGAAGAAGAGCGATGGTTGATTAGTGAATCTGTGAAACCCATCTCCTTCTCCTTTTCTCCTAGGAGTGAGCCGCCCAACCCAGAACTCTTCCATGCTTCTGTTTGCCTACATGTAACAGGAGGCCTGTCCTGTGGGGAGGACCTTGCTACCCAGTGCTTGGGTAGGGGTATGCAGAGTCTGTTTATCCGTGGGTTCACTCTTAGAAAGTACAGTCTGTGGATAAAAGTCACATTCTCCAATATCAGCTTTACCAGTGATAAGGTGATATTTTGGTCTTTATTTGCTTTACTATTTCTAGTTGCTTCAGAATTAATGAGGAGAAGAGAAGTGATACTTTTGGGGTGCTCATCAAACACAGCTCATGGGAAATCAGAGATCACGTTTATCCCTTTACAAATTTCCTTATTTATGGCTTTTTTCCAAGGATACCTTGAACTTTGACAAGATGTGGGGTAAAAAGATAGAAGGCAACAGAGGAGGTTTGAGGATAGTCATCAATAATAATCACAACTACTATTGCATCATTGAATCCTTGTGAAAATAATACCTGTGATGTTGATATTGTTATATCCATTTTATAGATGAAAAGCAGAGGGTCTTGCCCAATGTCATAGAACTAGTAATTGGCACATCTGATTCTGGTTGATTCCAAAACCTCTGCTTTTCCACTGCGTTTCTCCAAGAATTATTATGTCTTCTTTTTCAACATTCTTTCCATCTCCCCTTCCCTTCCGTTCCTGCTGCCACATTCTCTATCTCTGGCTCATGTCTGGCGTATCCCCCTAGGCCCCTCCACCTCTAGCCTTCCACTGAGTCCATTCTGCATGCCACTGCAAGGCTAGCCTTCCTAAAACTTGATTTAATATATGTCTTCCAGATCCAAGATCATTCTCATTTGCTCCATCAGCTCCTAAAATATGCCTAACTCTTGATGAAATAAAATACTCATCAATAGTTCCAATTTAGAGCCCCAGATCTGACCTGGTATGAACTACTTATAGTGAAGTCTATATGTCATCTCACCCTTCTGTGAATAATAGCATTCATTTTTTTTCCCTCCCATGGTAGTTATTACAATACACTCAGTAATCCCATTTCTTATTATGGAATTAATGAACTGTCCCATTGTGGGAGCTCTACACACCCTGTGATATTTACTTGTCCTTGGACTTCTCTGTAGACTCCTCAAGGGACCTGATAGATATATCTCCTGAGCCCAGCAGAGTGGAGGAAAGATGGAAATTGCCGCATAGACATCTATTTAATGAATTAAATGAGTTCTCTTTTGCATTTCTTACCGTATCAGGCACAAAAGTTCCAACTTAATAGGCGGTTCTTAAATACTTTTGAATAAATGAAAAAATATTTATTGTAAGTACTTCAAATAGATAAAATATTGATGCTGCCTCTTTCCTAAGTGCTTCACCCAAACCATGCAAATATTATTTGAAGTTTTGTAATTTTTTTTTGGCAAGTAGCTGCCAGGGTTGTTTGGGGACCTTCATTTTCAGACCAGCTCTGTTACCTACCAGCTTTGGGTTCTAGGGCAAATTAACTGTCTGTGACTTGTTTCCTACCTGGGGACAATAATAGTAGGATTTGTGTGTGGGTGTGTGAAGACAAAGAGTTATTACTTTAAAATGCTTAGAATAATGCCTAGCTCAAAGAAGGCACTCAAATAGTAGCCATTGGGGCCGGCCCCATGGCCGAGTGGTGAAGTTCGTGCGCTCCGTTTCAGCAGCCCAGGGTTTTGCTGGTTCGGATCCTGGGCGTGGACATGGCACCGCTTGTCAGGCCACGTTGAGGAGGCATCCCACATGTAACAATGAGAAGGACCCATAACTAAAATATACAACTATGTACTGGGGGGATTGGGGGAGAAAAAGCAGAAAAAAACAAAGAAGAAGATTGACAACAGTTGTTAGCTCGGGTGCCAATCTTTAAAAAGAAAAATAATATTAGCCATCATTATTATTGTTATTATTATTATTGATAAAACAACCATCACGAGTGATATGGGCACTTTAGATGTAGCCTATTTTTAAAATTGCAGGGGACAGGAAAGAGTTGTTCATAGGTTCATGTCTTATAAGCTGTCACCCTTTACAATTCTTCCACCTTCTTCTTTACCTCGATTATTATCTCTGGTCTTCAGAGATATTTGGAGACTTGCTGAAATTTGTCCCCTGCTGTCAATGTTTTGGTTTCGGGGACCAGTTTTCCTTGGGGAGAACCACCTGCAAGTGATTTTTGAAGACCGTGCCAAGCAGATAAGTGTTCACTGGCTTAGCAGTGGGAGTGGCATTGACAGGACGAAATGGAAAATAGTAGAACAGTAAGCCAGCACTGGAATTTAGAGTTAGATAGAGAAATCTGGTAGACAATGGTTAGTTCTTCAAGTAGAAGATGGGGCTTTGGAGAAGTGAGGAGAGCAATTTCCAGGTCTCTAGGAGAAAACAAATGAACGACTTGGAAAATTGATACTGACCTTCCATTTTCTAAAAGATTTTTAAAAAGAAAATCTTTACTGACTAACTTCTAGGCATCTACTGGTTGCCCTTAAAATGCATCCACATCTATTGCTTTTAGGTGGATTATACCACTGGAGGAGAAACTAAGCTGGAGCCTCCAGATATGCCTGATGCAGCCGAGTTCAGAAGCGCAGCGCTGCTGTGGCAATGCCTAGCAAAAGCCTTGTGAGGTGTATCTTCCTTAGCTCACACTTTCACATCTAAGAATTCTTTCTGAAAATACATTTGGATAAGGGGCAATACTCAATGTGGAAGGAAATTTACTACAGCAAATCACACCACAGCAAATCCAATAGCAAAACATACGAAGTTACTTAACATCTAATAATAGAGAATTGGCTCAAAAAATCATGAGGCATCTATCAATGAAATGCTATAGACATTTAAAACAGTAATGTAAATGTAGGTTTAGTGACATAGGGAGATGCCTATGCTATATCGTCAAGGAATAAAATCATATGTAAATTTTGATCCTGCTGTAAACATATGTATTATATGTGTGGATACAATCTTCTGGAAGGATATTTGCCAAAATGTTAATAATAATGATCTCTGGATATATTCAGATAAATTTTTAAAATATTTATCTGTATTTAAACATTTGCTACAGAGTTTTACATATATGATAAAAGTAAAAAAACATAAACAGATGATCTGGTGAGCAACTGAGGCAGAATATCTGGGCCCCATTGAGAGGCTGACATGGGATTGAAGAAGCAGGTGTTCTGGTCTCTAGTCTCCTTTACAAAGAGTAGTCAGGGTCTTTTACTAAAACTATGCTTCGTGCGTCATGCTGTTTATCAAACTGGCGAAGAGTTAGTCGTTTAAAATACCTCTAATGAATAAACAGACAGAATAGTCAGAACAACATCTTAACCCATCTCCCCCTCTGGAGGGACAGCTCCATGAAGAGCAGAGCTTGTGTTTGCTAGTTTGCATCTACTGTGGGCACTCAAGAGGGGGTCAGCCCTCAGCGAACGAACGCCTTACGTTTCTTATCGAAAGAGAAAAAATTAGCATTAATTAGTGATTCAACAGACTCTCTTTGATCACTCAACTGAATTATATCCTTTATCATTGAATTTAGAGTTCTAACCTTTGGCATAGACTCATCTCTTTACTGAGATACACTTCCACGGTCTATTCATAGTTAAGAGAATTAATCTTACTTACATTTGTTCGGCCATTTCAGTTATCCATGGCAGAAGAAAATGTGACACTACGTCAAAATTATCCAGTATTGCAAAATAGCGAGAGTAGCTTGAAAATTACATTCTTTGTGATATCTTTACCCACTGTTTTTTGTTGTTGTTTGTTTGTTTTTTGCAAGTCCTTTCTTCCTTTTTTCTCTCTTAAAAAGTTTAATACTTTTTTTTAAAATGATGAATCTTAAACTATTTCTGCTTTCCTGAACCATGAACTAGTATTACCGGTTGTCCTCTGGAGATCCCCACATGAATGCCTCGTAGACACCTCACAGCCCAAACTGAACTCAACATGTTCCCCATGAATCCAGCTTATCAGCCTCATTTTTTTTTAACATAAAATGTTGCAATATCTCTTCAGTTCCTTGGTCTGGAAACTTAGAATCATCCTAAGTCCCTCAGGCTTTCTGCATTGAATTCCTCCGTTGAAGAAATCTCAAAGTCCTTTTAATTCTACCTGCCAAATAACTCAGCTCCATCCCTTTTTCTCTATTCCCACTGCAATTCATTGATTCAACGAGTGCTTGTTCCGGGCATGGTGCTTTGTGGTGGGGTTACAGTGGTGAACACACAGTGTCTGCCCTCATGGAGCTTATAACGTAGTGAGAGACAGAAGATAAACAAAGCTATCTTATGTAACAATTCTGGGGAGTGATACATGCAATGAAGATAAAGCACAGGGTTATGGGGAAGGAGTATGTTAGACAGGATGGTAAGGCACAGCCTCTTTGTGGAGAGGATATTTGCGCAGGAAAACTTGAAGGATGTGAAGGGCGAGCCATCTGAAGACCTAAGGGAAAAGCTCTGGCAGAGAGAAAAGAAAATGCCAGGATGTGAGGTGGGAAAGGTTCAGCATGTTCTAGAAGGCTAATGTGTCTGGAGTGGAGTGAGTGAGAAGGGAGTGAGGAGGTTGCAGAGCTAGGCAGGGGCCAGGGCATGCAGGGGGGAGGTCCACCGCTTGTAAGGAGTTGGGATTTTCCTTAAGTGTAATACGAAAGCTATTGGGAGATCTTGAAGAAGGGAATGCCATCATTTGCGTTACATTTTTGAAAGACCACCTTACTGTAGTGTGGAGAAGACTGTTGGAGGCAAGAGAGAAACAAGAAGATCAGTTAGGAGGCATAGAAATCCAGGCAGAGGAGAGGTGCTGGTAGCTGGGGAGGTAGTGAGAGATGGTGAGATTCAGGTGTGTTTTGAAAGGCAGAGCCAGCAGGACTAGCGGATGGATGGAATGGAATGGCAGTGAGGGAAAGAAAACCATCAGAATGGCGCCTGGGTGTTTAGCCTGAGTCAGATGCCTCAATATAATTTCTTGAGTGATTCATCTTTTTGCCAATTGGGAGGAAATCGCCTTTATCATGTTTTAGTTTCCTTGTAAATTTGGATCTATTTCTGGATTTCCTGCTCTGTTTCTTTGAACTATGTATCACTGAACCAGTACCACAGTCATTAATTCCTAATTAAAAATTACCTAAAATTATGAAGGCGCTATCAACTTATATATTATGCAATATATTATAAATAAAATTATTAATATATGATAAAATTAATTTTCTAATCATTCTTATTTTTTAGCTCTGTTTTGGTTATCCTCACATGCTAATTCTATAAATAAATTTTAGGATCACTTTTATCAAGTTTCTCAAGTAAAGACCTGCTAGGAATTTGATTGTTTTTTTATTGTATTTATAGCTTAGTTTAGTCTGTAATAACATCTTAAAATATTGTTTTTCTTTCCACGTTTAAAATGCCCTTCTGTAAAGTTTTATAATTTCCTTATATAAAGCATACACATTTCTTATTTTTTCTTTTGTAAATGGGAAACTACTTTATCTGTTATTCTTTCTAACTAGTTATTGTAGGCAAGTAAGAAAGTTATTACTTTCGTTGTATTTTAACTGGGTCATCTAGTGAATTCTCTCATGTTTCTAATAGTTTTTCAGTGGATTCACTTGGGTTTTCAAGACTATAATCTTTATAATCTGCAAATAACGATACTTCTGCCTCTTCCTACCCAATATTTATGCTTCTTATCTCATTCTCTCATCTAATTATGCTGGTGAGCACTTCAAGAACAATCATTAGATAATTGCAGCGATAACAAGTACCCTTGCCCTGCTCCTGACTTTAACTTCTGGGTTTGCACCCGTGTCATGCTGGCTGTTAGTGACACGCAAGGTATGAATGAGATATCTTTTTAAATATACAGCTTAAAAGGTTTTCTTCTATTACTAAATATTAAGATCTTTAAAGGTTTTATTTTTTTCCCTTTTTTCTCCCCAAAGCCCCCCGGTACATAGTTGTATATTCTTCGTTGTGGGTCCTTCTAGTTGTGCCATGTGGGACGCCGCCTCAGCGTGGTCTGATGAGCAGTGCCATGTCCGCGCCCAGGATTCGAACCAACGAAACACTGGGCCGCCTGCAGCGGAGCGCGCGAACTTAACCACTCGGCCACGGGGCCAGCCCCAATATTAAGATCTTTAAAAATTCAAGTTTTTTGTTATTTATTGAAATAATCATATGGTTTTAATTCTCTAACTTATTTAAATGATAAAATCTCTTAATAGATTTTGTATTATTGAACTATCTTCAGAACTCTAGAATTACCTGCACTCGATTATATGTTCTTACTTTATCCTACTGTTCATATAGCAGAATAACATTTTATCTGATTTTTGCATTTTATTCGTAAATGAGATCAGTCTGTAGTTTTTCTTTTCTATGTCATTTTTGCGATCCTTTGGTATCATTGTTGCGCTGGTTCTGTGACAAGAATTCTTTCCTTAAGTTCTGATACAATTAAATTACAATAATTCCATCAAAGCCTGGAAAGCCACCGGTCCTAGCCTTTGAATAATGCTTCCTTAACCACTTTATAGCAGCTAAACAGGTTTTCTATTACTCTTTTAAAAAACAAAGTCTACAGTTTTGTAGATTTATATATTTTTAGGAAATGGTCCATGTTACTCAGGTTTTCAAATTTATTACCACAGGATCGTAAGTATTGTGTAGTATTCTACATAAAGTTGGAGTTTGCTTTTGTCTCTTTAGATTTTTCAGATGTTCATACCATTTACATTTATTGTTATGCTATATGTGCTTGGCCTTCCGTCAGTCTTCATATTATATGTTTTAGAGTTTAGTGCTTTCTTTCTGCCTTTTTTGTTACTGTCTTTTATAACAGAGATTGTTTATCTAGAAGCCTAAACATTGGAAACATCCAAACATCAGACTGTTATGTAAGTCTGTACTGTCATGAGATCCAATTCAAATAACATATACAAGATGGAGAGGTTATAATGGATGAGAAATAGTTTCCAGAAGTTGTTTCATGTTATAAAATTATTCATAAATTTTGTGAAAAGAATGGTGATTTGTTACTAAGAAGGAAATGCTCTGTGTGTATGTACTGAGAGAGAAATTTGAGAAGGAAGAGATTAGCAAAGGTAAGCAGATACTTCTGTCCAAGAGAGCTTGCTACTTCACCCATTCTCTTTTCTGGTTTGCAAAAGCTGTTATGATATATCCTGATAACCAGTGATTTTGCCACTATATGAAAATCAACCAGGATTTCCTGGTGAATATAGTTTTCATATATTTATATTCATGCATAATGGTCTTTCCTTCTTCCCTGTGTTTTTAAGGAAATGCGTTTCACACAAATTTAAGTAAAATGTGTTCATTGTGTTTATGTGACTAAATACTTAGGATTTTATATAATGCTTGCTTTTCCAATTTTAGGTAAGTCTAGATGTTTAAATTGTACTTAGATGCAAAATGGTGACATACAATTCAATTGTTTGGCATGATATATTTACATTATTTATAATAAAAACAGATTCAAAATATACATATTTTTAAAGAGCAGATTACATCGTGTTCACCACCCAAAGACTAATTACCATCCATCACCACACACATGAGCCTAAGCACCCCTTCCACCCACCTCCTTCCCCCCTGCCCCTCTGGTAACCACCAATCTAATCTCTGTATCTATGTATTTGTTTGTTGCTGTTATTTTTATCTTCTATTTATGGGTAAGATCATACAGAATTTCACTTTCTCCCTCTGACTTATTTCACTAGGCATAACACCCTCAAGTCCATTCATGTTTTTGCAAATGGCAAGATTTCATTGTTTCTTATGGCTGAGTAGTATTCTGTTGTGTATATACCACATCTTCTTTATCCATTCGTCCCTTGATGGGCACCTAGGTTGTTTCCAAGTCTTGGCTATTGTGAATAATGCCGCAATGAACATAGGGGTGCATAGATCTTTACTTATTCGTGTTTTCATGAATTTGGAGAAATACCCAGAAGTGGAATAGCTGGGTCATATGGTAATTCTATTCCTAATTTTTTGAGGAATCTCCATACTGTCCTCCATAGTGGCTGCACCAGTTTGCACTCCCACTAGCAGTGACTGAGAGTTCCCTTTTCTCTCTATCCTCTCCAGTACTTGTTGTTTCTTGTCTTGCTAATTATAACCATTTGGACAGGCATGAAGTCGTATCTCATTGTAGTGATTTGCATTTCCCTAAAAATTATTAATGTTGAACAACGTCTCATGTGCTTGTTGGCCAACTGTATATCTTCTTTGGAAAAATATCTGTTCAGATCTTTTGCCCATTTTTTAATTGGGTTGTTAGATTTTTGTTGTTGAGATGTATGAGTTCTTTGTATATTTTAGATATTAACCCCTTATCAGATCTATAGTTTGCAACTATCTTCTCCCAATTGTTAGGTTGTCTTCTTATTTTGTTGATGGTTTTGTTTGCTGTGCAGAAGCTTTTCAGTTTGACATAGTCCCATTTGTTTATTTTTTCTGTCATTTCCCTTGCCTGAGTAGACATGGCATTTGAAAAGTTGCTGCTAGACCAATGTTGAAGAGCATACTGCTTATGTTTTCTTCTACAAGTTTTATGGTTCCAGGTCTTACATTCAAGTCTTTAGTCCATTTTGAGCTAATTTTTGTGCACGATGTAAGATAATGGTTTACTTTCATTCTTTTGCATGTGGCTGTCTAGTTTTTCCAACACCATTTGTTGAAGAGACTTTCCTTTCTCCATTGTATGTTCTTGGCTCCCTTGTCGAAAATTAGCTGTCCATAGATATGTGGGTTTATTTCTGGGCTTTCAATTTTGTTCCATTGATCTATGTGTGTGTTTTTGTGCCACTACCATGATGTTTTGATTACTATAGCTTTGTAGTGTATTTTGAAGTCAGGGATTGTGAAACCTCCAGCTTTGCTCTTTTTTCTCAGGATTCCTTTAGCTATTTGGGGTCTTTTGTTGTTCCATATAAATTTTAGGATTTTTTTTGTTCTATTTCTGTAAAGAATGTCATTGGGATTCTGATTGGGATTGTATTGAATCTATAGATTGCTTTAGGTAATGTGGACATTTTAACTATGTTTATTCTTCCAATCCATGAGCATGGTATATCTTTCCATTTCTTTATGTCTTCTTTGTTTTCTTTCAATATGTCTTACAGTTTTCACTGTATAGGTCTTTCACCTCTTTGGTTAAAGTTATTCCTAGGTATTTTATTCTTTTTGCTGCAATTGTAAATGGGATTGTGTTCTTGATTTCTCTTTCTGCTACTTCATTGTTAGTGTATAGAAATACAAACTGGTTTTTGTATGTTAATTTTGTATCCTGCAACTTTAGTGTATTCATTTATTATTTGTAAAATTTTTGGGGGGATTCTTGAAGGTTTTCTATATATAAAATCCTGTCATCTGCAAATAGTGACAGTTTCATTTCTTCCTTTCTAATTTGGATCCTTTTCATTTCTTTTTCTTGCCTGATCACTCCAGTTAGGACTTCCAACACTATGTTAAATAAGACTGGTTAAAGTGGGCATCCTTATCTCATTCCTGTTCTTGGAGGGATAGCTTTCAGTTTTTCTCCATTGAGAATGAAATTAGCTGTGGGTTTGTCATATATGGCCTTTATTGTGTAGAGGTATTTTCCTTCCATACCCATTTTATTCAGAGTTTTTATCATAAATGGATGCTGTATCTTGTCAAATGCTTTCTCTGCATCTATGGAGATGATCGTGTAATTTTTATTCTTCATTTTGTTAATGTGGTGTATAAAGTTGATTGATTTGCAAATGTTGAACTGTGCCTGGTCTAAATCCCACTTGATCATGGTGTATGATCTTTATAATGTGTGGGAGTCTCTCTGTTCTTGCAATATGGCCTTAGTCAGACACTGGTTTATCAGGTATATCATATCTCAATACCTTTGAACCTCTGGTGAAGAGGAAGTTAGTCAGAATCCTATTCCTTTTCCCCTGTGGGACTGCTCTGACTCTACATGAATTTGGGCGAATTTGGGTCATGGATGCTTCCTTTGGTAGCATCCATGACCCAAATTCTTATAATGTTGGAGGATCAATAATACCTACTCTACACTTAACTCTATGCTTGAGGTCCTTGTGTGTTTTGGGCATACCTGGCATGCCCAAAGTTGCACATTTCAGCAGAACGTTGGATTAAAATGATCTTTGCTCCTGTGGCTGGCCCCGTGGCCGAGTGGTTGAGTTCACGTGCTCTACTTTGGCGGCCTGGTGTTTCGCTGGTTCCGGTCCTGGGCGTGGACATGGCACCACTCAATTGGTCAGGTTGGGGCAGCGTCCCACATGTCACAACTAGAAGGACCTACAACTAAAAATATACAACTACGTACTGGGGGACTTTGGGAGAAAAAGGAAAAATAAAATCTTTAAAAAAAAAATGATCTTTGCTCCTATATCCACCTAACCCTGTGGGCTGGAGCTGCCAGTGGCAATGCCCACAGAATGTGGCTGTTACACAGCCAGCCTAGTAGGCGCTATACTTCCTCAGCACCTTCTTTATTAAATGAGTGTAGGGCCTGCTGACCCAATTATTTTAGCCCCCTCTCTCCTTTCAGAAGCTAGAGAGCCAGACTCATTCAAGCAATAAAGAGAGCATGCAGTGTTTATTAAGCTCTACTCTACTATGTGACAGGCATTATTTGAGGTGCTGCTCGTATAACTGACAAGAAGAAATCAGTTCCTGCTCTCACAGAGCTTCCAGACTAGAGGATGGAATGTCCCTCATCCTGCCATCCATGCAGAGAATTTGCGTTCCTGTAGTTTATATGTAAAATCAAGGGTGGCACCTTCTCAAATGGGAGCACATGTCAAGGATCTGAATTCCGGCTGTACGAGTTCATCTTTGTTCTGAAGGCATAAGCCCCTTCCTTTTAAAAAGCAGAATTAAAATGTGTTTTCAGAAGTTAATTTATGTAAGAGAAAGTTCTGGAAATGCTGTCTGGGCCTGCGGGGCAGGTTAAGCATTAGCATCTCTCCTTCAGGCTTCATTCCAACACTCCACAGGTCCATTTGTAAACTGTATTTGAATCTGATTAGTTACATAATAACTCTCTACATTTTTGTACAGTGTGGCATCTTTCTCTGGATGACCTTAAAGTATTTACACCCATTATCCTATGAACCCTCACCCTAGGGAGTGTTGGGGTGGCATGGAATATGTTTTTATCTTTATTGTATAGAAGGGATGTGATGGCACATGGAAGTCAAGGGATTAAAGCAATAGTACACATGAGAGTGGGTGGAATGGGGGGCAGAAACCAGTTTCACAGACAAGTTTTTGCTGCTCTGGAATAAATCTCTCTGCTTCTCTCTATCAGAAAGAACCAAGCGGGCTTAGTGGTGGTACTAAAGGGTTGATCTTTTGTCAAAAACAGTGGCTTAAATATATGCTAGGAGGAAGGAGTAGATGAGTTAAGTCAAATCATCCAAGGTCATAGGAGCTGCTCAATAAACTTCTTCAAACAGCACGCGTACATATTTCATGCCCATTCTCCTAGAGGGAGGATGCTGCCAGTGCCTGGGGGAAGGCTGGGAAATCCTCTGCTTGGCACAGAGTGGGTACTAAACACATATTTGTTGAAGGCAGGAAGGAAAGAAGGTGGGAAGAAAGAAAGGAAGATAAGACGTTGTTCCCATTTTCAAGGAGCTTACAACTAGGGAAGGAGAAACACTGTAAACTGCTGTAAAGAGCAATCATGTGCGGAACTGGGGAGTATCGTCCATTGACGCAGCAGAAGCGCTGAGAAGGCAGGGACCACGGGGGCCTGGAGTGATCATAGAAACCTTCTTGCAAGGGAAAGAATCTGAACTAGCCTAGGAGAAGAGAGGGATGCTGGAGAGCGAACAGGAGGAGGGAGATGATTTTGGGAAGTGCTAGGGCCTGCCAGGGTCCGCAGGAGGGGGTGTGTGAAGGCAAGAGTGCTTTTTATAAAGTGTGGTTTTAAAGGAAGAAGTGAGTTTTGTGAGACTGGAAAGAGGGACTGTTTGTTTTAGTAGATATTGTGGAGCGCCTGCAATCTACTAGAAGATAAAGAGGAAAAAACTCAAAGCAAACGCCTTGATTCTGAGGTTGAAAGAATGCCATCTTCAAGAAGGAAAGCTCGCATTTTGGAGCATTGTTATTTTTTTGAGTATGTAATGACTTCAGGGCACTCGTCTCTGCACATTTATTCTGAGACTTTATGGACAGCATAGTCTGCTGGGAGGGTTTCTTTCTCCTTAAAGGTGAGATAGAGCTCACAACTGTTTTCTGTTATCACTGAAATAGTATGGGTTTTTTTTTTTAACTGTTTTTGCATTTTTTTCAGTTTTAGTGAAATATATATGTGTTTAGCATTACTATTCTTATTATAATTATTATTTTACTACTATTCAATTCTAATTAAACACACTACCGCATCTATCACCATGGTCTCTCTGCTCCACTTTCATCCCTTAACACAACCCACGCCTGGCACACATTCCCAGCAACCGTCTTCTTCTGACCTGGGTTCAATGACTGGAATTGTACATTGAAATAGTTATTACTGTCTTTTGGCCTTTTCAACATCTTCAGACATCAAAACGCTTCTTTTATTTAAGGTTCTCTCCTTCTCCTCCACAAAACAGAGAAAGGGAAAAGCCTCAGAAACTGAAATCCCCTCTATTCCCAAATAACATTGGCCTCCAACTAGAAGCAGATAATCAAAACAAGATAGAAAACCTAGCTCAACATTGTTGGAAATGCATATGAAGCTGAGCAGGAGATTTCAGGTTATTAAAAGGTGATCTTGATTATTTGGAGTCCGAAGAAGGCAGGAGAGAGCCGAGCCCAGGGTTTGGAGGCTCTGAAGGCTCGCAGCGGGGCAGTGAAGTTGCAAGTACCAGTGCAGAAAAATAGGATCTGGAGATTTGCGCCCAGTCCGTGATATGATCGGTGGGAGGGAGCACATGAGCAAGAACCTCAGTTTTCTACATTTCAAGCATCTCAAGCATACAGCAACAGAGGGGAAATATTTAGAGGCCAGACTGGTAGAATTTTCTCAAGTTCATTCTCCATTTATTACCTTTCCATCTAATGGAGAGCCTGACTGAGAATGAGGTTCATATCAAATTCCTATTTCTCTTTTCTCTCTTTGAATGTTCCCAGTTTAATTCGGGTGCATGCATTATCAAACATCTGTTTTAATTACAGCCATTGTTAAGGTAGTTAATCAGTTGTCGTCTCTCACCAGCCAAAATCCTATATTGCTGAATTTTCGTACAATCAAAGATACAATAAATATAAAAGGAATTCTTGTATATCAGCGAGGAAAAAAATGCATACAACTTCTTTGCTCACTGATGCAACCAAAACACCCAGGAGTTATTATAATGTGCATTCCCCTGACACAGACTTTTATTTCATGCAAATGACTGTGATTAAGATTCAAATACTTTTTTTTCCATTTTCGCACGTTACTTAATCAATGTGAAGTACTGTGTAAAAATTGCATCTCTTCATAACAGTGATTTTGACCAAGTCAAGTGTTGCTCCTAGAATTATAATCCAGACTTGTGATTCAATTATCATTTAGAGACTTTCTAAATTCAAATTAAGTTCACTCTTTCCTCCTCCTCCCCACAGTGTAAACTTAACATCGGTATGGATCATTTGTAATGTGTGATCAAAATAACTTTCCATTGCAAGGAAATATACAATGTGATGTGTAAATTTTCCCTTACTTGCAAAAAAGCACATCAGTCAATAGTAACTGGCCATTAAAATGCATGAAATGCGCAAAGTACAGTCTTTTTATGTTACACTTAGCTTTTAGGCTGAATAATACTGATGCTCTCCAGCATAATTTATCTATTTAATCTTAGTTGGAACAGTTGTACAAACCGCCATTTAAAAAATTAAAAAAGAACTCAAGGAAACTTAAAGTTGAGCATCTCTGTTTGATGATTTAACTACTGAACATTCAAAAGCACATTCTTACAGGAATCAACAAGGAATATAAAAAATAAAGCAGGATTCTTGAGGCCAACTGGGCAACTCTCATCCAACTATAAAACATTGATCTATTTACAGTTTACTGCACCCAAGCCAGAGGCTGACTCTTGTTTTCTTATTGTTTGTGACTCTCTCTTTCTGGCTCGTCTTGCATTTCATTTATACCCAAGGAAAAATTAGATTTTGCCAATGACTAGGTTTGGGTTATTACCCACATCCATTTTCTTAAAATGTTTCATACTCTGAATTTCTTTAGCCTCTGAGATGAAACTAAAATCTAATTTTAAATTGTTTTCTTTCTATTAACACTCACCAAAAATTTCCTCCTTTTGTGTCCAGGTGCAATGAGTGGAGAAAAACACTATTCTTTTATTCTCTATGGTTCCTAGAACACAGCACTATTTCTGGGCTAGAGCTGAAATTGTTGAATTCGAATAATTTTTTTGAGAGGTGTAGAATTTGCATTTGATGGAGTTTGATGAATTCAAACAGATGTTTGAATCTGGATATTCTCTTTTGGAAGGCGTTTCTTGAACATTCTTATGGAGCAGTTCCACCCCTTCTGCCAGGAAAGATGGAGAGATATTGACAGTTAGTCCCTATGAGGGTCCCAACCCTGGCCAATTGGAACCAAAGGTCTAGTCCAGAATTTATTAGAAGACTAGGAAACATCTGTTAGGTTGAGCTTGCTCTACAAGAGGAATTATGAACCTTTATAGATTTGCCTAAGAAGCCAAGATAGCATTCTGTAGGAATAAGGGTAGCCAGACATGTCTGGGTCTTTTGAAGCCAGAATTGGGTCACTTGAAGTCAACTCATGGGTCTTAGAGAGGACTAAAAGGACAATTCTTATTTATTCTGATCCCATCTAGGGTGTGGTATGGGGGCTTTGGAGAAAAAAAATAGGATTGTGTCAGAGACACTGACTGAGCCCCAATGTCTAATCTTCCCCATCCCATAGTGATAGAACTTTTGCTGGGCACATGGCTGCCCAGAATAAAGGCTACATTTCCCAACACAGTCCCCGTCCACAGCCCTTTACATAGCCGTGGTAGCTAGCAGTAGACCCATGACTAAGTTCTTGCCAATGGAATGTAAGCAGGGTAGAGGTCTGAAATTTCTTATTCTAAATCTTTAGGGCCAGATATATTTTGGAATTCAGATTTGGAAGGTGATATGATGCATATACTGCTTATGGTGGAATATCTCCATCGTAGTCCAGGGCAGCAACTGCAGCAAAGCATAATAATATTCACTGTAAGTGGGAATAAAGACCACGGTCTTATGTCAATTCAGGTCAGGTTTTGTCTTCAAATGGACTATTGTTGAAAAGTTATGAAAAAAATTTTGAGCTTTTTGGATTTCAGAATTATGTATCATGTGGCAGCGTCTAGAAAACTGTAGAGACAGCTGACAAATATCCTTTGTCCTTTCCTTGTTCCTTTCTACACCCTGTCTCCTGGCTGCTTCCTTGGACTATAAGGACTGTGGTTATAAAGACAATCTAAACTACCCTTTATTATTTTCTTCAAAGAGCTATTATCTTTAAATGTGAATATTGCTATGTTTTTCTGCATAATTTAATATTGAACAGACATTATATGCAATACACTATGCTAAGTATCTCATTTAATTCTATTATCAATTCCATTTTGCAGATGAGAAAATTGAGGTATAGAAAGTTTACATAACTTGGCCAAGGCCCATAATCCGTTAGTGGCAAAGCTAAGAAGTCTGATGCCAGGGCCACCATGTTTGTCCACAGTACTGTTTCTGCCTTCTCTCAGTGAGACCATAGTCATCATGTGAAAAATGTTGGAGCCTCATTGGTTAAGCTGCGCGTTTCCCTGTGGTTCTGGAATCACATTTTTTAGATGCCTTTTTGGGACATTGTGCTTTTTGTTTCTGTCCCATTTTAGTTTGACAAGTTTTGACTTGCAATTAAGTAGCTTTCTAACCATACCAACAACGGACAATCCCCAAAGACGAGGGTACAGCCAGAAGCTCGTTGCTCTCGGCGAGCACACTAACCCATGTATCCCCCGCACCGTCATGATGTAAAGCACTGGTCAGAGCGGCTTACAGATGTCATTATTTCACAGCCAGACCTCTCCGCCAAATTAGAAGTGAATATAAGTTTTAGAAAACCAATTAACCTATCATCTTGGTCATATTTTCTGGGTCACACCTATGTCTCATTTGAGGGGTCACACACTTAGCGGCTGGTGACTTTTACTGTTAATACCTGAGTACCCAAAGAAGTCACAATCCAATAGCAAACCAATCCCAGCTCAAATCCAAGACAGCTTAGAAGTTAGAAGTGTTATCATATTCACAAATAACTGTCATTACACGATCGGCTTTTCTGGCACAATTACCCTAGAAACTATGGGGAAAACATGTAACTAGTTAACCATAGGGAAGGGCAGTGCTGACGGAATTGGTTTTGACTCCAAGGAAAGGTGTGTGTGACTATGCCCTTCTCCATTTCATGGCTTCAGTCTCCACTCGTTAAAGTAGCTGGATCTCAAGTAGTCCCGTGGCCAACACAGTCAAACATTAACGCTTGTCAAATCTAAGTGATAAGCATATGGATATTCAGTACACTATTCTCCTTGCGCTTTTTTTGACAATTTCATAATAAAGTGTCAGAAAACAAGGGCAAACCCCACCAAAATGATAACTTTAAAAATCAGCTCCCAAATGGCATTATTTATGTGAGGGGATCCAGGCATTCAGCCCTGAACTATCCAATACAATAGCCACTAGGCACATGTGGCTATTTAAAAATAAACATAAATCCATTCAACATAAATTAAATTAACAATTTAGTCCCTCAGTTGAGATGGCACGTTTCAGGTATTTCAGTAGACACTGTCTGTATATTTTTTTCAACTATTTTTTAGTTGTGGTAAAAAATATATATGAACATGCTAAGAACTTGAATTTAGTGCTGTTGTCTGTTCCCAAATTTCTCTAAAAATATTGGTTTCCTGTTTGCTTATCATTATGTTAGCTGCAAACAGATAAGGGGTAGCAAAAACCCAAGGCATGAGAAATTTAAAGGAGAAAATTCTAAATTGTGAAACTTTAACTCTCTTTTCTTCCTGCAAATGGAGAAGCAAGAGCAACTTCATTCTTCAACCGTAGCAATGAAACAAACTTTGCTCCACTCAAGAACCCCAAGGGTCTGGTCCTCTTGAGCATAATTTGAGACACATAGCGCTACTGAACACAGGCATTGGTTCAGTCAACAAACATTTGTGGAGGGCCCACCTGAGCCTGGTGCTGTGCTGGTGATGGCAATGAACATAAGGGTGAGGGAGACAGGCAAGGCACTTGTTTTTCATGGAGCTTCCTTTCTACTGTGGGGAGATAGACAATATACCAACCAACCCACCAACCAACAAATAAACCTAAAGGTATTAGACGCTGATAAATGCTGTAAAGAATATAAAACAGGATGATCTAATAGGAATCACCATGAATTTATACCTTATGTGTTAGAAACTTCCACTGACCCTAAGTTATATGTCATCTTCAGAAGCAAATTCCAAATAAGATGTACGTCATCTAAAAATGATGAAAAATGTAATTCACCAAAAAGAAGTGTGAGTTCCACTGTCTTTGCTGTTCCTGCCTCCTGACTGTCATTTGTTGACTGGTTCTACTCACTTAATAAGCTTGGGTCATACAAATTTGGTAACTCACACCTTATCTTTATATTTAAAAAAGAAGACATCCATAACTTTTGCAAAAGAAATCAACCCACATTGGTGTTGTGTGGCAAACTGAAGCCAGGTTGTAAATGAATAAAGGAAACATCTGAAAATATTTAGAGAAGAAAAGCTACGGATATGTCAGACAGCTTTGCATAATGCCTGTAACCGTTCTTCAAGCCCAGTCAAGGTTTGGGGCAAAGCAGGTTAATATTTCTACCAACTTTTTCTCCACTGCATAGAGACAGGGGACGTTTCTCAAGTTTCACTTCTACTCCAGGGGCAAACACTGACTCACAGAGTGAGGAGTTGGGTGAACGGGGGAGGAAGGTATATGATTCAGCACAATTTTCCTCCTGTCAGCAAGAAATAAAGCAAAGTGTTTCTTATGTTCCCATGAAGCTCACCATCTTATAAATTCTATACACTTAAATCTATTACTTCTCAGGAGAAAAATCTATGTATGACAAGAAATATTTGGTTTTCATTGAGTAAAAGTTCAGATTAATAAAGTGAGCAACTGTCCACACAAAAGGAAATAAACCTGTTTGGCAGCGTGGAAGAGAGAACGGCACTGAACCTGCTCTGAGTTCTTAGTTTGACTGTAAGACCTTGATCAGTTTCAAGGCTTCTTGATCATCCCGCATCTTGTCTACACACTTCTGTCACTGTTTCATCTTTCAGATCTATTGACGGCCTGAAGGCAGCCTGGGGCAAATAGCAATTTATACAAGGAGGGCCAGAGAATGTGGTTTTCAACTACTCATCTATTTGGGTGACTCCTGAGCTGGAGTGATGTGACTGTGAGTGGGTTTTAATGATAGTGCTGGTAGGTGATGGTCAATATTTATTTGCAAGATTTCTCAGCTGGCATGATATTTCAGTTTTTACGTATCCCTTAAATTTTAGGAAAATAAATTCCCAAATTCAGTTTCTTAGATTTAGAAAATTGACTATAATACAGACATCCTTTACTGAAATTCATAGGGATTTGTCAGCATTAATAGTAACAAGACTAATAACAAAACTGATATTGATTGTGTTGAGAGCTCACCATATATTATCTCATATAAGTCCCACGACAGCCTCCATGTTAGTAAAGAGGAAACTAAGGGTAAGAGAGGTACAGTAGTCAGTGAAGCACGAGCAGCAACTCTTTGTCATATGTCTGATGTGGGCAATGAGGTTACGGGGGGGCCTCTGGAGTCTTTAACTTATCATAATCTTCAGCAGAAATGCCTCCAAGCCACCCAAAATAAACATTTTGTTCAAGTACGGGCAGTGTGATTGCTAAGTAAGTGGAAATTGCTATCCTGAAGGCCACTCCAGGTAGACATTCTGGAGCTGTCATTATATGTACACATGACCATTACCATCAAATTCCCGTTTATTCATTGCCCATAATGTTTGGAACACTAGATTCACACACTTATGTGATGAAAGGGACATGGAAGTCACCCAAGGCAGGATGGCAGCATGGAATGGTGGGACAAGACCAGTCCCAGTGGTAAGACACACCTGTCTTCTAGTCTTGGGTCTGACAAACTATTTCCTTGGCCTTGGACAAATTATCTAGTTTCTTTGAGCCTGACTTTATAGGACGTAAAATGAAAGGATCAACTTAGTGACCTTTGAAGTTCCTTGTAGCTAAAATATGACGATTCCACAGGTAATGCCTTCCAAGAACTTACAATCCAGTGGGATGAGGAGACAAATTCAATATTTAGATACGTTTCTAAACTTTATATTGCAATTGTTTTGGTGTGTTTTTTCTCCACTAGATCTTGAACCTGAGGGCTGTGGGCATATTCTTTGTATCTCCTCCAAGGCTTGGCACATGGTAGGCCTGTAGGGTCCTCATAAATGTTTGTTACCTAGGTGAATGAATAACGTAATGAGAGAGTATATGAATAAATGCATAAATTTGATTTCCCAGAGCAACGATATATACATAATGACACCCAGCTTCTTCTAATGTTCAGGTCTCATTTTTATATCATTTATCCCCAGGAGCAGATCCAGGTTTTGTAGAGCCTGAAGGGTGCTTCTTAAAGAAGAACTAAAAATTGCAAATATAAAACTAGGTACCATGCCTTTGAAGGGGTCTGTGCAAGTGAGGAGTGCCGAGGTGTACACTTTATCAGTTTCTCAGTCAGTTCCCTTCTGGGCACAGCTTCCTCCTGCATTGTGCTCCAGGCACACCTGCCTTCTCGCTTCCTCAAAAGCTTGCTCCTACCTTAGAGCCTTAGCAAGTATTCCTCTACCTCTGCCCCGGTCATTCTCTACCACAGCTCCCTGATTATTTTTTTTAATTGTGGTAAAATATGCATAACAAAATAGCGATGATTTTAACCTTTCATAACTGTACGATTTGGTGGCATTAAATACATTTACATGTTGTTCAACCATCATTGCTCTCTATACTCAAAACTTTTTTATCGCCCCAACATAAACTCTGTACCCATTAAACAATAACCCTCTCCTCCTCTCTCCCCCTAGACCATGATAACCTCTATTCTACTTTCTGTCTCTATGAATTTGCCTATTCTTATACATAATATTTGTCCTTCTGCGTCTGGCTTATTTCACAAAGCATAATGTTTTCAAGGCCATTCATGTTGTAGTATATGTGAAAATTTCATTCCTTTTATGGCTGAATAATATTTCTTTGTATGTATGTGTCATATTTTATTTATCCATTGATCTCACTTGGGTTGTTTCCACCTTTTGGATATTGTGAATAATGTTGCTGTAAACATTGGTATACAAGTACCTGTTCGAGTCCCTGCTTTGCATTGTTTGGAGTATACACCCAGGTGTGGAATTACTGAGTCCTATGGCAGTTCTATGTTTAACTTTTTGCCAAACTTTCCCACAGCAGCTGCTCCATTTTATATTCCCACCAACAATGTATGAACATTCCAATTTCTCCACATCCTTGCCAACACTTGCTAGTTTCCTTTTTTTTTCAATAGCCATCCTAATAGGTGTGAAGTGGTATCTCACTGTAGTTTTTATCTGATTATTTTTTTCATAACCTTTAACTTTATGTGAAATGATCTTGTTTACTTCTTTTTCATCACTTAGTTTACTGGCTTGGAAATCCATGATGGCAGGACCACTTCTATTGTGTTCACTTCTACATTTTCAGCATCCAAAACTGTTCCTGTCACATGTAGGCATTCTGTTGAATATATGAAGGCCTGGATGGTCTCCTCACAGCACTGCATAACTATCATTGTTAATTTGTCTGTCCTTAGATCAATGCTCAAACAACAGCACACGAATTAGTTAACAAGTCCACAGCGGTTTGTGTCACGCATCAGAAAAACCCTTGTGGTAGCCTTGAACCAATGGACACCGTTATCTTAGGACTTCTAAAAGTGAAGACCAAACACAATTTAAATGAGAAGGTGTGTCATAAAAGATGCACAAAAACCTCAGTAGCTAGAATTGAAATTCAAAGTGCATCAGTTAGGGAGCCGGCCCCATGGCCGAGCGGTTAAGTTCGCACGCTCTGCTTCAGCGGCCCAGGGTTTGCTGGTTCAGATCCTGGGCGCCGACCTACGCATCGCTCATCAAGCCATGGTGTGACAGCATCCCACATAGAGGAACTAGAATGACCCACAGCTAGGATATACTGCTGTGCACTGGGGCTTTGGGGAGAAAAAAAAGAGAGAGGAAGATTGGCAACAGATGTTAGCTCAGGGCCAATGTGCAAAAACGAAGTGCATCAATTAATAACTTTCATAAAGCTTGCATGGTGAAATGCACACTTCTCCCTTTCTGAGTTGCCCAGCACTAAGGTTGCTTTGTACCAAGTGTAAACAGGAATGAAAATATTGCATTGGGGTACTGGGAGGAGCTATGTCCCACAAACCCAAATCCTAAATTGCTAACTACTGAGTCAAGTTGGGTTGATAAGAAAGTCACTCGAGGCCCAACTTTCTACTGATAACTGTAGGAAGAACAAAATTTCATTTCTTAAACTGAAGGCTGAAAATTACTGAGTCATTCAGAACAATATGCAATCTTGACTCCACACATGGCTTCTGTGCGTTTTATAAACACACAATTTCACAACTGAAAGCTTTCAACAATTCCACTCCCTATTGCTAAGAGCCAGTCCCTGGGTGGAGGGAGCCTGAAATCGGCCTGAGGAGCTGGAGCATGCAGGAACCGTGTGCACTCTTGCGCCACGGGGCGCACACCGCGGCGTTGTATCACACCTGCCACCCAGGCCCCACCCACTTTCACATGAAGTGTTTGCTAATGTCTCAAACACAAACAAAATCATGTCTATTGTTTAGTCAACAATTGTTCCTGGTCATTCTCTGAGTTACTAAAGCAAGTTCCATAGTGTTAACATTTTGAAATCATGAAGTTTGTACTTCTGAAAAGCTCAGAGTGTTTTAACAAATGGTCAAATTAACTCCTGTAAAGGAAGCAGAGGAAGAAATTGGATGGGCTCCTGAGTGTGAAAAGCGGGGCAGAAGACATACCCGAAGCCAGCCATCCTAGCCAGAAACGGATTTGCCCTGAAGCTAATGAGGGTGGAACTTTAGAGCCAGCACAGGCGCCTTCTAAGAGCACAGGAGGATGGAGCAGTTGTTTGTAACTGTCTCTTCTTTTTCCTAAAGAGGCTCCCAAATTGTCTGTTTCAGGCCCTCCAAAACCTGAATCCACCCAGCCTCTGTTTTCTCAACCCTTTCTCAGAAATTTTTGAAAATGCTTTCATTAGCTATTTTCTACAGAGAAACATCAGTGGATACCAGTGAAGTTTTTGGCATCAGCACAGGGCCGAGCACCTGGCCTTCCACACTGCAGGCTCGGTAACCATCTGATATAGCGAAATAAACAAATAAAACAAAGCACCTGGTTGTAATGTGTGTGTGTGTGTGTGTGTTTCTAATACTCATCTTGAACATTTGGATTTAGATGTTCAGCGTTTACAAAAAATGAAAAAAACAACAACATTTTCCCCGAAGACCTCTACAGGAGTAACTGACAGTTTATCTGTGAGGACCAATGACAAGGGACTCAGGAAAAGACCTGTGCTTTAGTTGGATGACTGTTTGTAGACAGCAACTAAGGAAACAATTTCCTATTTGTTTGTATTATTTGTCCTATATACCACTATATTTTGTTTTATTCATTGGCAACTAAAAACTTAAAATCTGTGACTTTAAGATTGAGATGGGATTTATTTCTACCCAAATACCACTTCAATTAAAACAGATTTGGCGAACTACTTTACGTGTGATGCAAATCCTTTTGCACCAAGTTAACTGATTGGGGTCAGAAATGAAAAATTTTTACCGGCAGTAGGTTCCATACATACAACAAATGCCTCTTCTGGCCCTCGCGGACTTTGAAATCAGTCTGGGAAGAAACCTCGTCTGCTGTGAGAAGCATCCCTGGTTCACTCGAGTTAAATAGTCAGTATGAGCGCTCTCGGTTGAGGCCTCTCGTGAGGTGTGGAAAATTCTCAAAATAATCAGTTTTTTCCAGAAGCTCTGCAAACTTCCTCAGTGCACAGCACAAGCTGCAGCGTCCACCAGGCTAGGGATGGAGCTCCACATGCATCTGTATTCCCCATGAG
Source organism: Equus quagga (assembly GCF_021613505.1). Classification (NCBI taxonomy): domain Eukaryota; kingdom Metazoa; phylum Chordata; class Mammalia; order Perissodactyla; family Equidae; genus Equus; species Equus quagga. The sequence goes on from NC_060286.1 coordinate 4,003,508, forward strand.
TGGCTCACTTTTTAAGGCCTTAACAATAAAACCTGACCCTCCAGTTTGAGGCCCCGTCATTCATCTGTTAGATAGGAGCTTGGTGGGCATTTCATATTTCTTTTCTTTCAGCCCTGAAAGTGGCATTAGCAGGGCAATTCTAAAGCAAGCAGCAAACTGGCATAGCTAATTTAGGCTAATTAGGACGGCGGAAGCTAGTTCGCACTTGAGAGCTCGCAGGCCTTGCCTCCACCTGACTGCTTTGTCCGGCAGCAGACCCAGGAGGCACTTCCAATTACATCACATCCTCTTCAAACACCAAGCCACTCACGCTAATTTTATCCTATTAAACAGACTGAAGGATCCAGAAGAAAGGTTCTCTCCCCCTCCCCAAAAGCTTCAATTACCAGGGTCCCTGATTATCATCGCTTCGATCCTGTGCGCACTGCTAAATACTTTTTTTGCTTAGCGTTGCCTTCTTGATTCAGATGAAAAGCAAATATTATGAGCATGTCTTTACAGCTCTGGTAAGTGCCATTAGGAGTAAAACTCAAAAGAGACACACTGGTTATTAGCACGGGTAATCAAAGTCAAGTTTAAAGTTTCCAAAGACATTGGAATCACAGAAATCTCAGCACTTCTCGGAATATTAGCACTTAGAGAAAGCGCTCAAGATTTCTTTTCTTTCTTCTATTTTCCCTTCCCTTCTCTTCCTCTTCTCCCTTCCTTTCTTCTTTTCTCTCTTTTAAGGACTATCGAAAAAGTTACTGGAAAAGACAATTTGTGATTCGTGATAATAAATATGGAATAAACAAGTTGGCCATGGAAGAAAATGTGAGGAGGGTCAGAGAGACGAATAACATAGTCACTCATCTTTCCGTCTACTTCTTCCCAGCAAACAACTGTAAATAGCATATTTTTCACGAGGCATATACACAGAGAGTAACCATTGCAGAGTACGCAATTTTAACTTCCAAACTCAAAGTCAACTTTCCATTCAATTTTGACGCATCTAAGAAGTCTTAATCTGGAAGATTTTCATTTTTTTTTCCTGATTACAGCAAGAATTGAACAATGTTCTAATTCTTAATGTAAAGTCCTTTCCAAACTCTAGGTTGAAGTGTTGGAATCAAAATGGAAGATTTAATTGTTCTTGATTCTTTCTTGGAAGAAGATTTATAAAAGCCACCTTAAAAAAACGTCTTTGCTTAAGAAGGCATGTCAAGTAAAGACAAATTTACACGAAGGAGGTTATGGCGTCTGAAAGACTTGAAAACCTGTTTTTGAAGTTTAGTACATTTTCTGTGCAAGCACAGTTACTCTACAAAAACAAGAGATAGGTTTGACAAACCTTAAAATTCCCACCTTCAGTATCAAGTATCATTCCAGCTGCCTGGAGGGTCACTTTACAATGAAAGAAATAGTGATTTTTCATTTCTCCCAGAAATGTCTTATGATTTTTTTTTAAATCTTTCTAAGACTTTTGGTGGTCCTCAAAGTATTTGTCAGTTTTATTTTCAGAAAATCTCATTTACATTCTGTGCAGTCAGTCCAAACGATTGAAATTAAATGTTTGCTTTTTTAACAACTTCTTTCCTTTAACAAAAAGTCTATCCAGTGGCTGTCACCAATTGCCACTGTTTCACAGGTATCGAAAAGCCATTGTCTTGGGACAATCACCCCTCCCCCGCAAAACAGAAACAGCCACGAAACAGCAACCCATCCACACTGTTTGGCCAATTTTCTTAAGGTTTCAGCAAGGCTTAATCTGTTGGCATAAGTGTTTAGTCCCATTAACAGCTAAAGTCCCAGAGTCCACAGCTCGCTGTGCTGACGGTAAACAAGGAATTTGAGGAATGGCTTTTAAACAATGACTCAGCCTCGAGCCATTTTGTCTTCAGATGCTGTGAAACTTGGCCCTGCTAGAGCTGCCTCCTTTCTGCAGCTCTACTTCTGTTTAAAACGCATCTCCCTCCCACCGGCTTGTTCTGTGTGATTAGATCTGTCTCGCTAACTTCACTCTCCTCTGATTGGCTACCAAGGACCCAGATGATCGTGAAGATAAGCCACTCATTTTTAGAGGAACAAGCTTTGGTAAAAACTGGAAAATGGGTGAATTTGCCCACATTGGATTTCTCTCTGGATATCTCCACTCAGTCTCCTGTGGGTAAGAGCAGGGATTCCTGACCTCTAGTCACTTGTACCTGGAGAGCAGAGAACACAATAAAATGTGTATCAGTGGACCCCTCACTGACAGAAATGAGCCCACAAGCGGCATCAAACATACTATTCACCAGAAGTGGTTAATTCTTCTCTTTAAATACCTGACTTCACGTTGAAAGCTCCCTTGGACATTTTAACCGGTAGGTAGCATGCTCTCCTGTTCTCTCTCCTGTCAGTGTTTCTGTGTTGGTCACTTACGCTGCAAGAAATAGCCAGCAGCTTTGCTGCTTCTCCTTCATTTTCTCTCTCTCCATCCTTTTGCTCTCTCCCCATCACCCCCACTGCTCACCCCTTACAAACAACAGCAAAGCAGAGTATTCTCTGCCTCAGGATCTTCATATGATTCCAGGATTAAGGAGATTCCCTGAGAGATCCAGGCTCCACTTTGGGGGTTTTCCCCCTAGTAATCTTTTTAATGTGAGCTCAGATCTCCTCCTTGGCCAATAATACACACCAATTCTTTCCCTGAACCTACCACTTCCCCCTTGAAATATCACACACATGATATTCAAACTCTCTCACGTGTGCTGTCCAGGACTGCTGGATAGAACGGGGTTGCATTAGGAGCATGGTAATCTGGCAGGCTGAGGTTGAACTTGTAAACAAAGCGAGTAAGGAGGAAGGCTGTAAATGGAGAAGCTGACATAGCTGGTAGGGAATTTTGAAACTCTTTAATCACTCTCCCTGGGCAATTTTAACCACTCCCATGGCTTCAACCAACACTATAAACCGGTGACGTCCAAATCTGTACCCCAGTCCGGATCTTCTTCTGAGCTCCCAACCTTGTTCCACTTGCTCACCTCAAATGCAACATGTTCAAGACTGGACTCTTCTCCAGGCAAATCTGTTTCTCCTCTTCCGGTTGCTATATTGTGGCGGCCCCACCATCCATCTAAAGCTGGACATCTTGGGATAATGTTAGACTTTCTCACTTGCCCTTCTCTCACTCATACATTTAAATCCAAAGTCTTGTCCACTCTATCTCTGAGTAGCTTTTTCATCTTTCTCCTCTTCTCCGTCTTGACTTGCCACTACACTGGAGCAAGTCCATTCATCGACTATGCATTGAATGGCTACTACATGCTGTTTATCAAGTTGATAAGACATGGCCCCTTGAGGAACTAAAGTAGGTGAAGCATTAGCATAATTGCTGATCTCCCTGGCCCCGTCTTCTCCCTCTTCTGTTGTATTACTGCCTGCTCAAGAATTTTCAATGGCTCTCGTTGTCTAAAATCTAAATACCCTAACATCTAAGGAGCTTTAAGTTTGGCTCCTAACATTCTGTTCGATATCACCTCTCCACACACTATACCACAACCATTCTGAAATGAGTGCTATGTAATGTATGTATGTGTGTATTTCATGAGTACGCTATATTCTGGCATACTCCATGATATGTTGTTTCTCTGTCAGGAATGCCCCAGCAGACTCAAAAAACTTTTCTTCAACATGCAAGCCTCAGCACTATGCTACCCCCTGTTCCTGACCCTCCCCCAACTCCTACCCCCACGATTCTACTCGCAGACACCTGCTTCCTTGCTCCCTTTTTGTGCCTTGTAAAAACCTCCTTTAAGTAATTTCTATATCATGTTGAAATAGCTTCCTACATGTCACAGCTATCCCCTAGCTGAACTTTAGCTCTGCGAGGGTGGGGTCTGCATGTGTCTCTTCATCTCTGTTCAGAAGCTCCAATCGAATGGGTGCCCAAGGTGTCATTCAAGCTCTTCTGCAATGAGCTCTATTAAGCAGGTGCATCAGGGCTTAATGAGGAACCTTTGTTCCTGGGCAGAGGACTTGTGAGTGACCCACATGATCCAGCCCCCAGCTGCTCCTCAGTTGCAAGGAGAGTGGGGCCTAAGCCCCAGGGGTTCCTTGGGCACATACCTCATTCCCCTTCCAGGGACGTCAAGGAGGGAGGGCTCAGGGCGCACCACTCAGAGGGCAGGACTTGCCGTAGTGTCCCTCAGCCAGTCCTTGAAGGGACACAGTCCATTTCTCCAAGGTCCTTCAGCACATGTCCTCTTGCTCCTCCCACAGCTGAGCCAAGCACAGCCACTTCTGCTCCTCAAACACGTCTCAGGCTTTCTCACCTCTGTAGCCTTGATCATGTCGCTTTGCCTGGACTGCCTGGCTTTTGATTCTACTTCTAGATTCATGTCCAATCATTTTTCGACTTAATCTTAAATGTCATTTTGTTTGTTTGTTGTGAAGTTTCCTCTATGTTCCAAATTGGAACTGATCCCTCCCCCCAAGAGCTTTCTGTTCCTCCTTAGTGGATATCCGCTTGTTATTGTTTGCACCCTTCCTAGTGCTGGTCAGGCTAACTTAGAATTGTTTTAATCCCTTAGGGTCTAGTATTTTGCACAAAGTAGGTGCTCAATCCATTCAAGTCTCAGACACCCGTTCCTCCAAGGAGCCCTCCTTAGTCTGGGTTCTGTACGTTCACCTCTAGCATCCTGTGTTGCTCACCGGATGTGGGGGATTGTA